>NC_136413.1:76065000-76665000 GCF_051521515.1 Lactuca serriola | reverse complement strand
AAGTTACCGATTACAAAGAAGAGGTAAAAACATCAAACCCTTTCAATGTCCTGTAAATGTCTACTAAAGTCACAGACCACATTTACGTTTTTCCATTTTCTAAATGGATGTAAGTCACGCTATCATAGAATAATTAGAAGAGAGGGACTTCGAATCATTCCCATGATTTCAATATTTGTCGAATCATTCCCATTATTTCAATGTTTGTCACATGAAAGATTTTTGGCATCTTAAATATAAATATAGTCAATAAACAATTGCTTTGAAGCAGGCGAGGAATATGTGTATTAACTGACTCAAGATATTAGGATTGAATACCCTTAATTATAAATTTTAATAAAATTGTAAGTAAATTCAATATAAAACTAATTCTAAATAGAAATTATTAGCCACGACAATCTAGAGTTGTTAGATCAGCGGCATATTTCTACGACGGTAATTAAAAGTTAATTATATGAAAATGTTGTTAGTTTAGCGAAATATATAGCAGCCAAACACACTTTAAATGTTTAATAGCATATATTATGAGCATTTTAAAATGACAAATTTTTGTTGGGAATCAACTATTAGTTAATGATTGTTATACATTTTCTATCTTTTGCTGGCAAGAAGGAAAAAGAATTAGTAACAAACCGGTTAGTAAACAAATCATATATATACTCAAAGAAAACTAATTATTTTTATATTTGGTTTTATATGAACCATTTATCGGAACCAATTTACGAAGGATGTCCAAAATAGAGAACCAAAAAATATCCTTGTAACATTTAACATTACCGGAGTGCAACTTATAACCATACATGTTTGAAACTTGTAGAAGTACCACAAAACACCACATACATAGGTATTTTGATTAACGACTAACGAAATACGTCATTTGCATGGTAGACGAATTGCGGGAGATCTGATAGGTTGGTAATGGATTAATGCATGTGGCTAATCCTTCACATAATTTTGAATATTTGACATGAACTAGCATAAGATTTGAGAATAGATAAATTATATTTCTAAAGTTACTAGAAATGATACTAAACTAAATGGCATGTGGTTGTTCTTTGTCAAATAAGAGAAATATATGAAAAACACGTTTAAAATGTATACAAAGTTTAAATATTTTAATAGGTTATCGTGATCCGAAACTAAATATTATTATTATTATTATTATTATTACTATTATAATATGTTTTTTTATTTAGAGAGTAAAAATAAGCTAAAAGAAATAAAAAAAACATTAGACACATTAAGGTTTTTTCATGAACTATGAAAAAATAGAACACATTCCAACTTTGTTTCTTCTATGACAACATTATCGTTGTTTTTTTTTTAGGATGATTGAATCATGTCACTACATCTTCAAGATATATCGAATAAAATTGTAATGATTCATTAGTGACCCAACCATCAGCTATATAACCTGCCAACCACTCCTTATTTATGACACAATTTTTAAGTTTTTTCATATAATTTTCTAAGTGATACATCCATCTTATACATACCAGGATCTGCAAATATATTCCTAGGTAGATGAAAAACTAAATGAATCACAATGTCAAAATACCCAAGAGAACATATCACTTCTAATTCAAATAAGATTCTAATAAATGTTGCCTTCACTTCCCCCGTATTCTTCATCATCAGTGTTCTCGAGCAAAGTGGTTTAAAAACATACAAAGCTCTATTGTTGGTGCATAATTATCCTTGTCCAAAAACCTTCTAACTCCAATTGGTATCACACGTTGCATAAGAATAAAATTGTGACTAACAACCATATATTTTTAAATATATAATCATGTTAGATGTAAACCTATGAGGTCGTTCCAGCCAAACAATGTTAGTATCAATTTGTCTTGCATTCTTAATCATGTTAGATGTAAACCTATGAGGTCGTTTAACATTTTAATAAATTCACTAGCATAGGATAATAAATCTAATTTTTGAATACGTTACCTCATATGTAAATGTTTATTACATGATTGGTTGTTTATGAATAATTCAACAGTATTTACCTTACCTCCCAAATGTATGTGTGTGTGTGTGTGTGTATATATATATATATATATATATATATATATATATATATATATATACACACACACACTCAACGAGCAAAAAGAACAACTGTATATTTCTTAAAATATAATCATGTAATACAACTTTACATCCTAAGTCGGGTAATTATTCAAAAAACAGTATTGAAAATGAAGACAACTTGAAATTAATTTCTTAATCAATTTCGGGCAGGTATTTCGATGCTTTTGATGATTAAAACAAAGATAGTTAATGTAAAAAAAAAAAAAAAACCTACTTTTATATTATCGAATTGTACTTTAATAAATAACTTGTTAGATTTAGTGTCTTACATTTCTGATTTTTAGTTTTTTCGTATTATATTATATTATTTATTTTAAATATTATTAAAAAAACAGTCGTTTGACTAAAACACTCAACCATACAACGGTTAGACTTAGACGATAGATGCATAATAGGGCAAAATCAATAACACTGAGATTATTTAGCATGTAAGTTAACATATTCACTTAATAGTTAACTCACATAAACAACAGTCCCACAAAGCACAAAGCAAGCAACATTCATGCAGTAACACTCCAACCACTACACAAATCTACCTCTGTACTGACAACTTTTTTTATTACCCTATGCTGACGACAAGTCGTCGGGATAGCTTATAACGACGACAAGTCGTCGGTACAGAGTCGTTGGAATAGCCCCGTCGATATAGGAGGAAAAAGTCATCAGTATAGATGTCGTCTGGATAGCTACCCGCTATACCAATGACATGTCGCTTGCACAAGCTTCGTCGGGATTGATTTTCAAAAAAAATAAAGTTTTATTATTTACTTGAACCGACGATATGTCGTCGGGACAAAGGCAGTATCAATTAGGAATGAAAATTTCACCCGACCCGATGGGAAACCCGGTTGACCTGACCCAATCTTGCACTTATTTTTTCTCCTAGTTATTTTTATGTGTTAATTGCAAGAAACAAACAAATTACTTTGCTATTTCTTTCATTTAAGATGAACAAATACATTTATAGTGTACTTGTCTTCTTTTTTGTTATTATAGGGAGAAATGATGAAGTTTTTTTAGAAACGTGCATTTTGTGGAATTAATAAGTAACAAGTTCGTTCTTTAGGGAATGCCTGGAATAAGCTTTATTTGTCTTTCAATATTTTTTGTCGGATTGCAGTTGTATGGAATGGACATTTAGTTTTTTTAATTAGTATGTTCATTATTGTTGTATTCAATTCTGAATGTTTTTTTTTGCTAGTTGAAGTATTTCATTTTTATGACTTGTATTTTTCATTTGTGGTTTGAATTATTATGTTATAATATTTTTAATTAAAAATGGTATTTGAACACATATATTCATGTTTACATCTTTATGTTTTTTTATTTGTTTGTACACATTTGAATATTATTACTTGCATATGTATTGGTTAATTCCCACACATAAAGTTATTTTTCCCATCACATGTTAAAATGGGCACCTCTACATATGTTAATTTCACTACACATCAAAATACGTTTACCCACACATATTTTATGACACTTGTAAACCAACACTTTTTAGGGGACATGCCACATCATTTGACATGACATCGTTGTACTCCACGTCATAGTCGACATCACTAGCCTTGTCATCTAAAATTTAAATTAAATTATAATACTTCTATATACACATAGTAAATAGTTTTAGCCACACATGCATGTGTTGATTTAGCTTAGTCTATACCTAGACATACTCGATATGTTGGTAATGATCTATATCTATAGGCATAAGGCAACATATAGTGACACTTAATTTATGTGTAGTTAATGATGACTACCAACACATAAAAGTCATATAGCTACACATAGTTTGTGCGGGTAAACACCTAAATTTCTTGTAGTGAGGCCACAATTATGATCTATAGAGTATCTCTTTCGTGGCGTCGGTATTAGTGGCGACGAATGGATGATTGTGGAGGTAAATTTCATGTTTAATTATTTTAGAACATTATCATTGACTAGGAATGCCACTATTGATGTCATTGCAAATGGTAATGTACGACATGAGATGCTAGCTGTTGGATTGATCTAGGTATCTTATCTATAGATATGGTCTTTAGTTTGACGATCATGTGGATTGGAATTAATAGCTTTATTGATGACACGTATAGCCATGACATTTAAATATGTTGTTTGACATTTTTGCATGTACGCATCCCTACATTGCATAAATATCATTTTCCTCACTTTTAGATGTAACTTGTTAAGATTTAAGACATAAGTCTGTATAATATATGTGAATACTAATGCATAGATAAAATTCATTTATTATCATAATTAATGCCTTTTTTTTGTCATTTTGGTATGTTTAAGTTTTAAAAATAGAAACTATTATAAAATTAGGTTTGTTACTTCTAATAGTAACCAATATGTTCCCAATTTTATTTCATATTCACTTGATTATCAATATGATCAAAACGAGTTTTTTGTTTGTCCACATCTATTTTGGTATTTCTTAGACAAAAAGGGTTTTACTACTTTTCTCGCCGAGACTTGTTATCACTTTCATTCTTGTATACTAAGTATAAAAAAGGCTTATTAAGCAATAACTTTTTTGTCATTTTCCTTTATTTTTATCTTTTTCCTTTAATATTCTTCATATTTCAAGTTGCCAAACTTTTGTCCAATACTAGTATAACTCAACCCATATTTGCACAACTACATGTTAATTAACTCTTTATTCAATTTTTTTTTCTAATACACACAATCAAAACCAAGTATATATCAAACAAGCACACCCATACCATCATTTAATTCTATACAAAACCGTATATACAAAGTATATCTCAAACAAGCACACCCATACCATCATTTAATTCTATATTTACAAAAAATGAGTCAACATACAAGTCAATTTTCCATATTATCATAATTTTTTCTTTAACATGATGTATCAACAATTAGTAGGCTCATTTTACCATCTATATTTGTCTTTAAATTCCAGTAAGTAAAAGCTTTATACTCCTTGCATAGACATAAACTTGAACATATTACAATCACATGCTTCTATTACATATTTTCTATATTTGCATTCGCTCTCTCTCTCTCTCTCTCACACACACACACACACACACACTCTTACTCTCTCTCTCTCTCTCACACACACACACACACACACTCTCTCTCTCTCTCTCTCTCTACCGTATCTTGATCTCTCTATCATTCTTTGTTTTTTTTTTGGTTTTGGTGAACCGAGACAACCCATTGGACGGGTGTATTTTTCTCATTTTGGCCCCCCACATACAACCCATGTGTATTATATTCCATTTCCTTTTCCATTGCTTGCATATTCATAATCTTGAACATATTATGGTCATGCTTCTTTTACATTTATTCTATATTTGCGTCCTCTCTCTCTCTCTCTCTCTCTCTCTCTCTCTCACATTTTGATTATGACGAATTGAGATAACACATTGGACAGATGTATTTCTTAATTTGACCCCTAAAGAAAAAATGTTTACATCATTTTCCGTTTTCATTTTCTATTACTTTCAATACCTTATTAATTAAAAATAAAAATTATTGAATCGTTTTCAATTTTTTTAACAAATAGATACTCTTATTAAATATGATGAAGATATTTCCAAGCCCATTACTTAGTTATTTTAACTAACATAAGCCAAATTGTAGCCTTCGTAACATTTTCATATTCGTTAGAGTCTTGTGGATATAAATAATATAGTCATTTATCTAAATTTTAGGATGTTACAACCAATGTTTTAAAAAACGTTTGGCGATAGCTAGACGGTGGATTGAGGGTCAAAGGATTAAACGGTTTCACGAGGATTCATCAGAAACCATTAATTATTAAGAAAATGTTCAAAAATTAATAAATCCAACATTAATCAAAATAATATAAGTAAATAAGCATAAAATTTTAATAACAAATTTAAGAAACACAACTTGGTATCATCCAAAATAAACATAAAATGTTAATAATAAATTCAACAAGCACACCAAATCATCATCCAACAAATCCATAATAAGTTTAAGTAGCATAAAAATGAAATATATTTTCTTCTAATCTTCTCTGCATACTTTCATCATTTGAAGCCTCATACTCGTCTTCTTCTAACACTTGCTCCTCACTCCCGAACTCAAAATCTTCATCGGAAAGTTCAATCGCTTCCGGTGTAGTCGCAGCATTAGAAGTCATTGATTAATTGTCAACTGTTATCATAACCTATGTAAAAAATGTCAATTATTATGTTTTTCGGTCTCTATGTTTGATAGTTGGATAGAAAACATAACAAAAAAAAGGACACCATCCATAGGTTTCAAAATAGAAAGGCTATCATGAATTACAAAATATATCAATAACCAATTTGAATCAAATACTAAAAAAATCAACTTAACCCTCCATATAATCACTAAATAAAATAAGGAGAAGTGGAGACTAACCATTTCAGATGACAACCCAAGGACACTGGTGTCGATGATATGCCAAAGGAACACACGGCATCGGAGGAGGTGCATATGACGTCAAAAGAAGAGTAGACTTTGGAGTCGAGAAGCTTCAAAAGGCGACCACTGGCATGCTTCGAGGATGAGATGGATGTGCTTGGAAGGGACTGCAACGACGTGAATGGAAGAAGAAGATGTCGACGTCGTTAAAGGAAGAAGAAAATGTCGGCGTTCAGTGCATTCTTTCATTTGTTCAGAGAGAAAGAGGGGGGGGGGGGTGAGATAGAGAGAAAGAATTTCAAAAAACAAATAGACCGAATACGATGGAATAAAGGAACCCAATGAATAATTGTTACACTTTGATAGTTTTGCCCTTAAAAGTTTTTTTTAAATAATTTTCATTGACTTGAGTTGACTGATTAGAGTGCCTAGACCCGATTATCTCTGGCTTTGACCACGTCCGATTATAGAAGCCGATTAGCTATAAATGTCATCGTACGTTGGAGGACCACCAAGCGCCTCGGCACCGATTAAACAACCTCCTAGGTAGATATTTGCAATGCTGGTTACAGCTGTACAATTGAAATCATCAGATACATCTTTATTTGTTTATGGCTTTATTCTGATGGCATCTTGATTTTAATATTTTTGTTATAATAGATAATCACACATGTGGGAATAAGTCTAACCAATCAAACATACTATTCTTTCTTGGATGATAACTGAGGATTAGTTGCATATGCATAATTTTGATAGGAAATGGTTATATTTGCATTCAAGTCATTGTTTGCATTGTGCGTAGAATATTTTTTATGTTTTTTTCACCATATTTCCCAACTGATATTGTGAAACAAGGTTTATAACCGATAGAACTATAAAAATTGGTGGAAATAATTATCCACCTATTTTTATTGGAGGATAATAATTATCCAAAACCCCTTATTGGAGGATAATTAATAATGATCCACTTAAATTTGAACGAAATTCATCGTTTGATTTAGTGATTTTCATGAATATTTTCATCATATTGATGCTTGTGATTGACAATTTGCTTAAAGATGCCACAATAGTGGTTTCTTTTTCATAGATTTCTAGCCTTTACATTAAGTTTAGTTTCATTTAAACTTGGTTGGATAGATTAGTACAAATAAGTGTATGATGGATCATTTATCTTCCACTTACAAAATAAATATTAAGCTTGCATTAAAGTAGCATATAAATATACATGATATAAGAAAAACATTTTATTGCAAAAGAAAGGACTGAATTGTTACCCACGAAGTATTGACTTCACACATGGTACACTTAATTTAGCAAACACATTGATTCATATTGTATAAATTAAATCAAACTAGGAACATACAAAACCATTTGGGACTTCACCGCCACAGACATTAACGAGCAAGCTAAGAGATAATGGTACATTAAGATTGATCCCAAGGACGTTGGCTTTGATTGCAGTGCACAAACAGACGGCAGCCTCAAGGTCGGCAAGTCCTTGGATGAGAGAGCAACATGGCTTCACCGGTGGTGAACCTAACTCAACTTTGACCAATCCCCCAAGAAGATTAGCACAAACCCCCAGTTTCAATGCATCTCTAGGGCAGGTTTCTGTATTTGGGTTTGTGTTTGGTACTGTGTTCGGGTTAGAGTTGGGATTGGGGTTGGGGGTGTGGTTCGTGTTAGTGTTGGGGTTGGGGTTTTGGTTAGTGTTAGGGATGGGGTTGGAGTAAGGATTGGGGTTGGGGTTGCTGCTTGGATTTGGGTTGGGTTTTTGATTTGGATTGAGGTTGGGTTCTGGTATGTCGGACGTCTCACAGCCACTAACCATGACGCTGAATAAAAGGTTGAAAGCTATGACCAGAACAATGGACACATTACTCTTCGATGCCATGCCGAAATTGGTTATGAAAACTTTGTCAATCATGGTGAAGGAAGAGTGTGATAGAGTAAGGGTAGAATGGAACATTATATAGGTCTCTGTGGAGTAATATTTTTTGTTTAAATATATTCCAGTTAGTAATTGAGTCAAATTAGCATGTTATAGTTTTTGCTGCCACCAATCCATGCACATCAAAGCGTACGTTGAAAGTCCTTTTTTTTTAACAAAACCAGATGCATTATACTAATTGCAAATAAAAAATATATATGTGCTTCAATGGATTAAACTTTAACAGGGTATATATATTATCTTTTATATCTGTTGTTCAAATCTTTTTTAGTCTTATATATATATATATATATATATATATATATATATATATATATATATATATATATATATATATATATATATATATATATATATATATATATCTTCTAAAGATTCAAATTGCGTGGTATATGTGCTTTGCATGTAGGGTTATGGAAATACATTTTTGCTTCTGTATAGTTTTCTAAAACTGAATATATTTTATGTTTTATATATAAATGGGTCGGCTACAATGAAAAATAAAGAAAAAGTAGTATGCAATAATTTTGTAAAAGTTACCGATTACAAAGAAGAGGTGAAAACATCAAACCCTTTCGATGTCCAGTAAATGTCTACTAAAGTCACAGACCACGTTTACGTTTTTCCATTTTCTAAGTGGATGTAAGTCACGCTATCATAGAATAATTAGAAGAGAGGGACTTCGAATCATTCCCATGATTTCAATATTTGTCGAATCATTCCCATGATTTCAATGTTTGTCACATGAAAGATTTTTGGCATCTTAAATATAAGTATAGTCAATAAACAATTGCTTTGAAGCAGGCGAGGAATATGTGTATTAACTGACTCAAGATATTAGGATTGAATACCCTTAATTATAATTTTAATAAAATTGTAAGTAAATTCAATATAAAACTAATTCTAAATAGAAATTATTAGCCACGACAATCTAGAGTTGTTAGATCAGCGGCATATTTCTACGACGGTAATTAAAAGTTAATTATATGAAAATGTTGTTAGTTTAGCGAAATATATAGCATCAAACACACTTTAAATGTTTAATAGCATATATTATGAGCATTTTAAAATGACAGATTTTTGTTGGGAATCAACTATTAGTTAATGATTGTTATACATTTTCTATCTTTTGCTGGCAAGAAGGAAAAAGAATTAGTAACAAACCGGTTAGTAAACAAATCATATATATACTCAAAGAAAACTAATTATTTTTATATTTGGTTTTATATGAACCATTTATACGAACCAATTTACGAAAGATGTCCAAAATAAAGAACCAAAAAATATCCTTGTAACATTTTACATTACCGGAGTGCTACTTATAACCATACATGTTTCAAACTTGTAGAAGTACCACAAAACACCACATACATAGGTATTACCGACGAAATACGTCATTTGCATGGTAGACGAATTGCAGGAGATCTGATGGGTTGGTAATGGATTAATGCATGTGGCTAATCCTTCACATAATTTTGAATATTTGACATGAACTAGCATAAGATTTCAAAATAGATAAATTATATTTCTAAAGTTACTAGAAATGATACTAAACTAAATGGCTTGTGGTTGTTCTTTGTCAAATAAGAGAAATATATGCAAAACACGTTTAAAAAGTATACAAAGTTTAAAATATTTTAATAGGTTATCGTGATCCGAAATTGTTTATTATTATTATTATTATTATTATTATTATTATTATATGTTTTTTTATTTAGAGAGTAAAATAAGCTAAAAGAAATAAAAAAAACATCAAACCCATTAAGGTTTTTTCACGAACTATGAAAAAATAGAACACATTCCAACTTTGTTTCTTCTATGACAACATTCTGGTTGTTTTCTTTAGGATGATTGAATCATGTCACTACATCTTCAAGATATAACGAACAAAATTGTAATGATTCATTAGTGACCCAACCATCAGCTATATAACCTTCCAACCGCTCCTTATGTATGACATAATTTTTAGGTTTTTTCATATAATTTTCTAAGTGATACATCCATCTTATATATACTGGGATATGCAAATATATTCGTAGGCAGACGCAAAACTAAACGAATCACAATGTCAAAATACCCATTAGGACATATCACTTCTAATTCAAATAAGATTCTAATAAATGTTGCCTTCACTTCCCACATATTCTTCATCATCAGTGTTCTCGAGCAAAGTTGTTTAAAAACATACAAAGCTCTATTGTTGGTGCATAAGTATCCTTGTCCAAAAACCTTCTAACTCCAATTGGTATCACATGTTGCATAAGAATAAAATTGTGACTAACAACCTTATATTTTTAAATATATAATCATGTTAGATGTAAACCTATGAGGTCGTTCCAGCCAAACAATGTTAGTATTAATTTGTCTCGCATTCTTAATCATGTTAGATGTAAACCTATGAGGTCGTTTAACATTTTAATAAATTCACTAGCGTAGGATAATAAATCTAATTTTTGAATACGTTACCTCATATGTAAATGTGTATTACACGATTGGTTGTTTATGAATAATTCAACAACATTTCCCTTACCTCCCAAATGTGTGTGTGTGTGTGTGTGTGTATATATATATATATATATATATATATATATACACACACACACACACTCAACGAGCAAAAAGAAACTGACAACTGTATATTTCTTAAAATAAAATCATGTAATACAACTTTACATCCTAAGTCGGGTAAATTATTCAAAAAACAGTATTGAAAATGAAGACAACTTGAAATTAATTTCGTAATCAATTTCGGTTAGGTATTTCGATGCTTTTGATGATTAAAACAAACATAGTTAATGTAAAAAAAAAACTACTTTTATATTATCGAATTATACTTTAATAAATAACTTGTTAGATTTAATGTCTTACATTTCTGATTTTTAGTATTTTCGTATTAGATTATATTATTTATTTTAAATATTATTCAAAAAACAATCGTTTGACTAAAAGACTCAACCATCCAACGGTTAGACTTAGACGATAGTTGCACAATAGGGTCAAATCAATAACACTGAGATTATTTAGCGTGTAAGTTAACGTATTCACTTAATAGTTAACTCACATAAACAAGAGTCCCACAAAGCACAAAACAAGCAACATTCATGCAGTAACACTCCAAGCACTACACGAATCTACCCTGTGCCGACGGCTTTTTTATTACCCTATGCCGACGACAAGTCGTCGGGATAGCTTATACCGACGACAAGTCGTCGGTACAGAGTCGTCGGAATAGCCCCGTCGATATAGGAGGAAAAAGTCATCAGTATAGATGTCGTCTGGATAGCTACCCGCTATACCAATGACATGTCGCTTGCACAAGCTTCGTCGGGATTGATTTTCAAAAAAAATAAAGTTTTATTATTTACTTGAACCGACGATATGTCGTCGGGACAAAGGCAGTATCAATTAGGAATGAAAATTTCACCCGACCCGATGGGAAACCCGGTTGACCTGAGCCAATCTTGCACTTATTTTTTCTCCTAGTTATTTTTATGTGTTAATTGCAAGAAACAAACAAATTACTTTGCTATTTCTTTCATTTAAGATGAACAAATACATGTTATAGTGTACTTGTCTTCTTTTTTGTTATTATAGGAAGAAATGATGAAGTTATTTAGAAACGTGCATTTGGTGGAATTAATAAGTAACAAGTTCGTTCTTTAAGGAATGCTTGGAATAAACTTTATTTGTCTTTCATTATTTTTTATGGGATTGCAATCGTATGGAATGGACGTTTAGTTTTTTTAGTATGTTCACTATTGTTGTAGTCAATTCTGAATGTTTTTTTTGCTAGTTGAAGTATTTCATTTTTATGACTTGTATTTTTCATTTGTGGTTTGAATTTTTATGTTATAATATTTTTAATTAAAAATGGTATTTGAACACATATATTCATGTTTACATCTTTATGTTTTTATTTGTTTGTACACATTTGAACATTATTACTTGCATATGTATTGGTTAATTCCCACACATAAAGTTATTTTTACCATCACATGTTAAAATGGACACTATACATACGTTATACTTTTACCTACACATATTTTATGACACTTGTAAACCAACACTTTTTAGGAGACATGCCACATCATTTGACATGACATCATTGTACTCCAAGTCATAGTCGACATCACTAGCCATGTCATCTAACATTTAAAACAAATTATAATACTTCTACATACACATAGTAAATAGTTTTAGCCACACATACATGTGTAGATTTAGCTTAGTCTATACCTACACATACTCGATGTGTTGGTAATGATCTATATCTATAGGCATAAGGCAACATATAGTGACACTTAATTTATGTGTAGTCAATGATGACTACTAACACATAAAAGACTTATAGCTACACATAGTCTGTGTGGGTAAACACCCAAATTTCTTGTAGTGAGGCCACAATTATGATCTATAGGGTATCTCTTTCGTGGCGTCGGTATTAGTGGCGACGAATGGATGATTGTGGAGGTAAAATTCATGTTTAATTATTTTAGAACGTTATCATTGACTAGGAATGCCACTATTGATGTCACTGTAAATGGTAGTGTACGACGTGAGATGCCAGCTGTTGGATTGATCTAGGTATCTTATCTATAGATATGGTCTTTAGTTTAACGATCGTGTGGATAGGAATTAATAGCTTTATTGATGATACATATAGCCGTGACATTTAAATATGCTGTTTGACATTTTTGTCATGTACGCATCCCTACATTGCATAAGTATCATTTTCCTCACTTTTAGATGTAACTTGTTAAGATTTAAGATATAAGTCTGTATAATATATGTGAATACTAATGCTTAGATATCTAAAATTCATTTATTATCATAATTAATGCCTTTTTTTGTCATTTTGGTATGTTTACGTTTTAAAAATAGGAACTATTATCAAATTAGGTTTGTTACTTCTAATAGTAACCAATATGTTCCCAATTTTATTGCATATTCACTTGATTATTAATATGATCAAAACGAGTTTTTTGTTTGACCACATCTATTTTGGTCTTTCTTAGGTGCTGTTTGTTTTTCTATAAAAACTTCTTCAAACCATTTATTGATGCGCAGAGCAGCACACACGCAACACTTTCCCTCTCGCAACAGTTTGTTTTTTGGAAGACTTCAGATTACAAAACCTCTGCGTGTGTGCTGCGTGACGCAGCACTTGACTTGCCTCTTCTAACATCTTCAGCTTTCATTTTTTCTAAGTGTTTTTTTAAGAATTTTTGTATAACTTTTTTTTTTTTAAACTTTGATTTTCTTAAATTTTTATTTATGAATGTGATACAATTTATTTTTATAATTTCCACGATTTTTTTAAACTTGATTTTGAATTATTTTTACCGTTTTATTAATAATATTTTCAATTTCAGTTACATCTTTTTTAACGTGTGTAATTTTTTACGAACTTTGTAGACAACGTTTGCAATAAGTTCTTAATTTTTTTTATTATTTTCTTTTTTAATGTTTTTTAAAATTAGTTTTTTTTCTAGAATAAAACTATTAGCTTCTTTTACATTTTTTTAAGTTTTTTTTTAAAAAAAGTTTTATATTTTTGTTTTTTTTACATGTTCTTGTTATTATTATTTCAATGTTTAAGACTAGAATTATTACGTTTCAGTGTTGAGAACTATTTTCAGTTTATTTAAATTTTAGTTTACTGCAGCAGTCTGCAGATGTTAAAAAACAAACATGCTTCTTATTATAGGCTGCAGCCGTTTGTTCCACCTCTTCTGCTACAGAGGATTGCAGAGGTGGTCTGCAGCCTTCATGAATTTCCACTTCAAAAAAACCAGTGTTCTAAAAGGCGCGCCATGGCGTGAGGCGTGGCTTCGCCGTTACGAAAAGTCTGATAACGTTGTTGTTAGGCGTGACGCGTGATATGGCGCGCCATGGCGCGATATGGCATGTTATGGCACGTGTTTTTTCATTTGAGACACAGTTTTTTGCTCTTTGTTATGTCTTTTCAAATCGGAGATATAAGTATTGTGGTTTTTGTTAAATTTTTGTTATTAGTTATTGATCTAACACTTCTAAAAAGTAGTTATATTTAATATAAATATAAATTTATGTGTTAATATAATTTTAAATTAATACAAAATTGCCGCCTTACATCATGCCTTGAAAAACGTCATGGCTCGTCATGGCTTGTTAAGCTTGAGGCTTAGCCTTGCCGCCACGCCACGCCTTTCGCCATTTAGAACATTGGAAAAAACAAACAGCACCTTAGACAAAAGGGGTTTTACTACGATTTTTCTCGCCCAGACTTGTTATCACTTTCATTTTGTTATCACTTTCATTCTTGTATACTAAGTATAAAAAAGGCTTATTAAGCAATAACTTTTTTGTCATTTTCCTTTATTTTTATCTTTTTCTTTTAATATTCCCGATATTTCAAGTTGCCAAACTTTTGTCCAATACTAGTATAATTCAACCCATATTTGCACAACTACATGTTAATTAACTCCTTATTCAATTTTTTTTTTTCTAATACACACAATCAAAACCAAGTATAGATCAAACAAGCACACCCATACCATCATTTAATTCTATACAAAACCGTATATACAAAGTATATTTCAATCAAGCACACCCATACCATCATTTAATTCTATATTTACAAAAAATGAGTCAACATACAAGTCAATTTTCCATATTATCATAATTTTTTATTTAGCATGATGTATCAAAAATTAGTAGGGTCATTTTACCATCTATATTTGATCTTTAAATTCCAGTAAGTAAAAGCTTTATACTCCTTGCTTAGACATAAACTTGACCATATTACAATCACATGCTTCTGTGACATATTTTCTATATTATCGTTCTCTCTCTCTCTCTCTCTCTCTCTCTCTCTCTCTCTCTCGACCGTATCTTGATCTCTCTATCATTCTCTGTTTTTTTTTGGTTTTCGTGAACCGAGACAACCCATTGGACGGGTGTATTTTTCTCATTTTGGCCCTCCACATACAACCCATGTGTATTATTTTCCATTTCCTTTTCCATTGCTTGCATATTCATAATCTTGAACATATTATAGCCATGCTTCTTTTACATTTGTTCTATATTTGCATCCTCTCTCCCTCTCTCTCTCTCTCTCTCTTATTTTGATTTTACCGAATTGAAAGAACCCATTGGACAAATGTATTATCTTAATTTGACCCCTAAAGAAAAAATGAATACATGATTTTTCATTTTCATTTTCTATTACTTTTAATACCTTATTAATTAAAAATAAAAATTATTGAATTGTTTTCAATTTTTTTTAACAAATAGATACTCTTATTAAATATGATGAAGATATTTCATGGCCCATTACTTAGTTATTTTAACTAACATAAGCCAAATTGTAGCCTTCGTAACATTTTCATATTCGTTAGAGTCTTGTGGATATAAATAATATAGTCATTTATCTAAATTTTAGGATGTTACAACCAATGTTGTAAAAAACGTTTGGCGATTGCTAGACGGTGGACTGAGGGTCAAGGAATTAAACGGCTTGGCGAGGATTAATCAAAGACCATTAATTGTTAAGAAAATATTCAAAAATATTAATCAAAATAATATAAGTAAATAAGCATAAAAGTTTAATAACAAATTTAAGAAACACAACTAGGTATCATCCAAAATAAACATAAAATGTTAATAATAAATTCAACAAGCACACCAAATCATCATCCAACAAATCCATATTAAGTTTAAATAGCATAAAAATGAAATATATTTTCTTCTAATCTTCTCTGCATACTTTCATCATTTAAAGCCTGATACTCGTCTTCTTCTAACACTTGCTCCTCACACCATCCATAGGTTTCAAAATAGAAAGGCTATCATGAATTACAAAATTTATCAATAACCAATTTGAATCAAATACTAAAAAAAATCAACTTAACCCTCCATATAATCAGTAAATAAAATAAGGAGAATTGGAGACTAACCTTTGTAGATGACAACACAACGACACTGGTGTCGATGAGATTCAAAAGGAACACACAGCATCGGAGGAGGTGCATATGACGTCAAAAGAAGAGTAGACTTTGGAGTCAAGAAGCTTCAAAAGGCGACCACTGGCATGCTTCGAGGATGAGATGGATGTGCTTGGAAGAGACTGCAACGACGTGAATGGAAGAAGAAGATGTCGACGTCGTTAACGGAAGAAGAAAATGTCGGCGTTCAGTTCATTCTTTCATTTGTAGAGAAAGAGGGGGGGGGGAGAGAGAGTGAGAGAGAGAGAGAGAGAGAGAGAGAATTTCAAAAAAAAATAGACCGAATACGATGGAATAAAAGAACCCAATAAATAATTGTTACACTTTGATAGTTTTGCCCTTAAAAGTTTTTTTAAAACAATTTTCATTGACTTGAGTTGACTGATTAGAGTGCCTAGACCGGATTATTTCTGGCTTTGACGCCGTTCGATTATAAAAGTTGATTAGTTATAAATGTCATTGTTGGAGGACCACCAAGCGCCTAGGCGCCGATTAAACGGACTCCTAGGTAGATATTTGCAACGCTGGTTACAGTTGTACAATTGAAATCATCAGATACATCTTTATTTGTTTATGGCTTTATTCTGATGGTATCTTGATTTTAATATTTTTTGTTACAATGGATAATCACACATGTGGGAATAAGTGTAACCAATCAAACATACTATTCTTTCTTAGATGATAACTGAGGATTAGTTGCATATGCATAATTTTTGATAGGAAATGGTTATATTTGCATTCAAGTCATTGTTTGGATTGTGCCTAGAATATTTTTTATGTTTTTTTTACCATATTTCCCAACTGATATTGTGAAACAAGGTTTATAACCGATTGAACTATAAAAATGGATGGAAATAGTTATCCACCTATTTTTATTGGAGGATAATAATTACCCACAACCCCTTATTGGAGGATAATAATAGTCCACTTAAATTTGAACGAAATTCATCGTTTGATTTAGTGATTTTCATGAATATTTTCATCATATTGATGCTTGTGATTGACAATTTGTTTAGAGATGCCACAATAGTGGTTTCCTTTTCATAGATTTCTAGCCGTTACATTAAGTTTAGTTCCATTTAAACTTGGTTGGATAGATTAGTACAAATAAGACTTACAAAATAAATATTAACCTTGCATTAAATTAGCATATAAATATACATGATATAAGAAAAACATTTTACTGCAAAAGAAAGGACTGAATTGTTACCCACGAAGTATTGACTTCACACATGGTACACTTAATTTAGCAAACACATTGATTCATATTGTATAAATTAAATCTAACTAGGAACATACAAAACCATTTGGGACTTCACCGCCACAGACATTAACGAGCAAGCTAAGAGATAATGGTACATTAAGATTGATCCCAAGGACGTTGGCTTTGATTGCAGTGCACAAACAGACGGCAGCCTCAAGGTCGGCAAGTCCTTGGATGAGAGAGCAACATGGCTTCACCGGTGGTGAACCTAACTCAACTTTGACCAATCCCCCAAGAAGATTAGCACAAACCCCCAGTTTCAAGGCGTCTCTAGGGCAGGTTTCCGTATTTGGTTTTGTGTTTGGTACTGTGTTCGTGTTAGTGTTGGGGTTGGGGTTTTGGTTAGTGTTAGGGATGGGGTTGGAGTAGGGATTGGGGTTGGGGTTGCTGCTTGGATTTGGGTTGGGTTTTTGATTTGGATTGAGGTTGGGTTCTGGTATGTCGGACGTCTCACAGCCACTAACCATGACGCAGAATAAAAGGTTGAATGCTATGAGCAGAAAAACGGACACATTACTCTTCGATGCCATGCCAAAATCGGTTATGAAAACTTTGTCAATTATAGTGAAGGAAGAGTGTGATAGAGTAAGGGTACAATGGAACATTATATAGGTCTCTGTGGAGTAATATTTTTTGCTTAAATATATTCCAGTTAGTAATTGAGTCAAATTAGTATGTTATAGTTTTTGCTGCCACCAACCCATGCACATCAAAGCGTACGTTGAAAGCCCTTTTTTTTTTTTTGAACAAAACCAGATGCATTATACTAATTGCAAATAAAAAATATATATGTGCTTCAATGGATTAAACTTTAACAGGGTATATATATTATCTTATATATCTGTTGTTCAAATCTTTTTTAGTCTTATATATATCTTCTAAATATTCAAATTATATGTGCTTTGCATGTAGGTTTATGGAAATACATTTTTGCTTCTGTATAGTTTTCTAAAACTGAATATATTTTATGTTTTATATATAAATGGGTCGGCTACAATGAAAAATAAAGAAAAAGTTAGTATGCAATAATTTTATAAAAGTTACCGATTACAAAGAAGAGGTAAAAACATCAAACCCTTTCAATGTCCTGTAAATGTCTACTAAAGTCACAGACCACATTTACGTTTTTCCATTTTCTAAATGGATGTAAGTCACGCTATCATAGAATAATTAGAAGAGAGGGACTTCGAATCATTCCCATGATTTCAATATTTGTCGAATCATTCCCATTATTTCAATGTTTGTCACATGAAAGATTTTTGGCATCTTAAATATAAATATAGTCAATAAACAATTGCTTTGAAGCAGGCGAGGAATATGTGTATTAACTGACTCAAGATATTAGGATTGAATACCCTTAATTATAAATTTTAATAAAATTGTAAGTAAATTCAATATAAAACTAATTCTAAATAGAAATTATTAGCCACGACAATCTAGAGTTGTTAGATCAGCGGCATATTTCTACGACGGTAATTAAAAGTTAATTATATGAAAATGTTGTTAGTTTAGCGAAATATATAGCAGCCAAACACACTTTAAATGTTTAATAGCATATATTATGAGCATTTTAAAATGACAAATTTTTGTTGGGAATCAACTATTAGTTAATGATTGTTATACATTTTCTATCTTTTGCTGGCAAGAAGGAAAAAGAATTAGTAACAAACCGGTTAGTAAACAAATCATATATATACTCAAAGAAAACTAATTATTTCTATATTTGGTTTTATATGAACCATTTATCGGAACCAATTTACGAAGGATGTCCAAAATAGAGAACCAAAAAATATCCTTGTAACATTTAACATTACCGGAGTGCAACTTATAACCATACATGTTTGAAACTTGTAGAAGTACCACAAAACACCACATACATAGGTATTTTGATTAACGACTAACGAAATACGTCATTTGCATGGTAGACGAATTGCGGGAGATCTGATAGGTTGGTAATGGATTAATGCATGTGGCTAATCCTTCACATAATTTTGAATATTTGACATGAACTAGCATAAGATTTGAGAATAGATAAATTATATTTCTAAAGTTACTAGAAATGATACTAAACTAAATGGCATGTGGTTGTTCTTTGTCAAATAAGAGAAATATATGAAAAACACGTTTAAAATGTATACAAAGTTTAAATATTTTAATAGGTTATCGTGATCCGAAACTAATTATTATTATTATTATTATTATTATTATTATTATTATTATTATTATAATATGTTTTTTTATTTAGAGAGTAAGAATAAGCTAAAAGAAATAAAAAAAAAACATTAGACACATTAAGGTTTTTTCATGAACTATGAAAAAATAGAACACATTCCAACTTTGTTTCTTCTATGACAACATTATCGTTGTTTTTTTTAGGATGATTGAATCATGTCACTACATCTTCAAGATATATCGAATAAAATTGTAATGATTCATTAGTGACCCAACCATCAGCTATATAACCTGCCAACCACTCCTTATTTATGACACAATTTTTAAGTTTTTTCATATAATTTTCTAAGTGATACATCCATCTTATACATACCAGGATCTGCAAATATATTCCTAGGTAGATGAAAAACTAAATGAATCACAATGTCAAAATACCCAAGAGGACATATCACTTCTAATTCAAATAAGATTCTAATAAATGTTGCCTTCACTTCCCCCGTATTCTTCATCATCAGTGTTCTCGAGCAAAGTGGTTTAAAAACATACAAAGCTCTATTGTTGGTGCATAATTATCCTTGTCCAAAAACCTTCTAACTCCAATTGGTATCACACGTTGCATAAGAATAAAATTGTGACTAACAACCATATATTTTTAAATATATAATCATGTTAGATGTAAACCTATGAGGTCGTTCCAGCCAAACAATGTTAGTATCAATTTGTCTTGCATTCTTAATCATGTTAGATGTAAACCTATGAGGTCGTTTAACATTTTAATAAATTCACTAGCATAGGATAATAAATCTAATTTTTGAATACGTTACCTCATATGTAAATGTTTATTACATGATTGGTTGTTTATGAATAATTCAACAGTATTTACCTTACCTCCCAAATGTATGTGTGTGTGTGTGTGTGTATATATATATATATATATATATATACACACACACACACACTCAACGAGCAAAAAGAACAACTGTATATTTCTTAAAATATAATCATGTAATACAACTTTACATCCTAAGTCGGGTAATTATTCAAAAAACAGTATTGAAAATGAAGACAACTTGAAATTAATTTCTTAATCAATTTCGGGCAGGTATTTCGATGCTTTTGATGATTAAAACAAAGATAGTTAATGTAAAAAAAAAAAAAAACCTACTTTTATATTATCGAATTGTACTTTAATAAATAACTTGTTAGATTTAGTGTCTTACATTTCTGATTTTTAGTTTTTTCGTATTATATTATATTATTTATTTTAAATATTATTAAAAAAACAGTCGTTTGACTAAAACACTCAACCATACAACGGTTAGACTTAGACGATAGATGCATAATAGGGCAAAATCAATAACACTGAGATTATTTAGCATGTAAGTTAACATATTCACTTAATAGTTAACTCACATAAACAACAGTCCCACAAAGCACAAAGCAAGCAACATTCATGCAGTAACACTCCAACCACTACACAAATCTACCTCTGTACTGACAACTTTTTTTATTACCCTATGCTGACGACAAGTCGTCGGGATAGCTTATAACGACGACAAGTCGTCGGTACAGAGTCGTTGGAATAGCCCCGTCGATATAGGAGGAAAAAGTCATCAGTATAGATGTCGTCTGGATAGCTACCCGCTATACCAATGACATGTCGCTTGCACAAGCTTCGTCGGGATTGATTTTCAAAAAAAATAAAGTTTTATTATTTACTTGAACCGACGATATGTCGTCGGGACAAAGGCAGTATCAATTAGGAATGAAAATTTCACCCGACCCGATGGGAAACCCGGTTGACCTGACCCAATCTTGCACTTATTTTTTCTCCTAGTTATTTTTATGTGTTAATTGCAAGAAACAAACAAATTACTTTGCTATTTCTTTCATTTAAGATGAACAAATACATTTATAGTGTACTTGTCTTCTTTTTTGTTATTATAGGGAGAAATGATGAAGTTTTTTTAGAAACGTGCATTTTGTGGAATTAATAAGTAACAAGTTCGTTCTTTAGGGAATGCCTGGAATAAGCTTTATTTGTCTTTCAATATTTTTTGTCGGATTGCAGTTGTATGGAATGGACATTTAGTTTTTTTAATTAGTATGTTCATTATTGTTGTATTCAATTCTGAATGTTTTTTTTTTGCTAGTTGAAGTATTTCATTTTTATGACTTGTATTTTTCATTTGTGGTTTGAATTATTATGTTATAATATTTTTAATTAAAAATGGTATTTGAACACATATATTCATGTTTACATCTTTATGTTTTTTTATTTGTTTGTACACATTTGAATATTATTACTTGCATATGTATTGGTTAATTCCCCCACATAAAGTTATTTTTCCCATCACATGTTAAAATGGGCACCTCTACATATGTTAATTTCACTACACATCAAAATACTTTTACCCACACATATTTTATGACACTTGTAAACCAACACTTTTTAGGGGACATGCCACATCATTTGACATGACATCGTTGTACTCCACGTCATAGTCGACATCACTAGCCTTGTCATCTAAAATTTAAATTAAATTATAATACTTCTATATACACATAGTAAATAGTTTTAGCCACACATGCATGTGTTGATTTAGCTTAGTCTATACCTAGACATACTCGATATGTTGGTAATGATCTATATCTATAGGCATAAGGCAACATATAGTGACACTTAATTTATGTGTAGTTAATGATGACTACCAACACATAAAAGTCATATAGCTACACATAGTTTGTGCGGGTAAACACCTAAATTTCTTGTAGTGAGGCCACAATTATGATCTATAGAGTATCTCTTTCGTGGCGTCGGTATTAGTGGCGACGAATGGATGATTGTGGAGGTAAATTTCATGTTTAATTATTTTAGAACATTATCATTGACTAGGAATGCCACTATTGATGTCATTGCAAATGGTAATGTACGACATGAGATGCTAGCTGTTGGATTGATCTAGGTATCTTATCTATAGATATGGTCTTTAGTTTGACGATCATGTGGATTGGAATTAATAGCTTTATTGATGACACGTATAGCCATGACATTTAAATATGTTGTTTGACATTTTTGCATGTACGCATCCCTACATTGCATAAATATCATTTTCCTCACTTTTAGATGTAACTTGTTAAGATTTAAGACATAAGTCTGTATAATATATGTGAATACTAATGCATAGATAAAATTCATTTATTATCATAATTAATGCCTTTTTTTTTGTCATTTTGGTATGTTTAAGTTTTAAAAATAGAAACTATTATAAAATTAGGTTTGTTACTTCTAATAGTAACCAATATGTTCCCAATTTTATTTCATATTCACTTGATTATCAATATGATCAAAACGAGTTTTTTGTTTGTCCACATCTATTTTGGTATTTCTTAGACAAAAAGGGTTTTACTACTTTTCTCGCCGAGACTTGTTATCACTTTCATTCTTGTATACTAAGTATAAAAAAGGCTTATTAAGCAATAACTTTTTTGTCATTTTCCTTTATTTTTATCTTTTTCCTTTAATATTCTTCATATTTCAAGTTGCCAAACTTTTGTCCAATACTAGTATAACTCAACCCATATTTGCACAACTACATGTTAATTAACTCTTTATTCAATTTTTTTTTCTAATACACACAATCAAAACCAAGTATATATCAAACAAGCACACCCATACCATCATTTAATTCTATACAAAACCGTATATACAAAGTATATCTCAAACAAGCACACCCATACCATCATTTAATTCTATATTTACAAAAAATGAGTCAACATACAAGTCAATTTTCCATATTATCATAATTTTTTCTTTAGCATGATGTATCAACAATTAGTAGGCTCATTTTACCATCTATATTTGATCTTTAAATTCCAGTAAGTAAAAGCTTTATACTCCTTGCATAGACATAAACTTGAACATATTACAATCACATGCTTCTATTAGATATTTTCTATATTTGCATTCGCTCTCTCTCTCTCTCTCTCTCTCTCTCACACACACACACACACACACACACTCTTACTCTCTCTCTCTCTCTCTCTCTCTCACACACACACACACACTCTCTCTCTCTCTCTACCGTATCTTGATCTCTCTATCATTCTTTGTTTTTTTTTTGGTTTTGGTGAACCGAGACAACCCATTGGACGGGTGTATTTTTCTCATTTTGGCCCCCCACATACAACCCATGTGTATTATATTCCATTTCCTTTTCCATTGCTTGCATATTCATAATCTTGAACATATTATGGCCATGCTTCTTTTACATTTATTCTATATTTGCGTCCTCTCTCTCTCTCTCTCACACATTTTGATTATGACGAATTGAGATAACCCATTGGACAGATGTATTTCTTAATTTGACCCCTAAAGAAAAAATGTTTACATCATTTTCCGTTTTCATTTTCTATTACTTTCAATACCTTATTAATTAAAAATAAAAATTATTGAATCGTTTTCAATTTTTTTAACAAATAGATACTCTTATTAAATATGATGAAGATATTTCCAAGCCCATTACTTAGTTATTTTAACTAACATAAGCCAAATTGTAGCCTTCGTAACATTTTCATATTCGTTAGAGTCTTGTGGATATAAATAATATAGTCATTTATCTAAATTTTAGGATGTTACAACCAATGTTTTAAAAAACGTTTGGCGATAGCTAGACGGTGGATTGAGGGTCAAAGGATTAAACGGTTTCACGAGGATTCATCAGAAACCATTAATTATTAAGAAAATGTTCAAAAATTAATAAATCCAACATTAATCAAAATAATATAAGTAAATAAGCATAAAATTTTAATAACAAATTTAAGAAACACAACTTGGTATTATCCAAAATAAACATAAAATGTTAATAATAAATTCAACAAGCACACCAAATCATCATCCAACAAATCCATAATAAGTTTAAGTAGCATAAAAATGAAATATATTTTCTTCTAATCTTCTCTGCATACTTTCATCATTTGAAGCCTCATACTCGTCTTCTTCTAACACTTGCTCCTCACTCCCGAACTCAAAATCTTCATCGGAAAGTTCAATCGCTTCCGGTGTAGTCGCAGCATTAGAAGTCATTGATTAATTGTCAACTGTTATCATAACCTATGTAAAAAATGTCAATTATTATGTTTTTCGGTCTCTATGTTTGATAGTTGGATAGAAAACATAACAAAAAAAAGGACACCATCCATAGGTTTCAAAATAGAAAGGCTATCATGAATTACAAAATATATCAATAACCAATTTGAATCAAATACTAAAAAAATCAACTTAACCCTCCATATAATCACTAAATAAAATAAGGAGAAGTGGAGACTAACCATTTCAGATGACAACCCAAGGACACTGGTGTCGATGATATGCCAAAGGAACACACGGCATCGGAGGAGGTGCATATGACGTCAAAAGAAGAGTAGACTTTGGAGTCGAGAAGCTTCAAAAGGCGACCACTGGCATGCTTCGAGGATGAGATGGATGTGCTTGGAAGGGACTGCAACGACGTGAATGGAAGAAGAAGATGTCGACGTCGTTAAAGGAAGAAGAAAATGTCGGCGTTCAGTGCATTCTTTCATTTGTTCAGAGAGAAAGAGGGGGGGGGTGAGATAGAGAGAAAGAATTTCAAAAAACAAATAGACCGAATACGATGGAATAAAGGAACCCAATGAATAATTGTTACACTTTGATAGTTTTGCCCTTAAAAGTTTTTTTTAAATAATTTTCATTGACTTGAGTTGACTGATTAGAGTGCCTAGACCCGATTATCTCTGGCTTTGACCACGTCCGATTATAGAAGCCGATTAGCTATAAATGTCATCGTACGTTGGAGGACCACCAAGCGCCTCGGCACCGATTAAACAACCTCCTAGGTAGATATTTGCAATGCTGGTTACAGCTGTACAATTGAAATCATCAGATACATCTTTATTTGTTTATGGCTTTATTCTGATGGCATCTTGATTTTAATATTTTTGTTATAATAGATAATCACACATGTGGGAATAAGTCTAACCAATCAAACATACTATTCTTTCTTGGATGATAACTGAGGATTAGTTGCATATGCATAATTTTGATAGGAAATGGTTATATTTGCATTCAAGTCATTGTTTGCATTGTGCGTAGAATATTTTTTATGTTTTTTTTCACCATATTTCCCAACTGATATTGTGAAACAAGGTTTATAACCGATAGAACTATAAAAATTGGTGGAAATAATTATCCACCTATTTTTATTGGAGGATAATAATTATCCAAAACCCCTTATTGGAGGATAATTAATAATGATCCACTTAAATTTGAACGAAATTCATCGTTTGATTTAGTGATTTTCATGAATATTTTCATCATATTGATGCTTGTGATTGACAATTTGCTTAGAGATGCCACAATAGTGGTTTCTTTTTCATAGATTTCTAGCCTTTACATTAAGTTTAGTTTCATTTAAACTTGGTTGGATAGATTAGTACAAATAAGTGTATGATGGATCATTTATCTTCCACTTACAAAATAAATATTAAGCTTGCATTAAAGTAGCATATAAATATACATGATATAAGAAAAACATTTTATTGCAAAAGAAAGGACTGAATTGTTACCCACGAAGTATTGACTTCACACATGGTACACTTAATTTAGCAAACACATTGATTCATATTGTATAAATTAAATCAAACTAGGAACATACAAAACCATTTGGGACTTCACCGCCACAGACATTAACGAGCAAGCTAAGAGATAATGGTACATTAAGATTGATCCCAAGGACGTTGGCTTTGATTGCAGTGCACAAACAGACGGCAGCCTCAAGGTCGGCAAGTCCTTGGATGAGAGAGCAACATGGCTTCACCGGTGGTGAACCTAACTCAACTTTGACCAATCCCCCAAGAAGATTAGCACAAACCCCCAGTTTCAATGCATCTCTAGGGCAGGTTTCTGTATTTGGGTTTGTGTTTGGTACTGTGTTCGGGTTAGAGTTGGGATTGGGGTTGGGGGTGTGGTTCGTGTTAGTGTTGGGGTTGGGGTTTTGGTTAGTGTTAGGGATGGGGTTGGAGTAAGGATTGGGGTTGGGGTTGCTGCTTGGATTTGGGTTGGGTTTTTGATTTGGATTGAGGTTGGGTTCTGGTATGTCGGACGTCTCACAGCCACTAACCATGACGCTGAATAAAAGGTTGAAAGCTATGACCAGAACAATGGACACATTACTCTTCGATGCCATGCCGAAATTGGTTATGAAAACTTTGTCAATCATGGTGAAGGAAGAGTGTGATAGAGTAAGGGTACAATGGAACATTATATAGGTCTCTGTGGAGTAATATTTTTTGTTTAAATATATTCCAGTTAGTAATTGAGTCAAATTAGCATGTTATAGTTTTTGCTGCCACCAATCCATGCACATCAAAGCGTACGTTGAAAGTCCTTTTTTTTTTTAACAAAACCAGATGCATTATACTAATTGCAAATAAAAAGTATATATGTGCTCCAACGGATTAAACTTTAACAGGGTATATATATTATCTTATATATCTGTTGTTCAAATCTTTTTTTAGTCTGATATATATGTTCAAATCTTTAACAGGTATGTGCTTTGCATGTAGGGTAACTACGGAAATACATTTTTGTTTCTGTATACTTTTCTAAAACTGAATATATATTTATGTTTTATATATACAGGGGTCGGCTACAATGAAAAATAAAGAAAAGATAGCAATAATTTTATAAAAGTTACCAATTACGAAGAAGAGGTGAAAACATCAAACCCTTAAATGTCCAGTAAATGTCCACTAAAGCTACAGACCACGTTTACGTTTTTCCATTTTCTAAATGGATGCAAGTCACGCTATCATAGAATAATTAGAAGAGAGGGACATCGAATCATTCCCATGATTTCAATGTTTGTCACATGAAAGATTTTGGGCATCTTAAATATAAATACAGTCAATAAACAATTCCTTTGAAGCAGGTGAGGATATATGTACTAACTGACTCTATATATCAAGATTGAAGACCCTTAATTATAATTTTAACAAAATTCTAAGTAAATCTCGTGATATCAAAGGGGTTTTCTATAAGTACCCTATCATTTTTCCGATTCCACCTCTTGATTTGATTTTTTGTCTTATTTCTTTTGTTGTTATTATTGTTTTTTTTTTAATTCATTTTTAATTTATTATTATTATTATTATTATTATTTTAAATTTCGAACAAAATTTTATAGTTTGGACGACATTATACACTACAAGAAAATTACTCTTTAGCGGCGACGCTATTACCGGTGACAGGGACCTTTAGCGACGACTCTAGAAAGTGTCGCCGCTAAAAGCCCTGTCGCCGGTAATAACGTTGCCGCTAAAGGGTGATCACCCGAATCCGTGTCTTCCCATTTCGTTACATCTACACCGTTCGATCAGATATCAAATCCAACGGTTAGGGTACCCTTGTCCGTACTAACCTAATACCGGCAACATATGTGTCGCCGCTAAAGGTTGAAAATGTCGCCGCTAATAATGCACTAAAAAATGATGCGGTACCCTTCCCTCCAGATTGTCGCTGCTATTGATAAGAGTCGCCGGTAATAACCTAATTGTCGCCGCTAAAGGCTGACGCAGATAAAAAAAACGCACGCAGAACTTCATTCTTCTCACTTGCTTTCTGTTTGCTGCCTTTTCTTCTTCGCCCCTTACACCTTCTACCGTGTTCATCTTCAATTTGCTTCTTCCATCTTGATTTCTCCATATATTGTGTCATATTAAGGGTATTAGGGATTAAAGTGTGATTTGGGACCAATTTCTAAGTGGAGTTCTTGAAGAAATTAAGGTAATTTGATTTGAAAATTTCTTTAATAATTTCCTTGTTAATTTGTTTGTTAACACCGAAAAAGTGTTGATTAAATTTCCAAGTTTTGGTAATTTAATTTGTATGTTACCCTTGCAAATATTGTTGAAGTGATTTGTGACATTTTGGATGGCTCTCAGGTTTTGGATTTGTAGTTTCATCGGGTGAATAACAGCTTTTCCAGCTATTACCGGTTGATTTCTGTCACTACAGGTTCTATTATTATTATTTTTTTTTGTGAATTTGGTATTTGTATGTGAAAATTGTCATATGTGAAAATTGTGTGTATATTTTATATTTGATGTATGTGGTATATGAGTATTTGGTACAAATATATATATATATATATATATATATATATATATATATATATATATATATATATATATATATATATATATGTGATGTTATTATCTAAATATATGTGAAATTATATGTATTTATGATAAGTAGGATGTTATTGTGTGTATGTGAATGTATGTATGTTTATTGTAAATGTGGTATATGATTGTGAAATTTTTGTATTTGGTATAATTAGGATGTTATTATCTATATATGTGAAATTATGTGTATTTGGTTTAAGTAGGATACTATTTTGTGTGTATGTGAATGTATTTGTATTTTGTGTATATGTGATATATGTAAAAGTATGTGAATTTCATGTTCTTAAGTATTATGTAAAAGTATGTGGTATATGTATGTAAGTAGGATGCTAGAATTGAAAAAAAAAAATTATTGTTATAATTGCAAAAAAAAAAAAAAAAAAAAAGAAAACACGAAAAAAATGTTATAAAATTGTTAGGGTACTATACACATATTCATGTGTGTATTGGATTTTTTTTTTTTTTTTTTTTTGGGGGGGGGGGGGTGGCGGAGTTTGAACTTTGAATGATTATCCATTTTTTAAATCATGTCATTTTGAATATTGTGGCAAAGTGTTAATAATCACATTTTAATGTTTGAATAGATGTGAATATAATAAAATTAAAATGATTATTTAAAAACCAAATTGTCAATACGCACCAAAACAAATATGATTTTTATGAAAACGATAAAAATTACTTATCAAACCTGTTTTAAATACTTTTAAGTCATATTTAATATTATTAATAATTTTATTACTAGAAAAAAAATGAGAATAAAAAATTGCAAAATAATATTAGTATAAGCTTTACAAAATAAGATTATTATAATTGACAAAAATAAATCAACACTCTAAAACCAAAAATATATATTTTATAATCTCGACGGTAAATATACTAGAAATAACAACACAACAACATAATATGTTACAAATACTATTTTTTAATCTCGACGGTAAATAACAAATATATATATTTTTTAATCTCGACGTTAAATAACAAATATATATATTTTTTAATCTCGACGGTAAATTACAAATACTAGAAAGAACAACATATTTATAACATATTTATATAATGTTATAAATAAGAAAAATATATATATTTCTATAGTTTTATAGTTATAACATATTTATAATATATTTATATTAAGTTATATAGTTATATAGTTAACTTATTTATAACATATTTATACTATATAACATATTTATAACATATTTATAATAAGTTTTATAGTTAACTTATAATCTTCAAATTAACTTATAATGTTATATTTCTATAGTTTCATATTTATATTTAATACTTACAACTTTTGCCTATATAAATTACAAGTAATTGTAATTAAAATTAATTAAAAAAACACACAAATAAAAAATTTTAATTTAATTTTTTAATTTTTAATTTTTTTTTCTTTTAATTGTAAAAAAAAGTGTGGATTGGAAAAAAAACAATGCTAATTCTGTATATTAAACTCTAAACCCAAAATTATGTTTCACCAACATCATGTCTATTGATAAAAGCTGGACTACTAATCCATATCGAAACCATCCCGAATTCCAAGCAGGACTCAAAGCTTTTATCGAGAAGTCGAAGTCACACCTTGATAGTAATGGTAAAATCAGATGTGCGTGTGAAAAATGTGATAACCGTTACTTCAAGTACCCGACTGCAGTTGAACGCCGTATATTTATAAATGGTTTCAGTAAGTCGTACAAAATTTGGATCTATCATGGTGAATCTTTTATTCCTCCAGTCATCTTGCCAAGTAACCAAATGGCCGATTTAATCGACGATGTGATGTGGGAGTTGAGAGAAAATGATACCGACCTTGATGAAGGAGCCTCGAATACAAGTGGTAGCGGTGTGGATGATGATTTTGCACAGTTGTTGGAAGAAATGGAAACTCAATTGTATCCTGGTTGTATCTTTTCTTCCCTTGAGTTTCTAGCAAAGTTAAGGCATATCAAGGTGAACAACAAATGGACTGATAGTTCATTTGATCAACTCCTTGAGTTGTTGCAATTAGCATTTCCCAAAGGCAACAAGGTTCCCCTTTCACATTATCTAGCCAAAAAGAAACTAAAGTCTATTGGCCTGGGGTATGAGTCGATACATGTGTGAAAAAACGATTGTTGTCTCTTTTGGAAAGAACATGATTCATTGCAAGTTTGTCCCATTTGTAAAGAGATTCGATGGATCGATAAAAACACCAAGGGTAAGAAAGTACCTCATAAGGTGTTACGGTACTTTCCTATGACCCCTAGACTATGACGTTTATATTGTTCGAGGCACACTGCCAAAAATATGATTTGGCATAGTACCAGACGTTCAGAAGATGGTGTGATGCTTCATCCTATTGATGGGGAACATTGTCAAGATTTTGATAAAAAAATACCCTAACTTCTCGAGTGAACCCCGTAACGTATGCCTAGATCTTTTAGCTGACGGTTTCAATCCATTTGGAAACATGTGTAATCCACATAGCACATGGTTTTCTATCTTAGTTTAAAAATAGCAATCTACTTTAGCATCGTAAAATGCATGTTGAATTGGTAATTTTGGTTTTGTGGTGATTATTTGCTAAAAAGTTTGGTAATTTGGTTTTTGTCCCAAATGCAAGAAATAGCAATGTACTTTGGTTTTGTATCTTAGTTTAAAAATAACAATCTACTTTAGCATTGTAAAATGCATGTTGAATCGGTAAATTTGGTTTTGTGGTGATTATTTGCTAAAAAGTTTGCTAATTTGGTTTTTGTCCCAAGTGCAAGAAATAGCAATGTACTTTGGTTTTCTATCTTAGTTTAAAAATAGCAATCTACTTTGGCATGGTAAAATGCATTTGGAATTGGTAATTTTGGTTTTGTGGTGATTATTTGCTAAAAAGTTTCGTAATTGGGTTTTTGTCCCAAGTACAAGAAATAGCAATGTACTTTGGTTTTCTATCTTAGTTTAAAAATAGCAATGAATTTAGATAGTTTTTGTTTATGTTTAACAATCTAACTTATAAGTTTATATATATATATATATATATATATATATATATATATATATATATATATGTATAGTTATTAATTATGTAGTTGGAAAATCTTCGTGCAATGCTCAGCGACCCAACATATAGGGATGAACTTTATTCGTTTTTTCAATCCCACAATAATCAAGGAAACGATGGGAACGAAGATGGTGGTATGTAAGGATGCGTTTTATTTGCATATTTTGTCATGCTTTGCTACTTGGTAGATTGTAAAATTTTGGTTGTTTTGCTACTCGGATATTATGACTTTTGATATTTAATTGTAATCGGATGTTTGTTTGTAATTTGCATTGACACTATTATGTTTGATATTTAATCAGATGTTTGTTATTATTTAATTTGTAATTAGCGTCGACACTATTATTTTTGATATTTAATCGAATATTGTTATTACTGCCGACACTTTTACCGGCGACATTATTAAAAAAAATGAAAACTGTTATTACCGGCGACACTTTTACCGGCGACAAGTGTTATTACCGGCGATATACTTATTAGCGGCAACACAACTCATTAGAGGCGACTTAGTCAATAGTGGCGACTTTTCTCATTAGCGGCGACATAGTAACCAATAGCGACGAAGCAGTAGTTATGACTCAGTACCGGCGACACGTCGCCGCTATTAGTATTACTGGCGACTTTTGGGACTTTTACCTGCGACTTTTGTCGCCGGTAATGGCATTTTTCCTTGCAGTGATAAAATTCGAAAGACTATATAAAATTGGTTATTAATTCTATTTTATTTTATATTTTAATCTTATTTTATATATATATATATATATATATATATATATATATATATATATATATATATCCTGGTCAAGATCAAAGGTCAAAAGGTCAACTGAGTTCAGGCTGAGTACACCCAACGTACTCAACATGTACGCTTGGCATACACATAAACCAGATATGAGAGCTTAAGGGAGTACGTGCAACGTACGCAAAAGTACGCCCAAGATGCTCTGCTGCCAACCTTTCCATCTAATAAGAACTTAATCTAATAAGTTCTTTCATCGAAAACCCAGATCTAGTCCCAAATAGCGTTTAAAACTATAAAGTTTCCAACTTTTTGACTTGCATGGCTAATAAATGCCCAAACCTTAAAACCATAACTTGTTAACCTAATAAGACATCATAACCTTTGCATGGAAGGACTAGAAGGCACAAGATCACATTTTTATCACACCAGACACTTTAAAATGGCTAAAACGACAACTCATATGGTCTAGAGTATCTCATACTCAAATGGACCAAGATTATGGGGATAAAAAGCACAAAACTCCACAACTAGCAAGATCTAATGAAATAACCAACAAGTTCATAGCTTTATACCTCTAAATGAAGCTGAGGGCAAGATGTTCCTCGATACAAAGAGGTCTTGAACTTCTAAGGTGAATCTAGTTCCTTCGTCTTCCTTCAAGAAGACCAACAACACACTCTAAGGCTCAAAATGCTCACAAAGGTGATTTATGATTTGCAAGATACGAAATGGGGTTGGAAGCTGATGAAGGAAGGAGTCTTGGGGAGTAAATGATGCTTAAATAGGGTCCAAACCCTAAAAATTACGGTTTCGCCTTCGGCCATGTACGCCCAGCGTACAAATAATACTCCCAACGAACTAGGCAAAGTTGTAATTCTCACTTAAGGCTCATTGGGACCAATTTTGCAAACAATACCATATTAGGGGTCAAAATTATAAATTACATGAATCAAGATGTTACATGATGTCGATCCAAATGTTAATGCACGACACACGATGTGTCGCACCCATAAAATTTCATAAAATTTAAACTTATCAAAACAACCCCTTTTCTATAGAAGTGTTTACAAAAATCGTTGTTCCCAAAACATTATTTAAAATTCGGAATCTCTTTCAACATAGTTTTCAAAACATTCACATTATCAGAGTTTCCCATAAATCATAAGACCAAAATGCGAGGATGTGTACGGTCTCGCCTTCACCTTGCCAAATCCACTGAAGTGCCTGAAACCATAAACTAAAACTGTAAGCACAAAGCTTAGTGAGTTTCCTATATATACCGATACACACAACAAGCAATACAAACATATGATAACAACATGTAATGGGTCCACAACTTTACAGACTGGATTACCCTTTGAGCCCACAACATGAGTCTGGCTTGGCTTCCCGGTCCACAACTCATATCTGGCTTTCTCTCGAACCCACAACATAAGTCTGACTTGCCTTCCCGGGCCATAACTTATGTTTGGCTTGCTCTTTCAGCCCTCAAACAGGAATACTAATGATTAACCCTCAGTACGAGTCTGGCATGCCCTATCCGACCTTCAACTCATATCTGGAATGCTTATGAGTCCTCAGTATTTCTTTGACATGCCCTCCCTGACCCTTAGCTCATATCTGGCATACTCCAGGCTTTGTTATCTACCGCACAAAGTAGTACAACCTCAACCCAACCCACATAACATGTCGACTCGAATACAATTGATTAGCCCTTAGTACGAGTCTGGCATGCTATGTCTAACCCTCAGCTCGTATATGGAATGCTTATGAGTCCTCATTATGAGTCTAGTATGCCCTCCCTAGCCCTCAGCTCATATCTGGCATACTACAGGGTTTTTTAGCTACCGCACGGAGCAGTACAACCGTAACCCAACCCACACAACATGTCGACATGTAATAGACATATACACATACAAATAATCAGATAGTATCACAGGTAGTCCAACAGATCTACCAAACTATCATATCAAACTAGTGTGCATATCTAATTCATACTTAACATATCAATAACTACTAGGATATCAAATCCAATGGGCCGACCTTAGTGTCGTAGACTCCTAAGTATAGTGAGGATAACTCACTTTAGAAGATGCACTGACTGACAAGATCCAACTCCCGAATCACAGCTCCGAACTCAACTGGCTACAACCACCATACGACTAGCACCATCAAAATACCAAAATACCCAAATTGCCCTCAGAAGTCAAACTTGGTCAACCATGGTTAAAGTCAAGGTCAACAGTACATGTTGAACCAACTCGTCGAGTGCAATATTAACTCGCCGAGTTTCTTCTGCTCTCAAAAAACCGGGAAAGTCTGAGTCAACTCGCCAAGTTAGCAGGACAACTCTTCGAGTTCCTTCAGCATCCAAAAAGGGAGAAAAGCCCGACCAACTCGTCGAGTTGTCAGGGCAACTCATCGAGTTTTCCCAGTCTTAACATATTCAGCACCTTCTTTGCGAATCCAAAACCCTAAACTATAGATCTAGTCCCTTAGGACTGAAATACCACGTCAAGTTGCCAACTTTATGTTGATAAGGTGTCTAAGTCCATAACTTATTTGGTATATACTTGACCCGACCCGGCATGGTCCATTTGGGTTGCACTTCACCCGAACTGTTTATGGATAATTTTATGAGAGTTATACACATATGTTTATTAATATATTATAAGTTATATTATATTAATATGTAGTCATGTTATTTAATTAGTCTTAGTATTAAATTAATTATGAATTAATTTAGAGATTAAAAGGAAGACTAATTAGATTGTGGGCTATTGGTTTTATATGGTGTGGGCTAATACTCATTTGTTAATGGGCTAGGCTTATATGGAAGTCCATGGATGATCCATGGAGCTTTTAACCCATGGATCCTTGGAAAAGGAAAGGTCATGGATTATTAGGGTTTCACCCTAACCATGCACACTATATAAGCATGCTTATGTTGCATGAAATAGCCACTAGTGTATGTGTGTTTGTGTGTGGCCGAAAATATAAGTGTGTATACACTCTCTCAAAGTTTTCCAAGTGTTTGTTGTGATTTGTGATTTCCATTTGAGGCATTCACACTATTCCTGCTTGGCTCTCAAACTCCAAGGAATCAAACTCATCAAAAGGTATGTAATCTTATCTAATTCTTTTATGTTTAAAAGTACCCCATGCCATGTTAGATATGTTATGAACCTTGGAAAATTATTATTTTGCATGTATTTAGACAAACATAGATCCAAGGTTTATTAGGGTTGCATGCACACTTAGGAAGTGTTAGATTGCTCAAAACCCAACAGTGGTATCAGAGCCTAGGCTCGCTTGTATGATACTTGATGCAAAATAGTGAAAAAAGTTGAAATTATTGTTGTCTGACTGATGGACTCGCCTAGTCCATGGGGGGACTCGCCGAGTTCAAGGCAAAATTCATCCTACTCGCCGAGTAGGTTCGTGCACTCGGCGAGTAGAATGATCAGAATGCAAAATTTCGACTTTTGCTGCTGGAAATGGAGTAGAAACATTACCCTAAACTGTTTTGGTGTTTTAAAACTTGTTTTAGTTGGTGTAATGGTTGTTCTAATCCATTTACAATGGCATATATCAAAATTTCATGCTTTGTATGTGTTCATATAATTCTTGAAACTGTGATAATCATGTTCATGTTCTTATGAATTTAGAAAATGATAGGAATTATTTGCTGAATTGTATAGAATTAATTCTTGATTATTTATGTGTTTTAATGGAGTCCATAATTTGTCCTCAAGTTATGGATATCTGTGACAACCCGATATTTCAACTCTTTGTAATGACTTAAAAAGTCAAGTATTGTAACCACTTTTGAGTTAAAGAAATTAACTTTGATAATAAAATGTCCAAAAAGTTTCTATTTAACTACCTACTATGTTTAATATCATTAAACCGAGATCGTACGTAAAAAGAATGCCCAAATCCGGTTTCGTATACTGAAGTTAAGAATTTTTCCAAGTTCAACTTAGCAACAGACAGCTAAAAACTCGAATCGAAGATCGAACGACTTTTGGCCGGAATGACCTAAACGAGAATCGAAGGTCTCGACAATGGTATTTCAGCGGTAAAAAGTCTTGCAAAAACCGACGTCAGATAAAGAAGTTATGAATTTTTAAAGAAATTCCTTAATCACGTCATTTTAATAAATAAATAATAAAAATAATTTCGGAATTTGCCGACGGAGTCTAAACAAAAGTTGTAGAGCGTAGTCTCACCTACGCGTGGATATAAAGACCATCGAAAACGGAGTTCGTATGAAGAAGATATGATTTTTTGAAGTTTATTAAATAAATTATATATATAAATTTAAATCAAAAATCCGGTAATATCCGAAGGAGGAGTCAGCGTCCTCATCCGAGTTACGCGCCACGTAACCCCGTACGCCCCGTGTACGCGAAGGCCTTGGTCTCGGTCCGTCCACGTCGCCCCTATGCAAGCCTACCCGATCCTTCCCATCCGAAGCGAGGCAGTCGAGGACTCGGTCACGGGTGACGCACGAGTACGCCCCGCGTACCGAGGCTTCTCAAACCCTCTATAAATAGAGATGCGAGGGTTCCGGGAAATTCACCCCATTTCTCTCATTTCTCTCACGATATTGCCTCGTTTTCCGTGCCCGAACTACCCCGAAGCCCTGGTCATTTTACTCAAGTCCCGAAGGTCGATTTTACTCCCGAGATTCCCGAGTATCTCGAGAAAAATCCGTTTCCCGAGACGAAACTCTGCCCGGTTTTCCATCTCGCTATCTTCAAACTTTCAAGTGAGTTCATACCCCTTAATTAACTTTTTTTAAATATTCTAAATGCTTTTATATGCTTTCTAAGGGGGGGAAATACAAGTAAAACACACGACTACTATCGGGTGTTATATATATATATATATATATAAAGATTATTATACACTTTTATTAAGTAGAATCTTATGTGATTTATAAACTTTATAGGGAACTCCCGTATACAAAATATATATTACAATAGCATTCTATCTTTAAAAATATAAATTGTTGTAATGCATGTATAAACTAAACATTTTCTTAGATTATATGTATACTTGTCTATCTTAGACTCTACAAAAATCTATGCTTCCATAACAAGTGATTCCTTTTCTAGGTATTCTAAAACAAACGAATCACACTTTTAGAAAACTATAATAGGTATAGTTTTATGAGGATATTGCAAACTTTTACATACTAGAAACACGATTTTCAAGAAGTCACTTTCATATACAAAGAACAAACGAACATTTTAACATGTAAATCTGTTTTTATACTACGCTTTGTGAGACATTAACTTCACGTACGTTCGAGTACACATTTCAAGTCTTGTATTATATACCAGAATCCCTTGGAGGGGGAGCATGGTGTTTGTGTATAGATCTATACGGGCTTGACAACCCGCGCCCTGACTGTTAGCTACAGTCCACCGTTTGGGGTGACAAACGTCGTAACATTCCAACACCTGAAGAACGTTGTGTATAGGCATTCCGAGTCAATAGTATGGTTATAAAACTCACATGAGGTATTAAAAATACATTGATTTACGAGGTTTTCAAACATATTGGTTATTTTACTCTTACATACATTTTTGGAAACAAACTTTGGTCTTGAAGGAAGACTACTTTTATACTAGTAGAAAATATAGGATTTTCTAAACACAAACAAAGACAAAACATTTCATTTCATACAAACATTTTCATTTAAATACTTATGAAACTCACCAGCTTAAATGTTGATCTACTCTTTCAAAATTACTTGTATGTCCCAGGGATTCAGTAACTACAGGTATCATTATGCTTTTGATGAAGGGATGCTGCGGCGCCAGTTTAATCTCATATTTTGACATCATATTGTAATTGGTTTTGAACATGTAACTTTTGACAAATGTAAACTTTCAATTATATATATGATGGTTGTATTGCTTTCTTTACTATGTATTCATTTGTTATATTACCACATGAAGTCATCCGCCCCCGAACGTTTCCGCCGTTCAGGTTTGGGGGTGTGACAGATTGGTATCAGAGCAATGTTTATAGTGAACTAAGTATATCGAACCACATAAGATATACAAACTATAAATGCTTAAGGGACTAATACTCTCTGACAAAACGATTTTTGTTTTACGCCTAAGCCGCGTTTCGTTTAACTTAAAATGTTAGCTCATTTAAGTATAAATGCATGCATACAACAAATTATTTTCATGATATCTAACTATACAACAAGTATTTAGACAAGTTGACACTACGATTAAGACTCGATATATGTAATCGGATTTGGGACAAATATAGCGTGATCAACTATATTTGCCCGAAATCGGACCAATGTATATCGAGGAATGCTCGTAGTAAGCAACAAGTCAAACTTACCAAAAACATCACGAGGATCAAACACAAGAATTTCAATACTATAGGAGTATTTGCTACATAAACTAGTTTAACTTACATGTTTAATCTTACATGTTCCGACTTTATTCAATCCTTATAACCCTATTCTCGTACAGACAAATGGCTGGATTTCATCACCCCGGCGACCCCTACTTTCCCAACCAAGGCAATGGAGGATGGGTCGAAGATGATCCCGAAGAGGACGAGGAACCCATAGAAGTGGATGATGACTCCGGTACCGACTCAGAGCCGGAAGTGATCAATCCACCCCCCGTACAACCTCCCGCCTTCGTAAGGAACTTTCAAGGACCGACTCCCATCTGGGGAAGTCACCTCCACCATTGGAGCCAACAACAAAACCTACGCCCTCCCTACGGCATGTGCCGGGACTTCTATGATGTCCGCGGCGGAGGTTCAGCTGATCGGGCACTCCCAGTAATGGTGGGTAATCTAGCCAATCAGTCTTACCAATCCGGAGATCAAGCTAGCCGGCTCCGGGATGTCAACGAAGTACAGGTTCACACTTCCGACATCCGTAGGCTGGACAAAATACAAGACAATGCGCAACTCCAAACCGAGGCATTCCAAGAGCAAATGATTGCAGCCCTCGCTGAATTGAGGGAACAACAAGCCGCTTTTGATAGGCGTCTAATGGAGTCAAAGCAATCAGATGCGGAGTCAAGCTCCAAGCGCAACCTACGTCGCAAGTAGTGCTCGTCAAAGACTCAAATTTTGTTATAACTTCGGACTTCGGCTAAAGTCTTTAAATTTCTCGAACTTTGTAATCGGAGACCCTTATAGGGGGTCAAATTTCCATGATCGTTGTATCAACTTTTATATTAATATAAGTGACACTATTATTACTACGTTAAGTATTTCGTTCAAACCTTGAAAAGTCATCGAGAAACCAAATACTTGTTTCATACTTTCAGTCTTACAAATAACTTTCATTCTTCTATTTTAAGACTCATACTATCATCTGTTGTTGAACTATAGCAATTTAGTTCATAAGACACATACATTTTCTATTCTATGAAATTCTTATCTTTACCTTTTCAACCTATAGTTGAAGGATGCCTCCGCGTAGGAATCCGAGACGAAACAACGGTGGGGAAGCACCTCTACCACCACCACCTCCACCACCTCAGTTTGATGCTGCCATGTTCCAAGCAGCAGTCACCGCAGCTGTAGCGGCTGCCATGTCACAACTCAATACCCATGTTGCTACTGGCTCGGGAACTGACACACACCTATCCAACCATGGCGAGAGTCATGGGCAACCCCGAGAATGCACTTATAAGGACTTTACTAATGCCAAACCCCAGATGTTTTATGGAACTGGTGGTGTGATGGCTCTGAGGCATTGGATTGAAAGGACAGAATCAGTCTTTGAAATCTGCTCCTGCCGCGAGCACAGCAAAGTCAAGTTTGCAACCTTCACACTCATTGATAGAGCTTTAGCTTGGTGGAACGACCACGTTGAAGTACTTACCCTAATAGTGGCAAACTCCATAAGCTGGGAGAGCCTCAAAGCCATGATGATGAGAGAATACTGCCCACAGGGAGAGATTCAAAAGCTCGAACACGAACTCTGGACTCTCGGAATGGTTGGTACCGACATCGCAACTTATACCAACAGATTCTGCGATCTGGCAATCCTTTGCCCAGATATGATTGCTCCTGAGAGAAAGAAAATAGAGAGGTACATATGGGGATTGACGCCTCAAATACGGTCAAGCGTGTTAGCTTCCAAACCTGACACCTTTGAAAGTGCTAAGGAACTGGCACAATCTCTGATTGACTACGGAGGTCATCAGAACTCAACCGTTTCTGCACCAGAACCACAGAAAGGAAACAACAACAACAACAACAACAACAACAACAACAACAACAACAATAGGAAGAGAGTATGGAATAAAGGGAAGGGTGGGTCTTCCCCAGAATCCGCAAAGAAACAACTGGTTTCAGTGAATGCTGCTACTGTACCTACTACAGCTCCTACAAATACCTACTCAGCAAAGCCTTATGTAGGCAACCTTCCAAAGTGCACCAAATGCGCTTACCACCATCATGGACCTTGTCAGGAAATGCAGTGTTCCAACTGCAATAGAAATGGACACACTGTCCGTTTCTGCAAGGATCCCGCAAGGCCGATCACTCAAATTCCCAACACGGGTGTAGGCCAAACTTGCTACAGCTGTGGCGAGACGGGACACTACAAGAGGAACTACCCAAAGGCAGCAGGCACCGGCGGTGTGGGACGAGTTTTTGCTATAGGCCACGAAGAAGCCGTAGCTGATTCGACTGTAGTTGCTGGTATGTTCCTTCTAGATAATTCATACGCATGCATACTATTTGATAGTGGAGCAGAGAGGAGCTTCGTGAGTCAAAACTTTATTCACTTACTTAGATGTGCACCTAGCAAGTTAGAAAAATCATTCACTATAGAAATGGCAAACGGATTAACGGAAAACACTAACTGCATATACATGGGCTGTACATTAACTTTAGACGGCCATTCTTTCCCAATCAACCTCATGCCAGTCCAAATTAAAAGCTTCGACGTTATAGTCGGCATGGATTGGTTAAGTCTTCTTCGTGCCGACATCTTGTGCTTTGAAAAAGCAGTTCGTCTTAATCTCCCTAACGACGAGACATTAGTGATTTACGGCGACAAATCAAGTTCAAACCTTCGTATCATTTTGTGCATCCAAGTCGTTGGTGGAGCGTGTGTGGTTAACCGGCACACTAACTTGGACTAGTAAGGATCATGAAGGGTGACTTAATGTTTGTCATAGATCAATGGAGCGTGTGTGGTTAACCGGCAGATTGATTAGGTGATAACATTAAGGGTACCAAGTGAATTAGCATGGTTATTCACACCTTGTTTTGTGATCCTCGGCATCCCAGTCATAAAACTTGAAGGGCGCAATCGAGATTGAAACATGCCATTGAAAAGTTCAATGAATCTCAAAAGAATCTAGGAATTTCAAATCCAATTAAAACCTAATAATTCATTTCATTTTTCATGGTGGAAATTGGTGAATCGTCATTCACCTACCTTTCAAATATATTATTACTTAGATTACGACATCCCTCTTCTAAGTATAATATATTGTGATAGGATCCTAGCCTTAATATTACATTTGGGTGTCTTATTAAGGACTCTATATATCTAATCTAAACTTGCTTTCTTCTTTCAGATGTCTTCCAACACTAATGCTTCGGTCTCTAACCCAACTGGCTCTTTCTCTCTCATGAATCTTTGTGGAAGAGTCATCTTTGATGGTTCTAACTTCATGGACTGGATTAGGAACATCAGAATGGTTACTCGTTATGAGGACAAGGAATATGTCCTCGATAAGGAGTTAAAGGAGCTTGATGAGTCCACTGCTACTCCTGAGGAGATTGCTGAATTCAGGACACATGAGAGAGATGCTACTAAGGTGGCATGCATCATGATGGCCACGATGACAGCCGAGCTCCAAAAGTCCTATGAGGACTTCTACCCTTTTGAGATGCACCAAGACCTGATGGAAAGGTACCATCAGAGTGCTCGTTAGGAGCGGTATGAAATAATCTCCTCCATGATAACAACCCGCATGAAGGACGGTGAATCCGTCACGGGACACATGCAAAAGATGCAAAGGTATGTGGACCGTTTGCTCAAGCTAAATGTGAACTTCCCTGAGGAGTTGGCAATTGACATCATTTTGCACTCCTTACCTTCTTGTTATGACCAATTTCGTATGACATATCATATGAAAAAGGAGGAAGTTACCCTTAGCAAACTTTAAGGACTCTTGAAGACTGCTGAAACCGGTCTTAAGGGCAAGGCGGTTGTTACCTCTACTACTCCTACTCCAACATCTACCCCTGTTTTGACTATCGGGCAAGGCAAAGGGAAAAAGAGGAAGCACCCTTCGAAGGGTACCAAGGGAAAGTCTCTTGAAGGCTCCTCATCGAAGACCAAGAGCGCTTCTGTCACTCCTTCTGCCATTCCCAAGGATGCTGATTGCTACTATTGCTTGGACAAGGGGCACTGGAAGCGAAACTGCCCTAAGTACTTGCAGGATCTAAAGGATGGGAAAGTGAAACCCACCCATGCAGGTATTTACACAATATTGTCTAATTACTCATCATATTCTAACTCTTGGGTGCTTGATATAGGATGTGGTATTCACATATGTTCTGATTTGCAGGGCCTAAGAAGAAGTGAGGATGTGGAGTACGGGAAGATAAACTTGATCATGGGGAATAGGAAGGCTTCACCTGTTTCCAAGATTGGAGTTTATACTTTGTTGCTAAATAATGGGTTTAAATTAGATTTAAATAAATGTGTGTACTTGTCTGAAATGGCGAGGAATATTATTTCTTTTCATGCTTTGTAGAAACAAGGTTTTACCTTTTCGTTTGATAATGAATGTGGTGGTATTAATGCTTTCTTTAAAAAATGTGTTTTATTTTAAAGCATTACCTTGTGATGGTGTGTATGAAACTGTGTCGATTGTAGACAACTTAGGAAATAATGTGTTGTATATTGATTCTCCTACTAGCCTAGATAAAGCATCATTGTGGCATTGTCGTCTTGGACATGTAAACAAGAAACGCATAGGCCAACTCCAAAAGAGTGGAGTCTTGGAGTCATTCGACCTTAAATCGGATGATAGTTGTGAATCTTGTCTACTTGGAAAGATGACAAAATCACCCTTCACTGGAACTTGTGAAAGGGGTGAGGGTTTGTTGGATCTAATACATACTGATGTATGTGGGCCATTCAAAACCGCCACAAGGGATGCTAATCGGTATTATGTGACTTTTATTGATGATTTTAGTAGATATGGGTACGTCTACTTAATCAAACATAATTCAGAAACCTTTGAAAGGTTTAAGGAATTCAAATAGGAAGTAGAAAATCAATTGGCCAAGAACATTAAGATGCTTCGATCCGATCGAGGTGGTGAGTATCTTAGTACCAAGTTCCTTGACTATCTTAAGGAGTGTGGTATTGTCTCACAATTGACTCCTCCCAGGACACCATAGCTAAATGGTGTAGCTGAGAGGCGTAATCGAACCTTGTTAGACATGGTTCGCTCTATGATGAGTCGAGCTTCGCTACCAATCTCTTTTTGGGGGTATGCCTTAGAGACTGCCGCCCATATCCTTAATCTAGTCCATACAAAGAAGGTTACCAAAACACCTCATGAGATGTGGACTGGGAAGGTTCCCAATTTAGACCACATCAAGATTTGGGGTTGCGAGGCTTTCGTGAGGCGTGAGACTCATGATAAGCTCGAACCCCGAAGTGAAAGGTGTATTTTCATCGGCTACCCACAGAAATCCTTCGGTTACCTCTTCTACAGACCCAGTGAGAATGTGGTCTTTGTAGCAAGAAGAGGGGTCTTTCGTGAAAGAGAATTTATAAGCCAAGGAGACAGTGGGAGGCAAATTGATCTTGAAGAAATTCAAGAAGCAATTGGTGAAGGAACCTCAGACACTAGCAATCAACCTGAGGAGGAAACTCCTGTTGAGCCAGCTGACAAGTCTGTACCTCCGAGGCGTTCCACACGGGTTAGGAACACACCTTCGTTTTATTATGGCTTTCATATTACTACAGAAGGTGATACGTTTATCAGCGATAGTACACTAGTAAATTTGGATGAACGTAGCAGTGTTAAGGAAGCCATGGCAGGCCCGGAGTCTGCTAAATGGAAGGAGGCTATGGACAGCGAGATACAGTCCATGTATGGCAATCAAGTTTGGAACTTGGTTGACAATTTACCAGGCCGTAAAACAGTCGGGTGCAAATGGATCTTCAAGAAGAAGACCGACATGGAAGGAAAAGTGCATACTTATAAGGCTCGACTGGTTGCGAAGGGTTTTACTCAGACTCAAGGTATTGATTATGATGAAACCTTATCATCGGTAGCAAAGATTAAGTCTATTAGGGTTATGCTAGCCATTTTTTGCATTTCATGATTATGAAATATGGCAAATGGATGTCAAAACCGCTTTCCTTAATGGAAAGTTGGCTGAGGATGTGTACATGAATCAGCCAGAGGGTTTTGTCAGTGCAGAGTACCCTAATAGAGTATGCAAGCTTGAGAAATCCATTTACGGATTGAAACAAGCATCTCGTAGCTGGAATCTTTGTTTCGACGAGAAGGTCAAAGAGTTTGGCTTCTCGAGAAGTGAAGATGAGTCTTGCGTGTATGTCAGAGCTAGTGGGAGTATAGTTAGCTTCTTGGTACTGTATGTAGATGACATACTACTTATAGGAAATGACATCCCAAACTTGCAGGAGGTTAAGTCCTGGCTTGGGAAGTGCTTTGCTATGAAGGACCTAGGGAAGCTGCCTATATCCTAGGGATAAGGATATTAAGAGAAAGGAGTAAAAGACTAATTGGACTTAGTCAGAGTATCTACTTGGATAAGGTGTTGAAAAGGTTCAACATGCAGAATTCCAAGAAAGGAGATTTACCGATCCAAAGCAATGCCAAACTGAGTAAGACTCAGAGTCCGAGTACAGAGGTAGAGATAGCTGAGATGAGCCAATTACCGTATGCTTCCGCTGTTGGCTCGATCATGTATGTTATGACTTGTACCCGCCCTGATGTGGCCTTTGCTTTGAGCATGGTCAGCAGGTATCAAGGGAACCCTGGCAAGGCTCATTAGACTGCGGTAAAGAACATTCTCAAGTACCTGCGGAGGACTAAGGATTGGATCCTTACCCTTGGTGGGAGTGATGACTTGAGAGTATTAGGGTATAGTGATGCTAGTTTTCAGACTGATAGGGATAACTTCCGCTCTCAGTCGGGCTGGGTCTTTACCTTAAATGGAGGGGCAATTTCTTGGAAGAGTTCCAAGCAGGAGACGGTGGTTGATTCGACTTGTGAATCAGAGTATATAACAGCGAGTGAAGCAGCAAAAGAGGCGATATGGCTGAAGAACTTCATCGGAGACCTTGGATTTGTACCAGCTATCAAGGAGCCTATGGAGATTTTCTGTGACAGCAATAGTGCGGTTGCCTTAGCCAAGGAACCAAGAGATCATGGCAGATCCCGACACATTGACTGAAAATATCACTTCATAAGACACAAGATTGAAAAAGGACTCCTCGTGGCAAAGAGGGTATCGTCAGATGAGAATCCTGCAGATCCCCTTACGAAGGGACTGACGAGGGTTAAACATTTTCAGCATGCGAGGCGCATTAGGCTGAGGGACGATATTAGTTTTACAGATTAGATAGTTTTCCTGAAACTTGTAAAATGTAATCGACGTTTGATGATGAATAAAATTTGTGATTTATTTATGAGTAAAGTGTTACTGTCATTGTTAATTATTTACTATTGTTTCATTTTTGCATGTTTTGACTTCCAGAATAATTAATTTATTCGAACCTCCACAGTCGGTCATACGTCGGAAGTAGGTATGAATCAAGATTCTCATGAATTGGGTTTGTAGATGGCTAAAGGTGTTTAGACATGGCAATGGTTGTTGCAACGTTCATGAGTACTCATAAGTTATGAGTATTGGAATAAACCCACGCTCACTTGTATCACTTCATGGAATTTATCTCGAGTGATCGTGAGACGATAATATCATATAAGTCTTAAAACCTAGAGATATGAGTTGTTACCTATGAGTTGGTTGTGCATTGATTGCACGTAAACGCATCAGTAACTTGATGTTATAAAACGTACCTTTGTGTACAATTCAACAAGTAGTAGAACAAGCATATGAGTCGAAGTTTATCTGTTCCTTCTAGAAATAGAAGCGATATCTGGGCCACTCGATGATTTTGTGTTGACCCATGTACCGGGCCCGGTCAGAACTAAACTGATGTGTTCAGTAAAGTTCTTTGTCAAACAAATCGGAAATTGAGAAACAACTGCCAGACAAAAAGCAAGACATAGTTCCATGTGTTTGTCCGGCTGATATCATGAGAACAGAGGATTATATGATCACTTGTCTTAAAATGGCGCTTCATAGTTCAACAGAGTTTTCGAGAGCTACGATTGCTGGTTGGTTCCTGAAGTTATATAGGCAAATATAGTTATTAGACTTATCTAAGTGGGAGTCTGTTGGATAAGGTGTCTAAGTCCATAACTTATTTGGTATATACTTGACTCGAACCGGCATGGTCCATTTGGGTTGCACTACACCCGAACTGTTTATGGATAATTTTATGAGAGTTATACACATATGTTTATTAATATATTATAAGTTATAATATATTAATATGTAGTCATGTTATTTAATTAGTCTTAGTATTAAATTAATTATGAATTAATTTAGAGATTAAAAGGAAGACTAATTAGATTGTGGGTTATTGGTTGTATATGGTGTGGGCTAATACTCATTTGTTAATGGGCTAGGCTTATATGGAAGTCCATGGATGATCCATGGAGCTTTTAACCCATGGATCCTTAGAAAAGGAAAGGTCATGGGTTATTAGGATTTCACCATAACCATGCACACTATATAAGCATGCTTATGTTGCATGAAATAGCCACTAGTGTATGTGTGTTTGTGTGTGGCCGAAAATATAAGTGTGTATACACTCTCTCAAAGTTTTCCAAGTGTTTGTGGTGATTTGTGATTTCCATTTGAGGCATTCACACTATTGGTGCTTGGCTCTCAAACTCCAAGGAATCAAACTCAGCAAAAGGTATGTAATCTTATCTAATTCTTTTATGTTTAAAAGTACCCCATGCCATGTTAGATAGGTTATGAACCTTGGAAAATTATTATTTTGCATGTATTTAGACAAACATAGATCCAAGGTTTATTAGGGTTGCATGCACACTTAGGAAGTGTTAGATTGCTCAAAACCCAACACTTTACGTTCATGCATGCCAAACAAAACTCTAGAACTCATACAAGGCTTAATAGAGAACTTAATACATTGATGAGGCTTTGAATCCAATAAAGTTTGCAACTTTAAGACATGAGAGACCCTCAAACATCCATATCTAAACTGATAATCCCATGAAACGCTCAACCCCATGAAAATTCCAAAAACTGAGACAATTATGGCAATAAACTTCCAAGGAAGAGATCTAAACAACAGATGAACAAGGTTTCGAATTTTTACATAAAATGAGTAGCAAAACATAAGGATATTATGGATCCAAAGATTTCCCCTTCAATCTAGGCACCACCAACTTCAAACTCTTTTAAAGTGGGACCAAAAGAAGTAACTTATATACTCACACACTCAACTTAGGATGAGATGCATGAATTCTAGAGTTTTCTGGACAAGGAGACGATAAGGGAGGCTAACAATGAGGCTTCAGGCCTTTAAATAGGGTGCAAAACCCTAAAAACTAGGGTTTCACATTCAGCCTTCATCATGTCGAGTTGGTGCCTTCCAACTTGTCGAGTAGACCATAAAAGATACACGACCATCTAAAACTCTACATGACGAGTTGGAGCCTTCTAACTCGCCGAGTTGCCCTGAAAATGCATATATATATATATATATATATATATATATATATATATATATATATATATATATAAGGCTTTAAATTCATTCCTAAAGGTTGGGATGTTACACAATGGCAACCGTTGGATTGAGAGATGTAATCAACGGTTCTGGTATTAAATTTCATGATCATGCAGATTGCAATTAATAACTTTAATGGCGACACATTTAGCCGTGAAATTTAAATGTTGTTTGACATTTTTGTCATGTACGCATCCCTACATTGCATAAATAATTTTTTTTCTTCACATTTAGATGTATTTTCCAATGATTTTTAGATATCAGTCTGTTTACACGTGAATGCTAATGCTTAATATCAAAAGATCCTTTATTTCCTTAATTAATGCCTTTGTTTTTGTCATTTTAGTATGTTAAAGTTTTAAAAATATAAACTATTATAAAGTTTGTTAGGTTACTTCTAATAGTGACCAACATGTTCCTAATTTTATTGCATATTCACTTGCTCAGCTATATGATTAAAATGAGTTTTTTGTTTGACCATGTTCATTTTAATTCATTCAAAAACCATTAAGTTCATACATCATGTTTTCAAAATAGTTTAAACATCAGAGTATTCCCCAGAACCATATCATATAAATCATAAAACATGAGGAGTGGTACAATCACGCATTCGCCTTGCCACGATCTCCTGAAGTACCTGAAACAAAACCCTTCCTGCACTTCTCACAGGTGCGGCTGCTCTGACCTCCAACCCTATAGTCAACGGTTTTAGAAAGTTTTGGCGCCGGCTGCGACTGCACCGGGGACTATCCCTGCTCTCGTAACTGCAACTCCATCTGTAACTCCCGCCGCCTGGCGGCCTCCTGCAGCTCTATCAAGGTATCACACCTCTGCATGGACAAAAACTGCATGATGCCCCTCTTGAGCATACTTAGATATCGGGACATCTGAGCCTGCTCCGAAGCAAACTCTAGGCAAAACATCACCCTATCAATGAACATCCTGGTGATCTCCGTCACTGACTCTGAATCCTGCTTCAGCTCCAGGAACTCCTTAGCCAACCTCTCTCTCACTCTCTCAACTCGTGGAACATAACGAGTGCTGAACATCTCCCGGAACTGATCCCAAGTAACTGTAGCCCGATGCGCATCAGAATAAGATCCCGTAGTCAACCTCCACCACTCCTTCGCTCCGAGCCATAAAAGGTTCAAAGCACACCTCACCCTCTGATCCGCAGGGCATGAACACGTGAAGAAACTGATGGGTTTTGAGCATTCTAACACTTCCTAAGTGTACATGCAACCCTAATAACCTTGGATCTATGTTTGTCTAATTATCATGCAAAGTTGAATTCCAAGGTTATATTCCTATCTAGCATACATGGGGAACAACTTTTTATTTGAATGAAAGATAGAATAACTTACCTTGTTGTTGTTTATGTTCCTTGAAACCTTGTGAGCCTAGCACCCCAAGTGTGATGCCTTCAATGCTTCACACAACACCAAATGCTCTTGGAAAGACTTTTGAGAGAATGAACACTTCTTGAAATTGGCCTAGCCCTCTAGTTTCTTATGTGTCTTGTGTGTGTAGCCAATTTTGTGGAGAATGGGACTCTTATATAGTGTTGACACATCTAGGGTAAACCCTAATGTGTCATGACTTTTCATTTCCATGACCCATGGGTTTGTAACTCCCATGGAGCATCCATGGAGCATCCTATGGGTAAAGCCCAACTTGATAATCCATGGAGCCTCTTAGCCCACTATACAAGATATGAATGATTTGCATAATCAACCCATATATTTAATTAGTTATCTTTTGATCACTTAATTAATTCTAAATTAATTCTTGATCAAACTAATCAAATAATATTATTAATATATTAGAACTTATAATATATTAATAATCTCCAAGTGTTATTTCTCTAATTTAGTCTATCCAATTGCATGGTGCCATGCAACCCAAATGGACCATGCCGGGTCGGGTCAAGTACACCCCAGAAATAGTTATGGACTTAGACACCTTATCCAACAGTCTCCCACTTGGATAAGTCTAATAACTATAACTCTAGTACTTCAGGAACCGACCGGCAATCGTAGCTCTTTCAAGGTTTCTCGAAACTGAGAAGATGATGGTACGCCATTTAAGATAAGAGATCATATAATCCTCCGTTCTAGATATCATTCGGACAAATACATGGAACAATGTCTTACTTATTGTCCAACAGTTTGTTTCCCGATTTCCGATTTGTTTGACAAAGAACTTAATTGAACACATCAACTTAGTTCTGACCGGGCCCGGTACATAGGTCAAAACAAAATCATCGAGGGGCCCAGATATCAGCTTCTAATCCAAGAAGGAACAGATAAACTTCGACTCATATGTTTGTTCTACCACTCATTGAATTACACACAAAATCACGTTTTATAACATCGAGTTACCAATGCGTTTTCGTACAATCAATGCATAACCAACTTGTAAGTAACAAATCATATCTCTAGGTTTGAAGACTTATACGATATTACCGTCTCACGATCAATCGAGATAGAATTCCATGAAGTGATTCCAGTGAGCGTGGGTTGAGTCCAATGCTCAGAACTTATGAGCACTCATGATTGCTGTAGCCTTGTCCAAGACCTCTACAACCAAACATGACAATCTTGATTCATACCTACTTTCGACATATGACCGACTGTGGAGGTTTGAATAATATGTTATACCAAACAAAAATTATTCTGGAAGTCAAAACATGCAAAAGAAATATAGTAAACGATTGACAAGAGATAGCAACACTTTACTCATAAATAAAACACCTTTTATTCATCATCTAATGTCAATTACACTTTACAAATTTCGAGGTTATCTAACTACTAAATCTAATATCATCCTTCAGCCCTATGCTCCGAGCATGTTGGAGATGCTTAACCCGAGTCAGTCCCTTCGTGAGGGGATCTGTTGGATTCTCATCTGATGATACCCTCTTTGCCACGAGGAGTCCTTCTTCGATTCGATGTCTGATAAAATGGTATTTTCTGTCGATGTGTCTGGATCTCCCTTGATCCCTTGGTTCCTTGGCTAAGGCAACAGCGCTTTCACTATCACATAAAATTTCTATTGGCTCTTTAATAGCTGGTACAACTCCAAGGTCTCTAATGAAGTTCTTCAGCCATATCGTCTCCTTTGCCGCCTCGCTAGCTGCAATATACTCTGATTCACAAGTTGAATCTGCCACTGTCTCTTGCTTGGAACTCTTCCAAGAAATTGCTCCTCCGTTTAGGGTAAAGACCCAGCCCGACTGAGAGCGGAAATTATCCCTATCAGTCTGGAAGCTAGCATCACTATACCCTACAACTCTCAAGTCATCACTCCCACCGAGGGTAAGGACCCAGTCCCTAGTCCTTCGCATGTACTTGAGGATATTCTTTACCGCAATCCAGTGCGCCTTGCCAGGGTTCCCCTGATACCTGCTAACCATGCTTAGGGAAAAGGCTACATCAGGTTGAGTACACGTCATAGCATACATGATCGATCCTACAGCCGAAGCATAAGGTATTCGACTCATTTCTGCTATCTCAGCCTCAGTGCTAGGGCTTTGTGTGTTACTCAATCTGGCGTTACTCTGGATGGGTAACTCTCCTTTCTTGGAATCCTGCATGCCGAATCTCTTCAGCATCTTATCCAAGTAAGTACTCTGACTAAGTCCAATTAGTCTTTTACTCCGATCTCTCAAGATCCTTATCCCTAGAATATAGGCAGCTTCTCCTAGGTCCTTCATAGAGAAACACTTCCCAAGCCAGGACTTGACTTCCTGCAGAGTTGGGATGTCATTTCCTATGAGTAGTATGTCATCCACATACAATACCAAAAAGCTAACTATACTCCCACTAGCCTTGACATACACACAAGATTCATCTTCACTCCTAGAAAAGCCAAATTCCTTGACCTTTTCATCAAAGCAAAGATTCCATCTGCGAGGTGCTTGCTTCAATCCATAAATGGATTTCTCAAGCTTACACACTCTATTAGGGTACTTGTTGCTGACAAAACCTTCTGGCTGACTCATGTAAACATCTTCAGCCAATTTTCCATTAAGGAAAGCGGTTTTGACATCCATTTGCCAAATTTCATAGTCATGAAATGCAGCTATGGCTAACATAACCCTTATAGACTTAATCTTGGCTACTGGAGAAAATGGTCTCATCATAATCCACTCCAGGAATTTGAGAGAACCCCTTTGCAACCAGTCTAGCCTTATAAGTGTGTACATTACCATCCATGTCGGTTTTCTTCTTGAAGATCCATTTGCACCCTACAGTCTTACGACCTGGTACATTCTCAACCAAGTTCCAAACTTGATTGTCATACATGGATTGTATCTCGCTATCCATAGCCTCTTTCCACTTGGCGGTCTTCTTCTTGAAGATCCATTTGCACCCTACAGTCTTACGACCTGGTACATCCCAACTCATGATAGCCTCTTTCCGTGTAGCTGTTAGGTTCATCCAGACCTACTAGTGTCTCATCACTAATAAGTGTCTCACCTTCCGCAGTAATATGGAAACCATAGTAATGCTCAGGTGCATTCCTAACTCTTGTGGAACGCCTCAGAGGTACGGACTTGTCATTTGGCTCAACAGGAGTTTCCTCCTCAGGTTGAGGGCTAGTGTTTGAAGTTCCTTCACCGCTTGACTCTTGAATTTCTTCAAGATCGATTTGCCTCCCACTGTCTCCTTGGCTTATAAATTCTTTCTCTCGAAAGACTCCTCTTTTTGCTACAAAGACCACATTATCACTAGGTCTGTAGAAGAGGTAACCAAAGGATTGTTGTGGGTAGCCGATGAAAATACACCTCTCGCTTCGAGGTTCGAGCTTATCATGAGTCTCGCGTCTCACGAAAGCCTCGCAACCCCAAATCTTGATGTGGTCTAGTTTAGGTACTTTACCAGTCCACATCTCGTGAGGAGTTTTGGCAACTTTCTTTGTCGGGACTAGATTAAGAATATGGGCTGCAGTCTCTAAGGCATACCCCCAAAATGAGATTGGTAGCGTAGCTCGACTCATCATGGAACGAACCATATCCAACAAGGTTCGATTACGCCTCTCAGCTACACCATTCAACTGTGGTGTCCTAGGAGGTGTAAATTGTGAGACAATCCCACACTCCCTGAGATAGTCGAGGAACTCTGAACTAAGATACTCACCACCTCGATCGGATCGAAGCATCTTAATGTTCCTGCCCAATTGATTCTCGACTTCCTGTTTAAATTCCTTAAACCTCTCGAAAGTATCTGACTTATGCTTGATTAAGTAGACATATCCATATCTATTGTAATCATCTGTAAAAGTCAAATAATAACGATTAGCATCCCTTGTGGCATGTTTGAATGGTCCACACACATCCGTGTGTACAAGGTCCAACAAACCTTCACCCCTTTCACACGAGCCTGTGAAGGGTGACTTTGTCATTTTTCCAAGTAAGCATGATTCGCAACTATCATCTGACTTTAGGTCAAACGACTCCAAGAATCCATCCTTTTGGAGTTGGCCTATGCATTTCTTGCTTATATGTCCAAGACGACAATGCCATAATGATGCTTTATCCAGGTTATTATTATTAGTAGAATCAATACACAAAACATTATTTCCTAAGTTATCTACAACAGACACAACTTCATACACACCATCACAGGGTAATGCTTTAAAATAAAGAACATTATTAAAGAAAGCATCAATAGAACCAACTTCATTATTAAATGAAAAGGTAAACCCTTGTTTATACAAAGCATGAAAGGAAATAATATTTCTTGCCATTCCTGGCGAGTAACAACATTTATTCAAATCTAAACTAAACCCACTACTTAGTGATAAAGTATAAACTCCAATCTTGGTTACAGGTGAAGCTTTCCTATTCCCCATGATCAAGTTTATTCTTCCTTGCTCCACATCCTCACTTCTTCTTAGTCCCTGCAAATCACAACAAATATGAATACCACAACCGGTATCAAGGACCCAAGATTTAGAATGGGGTGAGTAATTAGAAATGATAGTGTAAATACCTGCATGGTTGGGTTTGACTTTCCCATCCTTCACATCCTGCTGGTACATTGGGCAGTTCCGCTTCCAATGAGCCTTTTCATAGCAATAGAAGCATTCAGCCTCTTTTGGGTCAGAAGAAGGAGTGATGAAACCTTTCTTGGTTCCATTTGAAGAAGAGCCATCAAGGGTCCGAGCCATGGTACCCTTCGAAGATCTCTTTCTGTTCCTCCCTCGACTTTTCCTGATTGCCAAAACCGGAGTTGAGTTTGGAGTAGGAGTGATAGCAACCGACTTCCCCTTAAGACCTGATTCTGCGGTCTTGAGAAGTCCCTGAAGTTTGCTGAGAATGACCTCTTCCTTATTCATGTGATATGTCATGCGGAATTGATCATAGCACGATGGTAAGGAGTGCAAAATGATATCTATTGCAAGCTCCTCTAGGAAGTTCACATTTAGCTTCAACAATCGATCCACTTACCTTTGCATTTTCTGCATGTGGCTCGTGACGGATTCCCCGTCCTTCATCATGGTTGTCATCATGGAGAAAATGATTTCATTCCTCTCTTGTCGTGCACTTTGATGGTATCTTTCCATCAAATCTTGGTGCATTTCTTAAGGGTAGAAATCTTCATAAGACTTTTGGAGTTCAGCTGTCATTGTGGCCAACATGATACACGCCACTTTGGTAGCATCTCTTTCATGTGTATGAAAGTCAGCGATCTCCTGAGGAGTTGCAGTGGTCTCATCAATCTCCTTAAACTCCTTGTCAAGAACATATTCTTTGTCCTCGTAGCGGGTAATCATCCTGATGTTTCTGATCCACTCATTGAAGTTTGATCCATCAAAGGTAACTTTCCCACACAAGCTCATAAGAGTAAAGGAGCCACTAGGATTAGAGCCAGAAGCAGCATTGTTTGAAGACATCTGAAAGAAGAGAACAAGATTAGTATAGATATAAGAGAGTCCTTAATAAAACACCCAAATGTAATATTAAGGCTAGGATCCAATCACAATATAATATAACTTAGAAGAGGTATGCCGTAATCCAAGCTATAACATATTTGAAAGGTAGGTGAATGACGATTCACCAATTTCCACCACGAAAAACGAAATATTTAAATATTAGGTTTTTGATTGGTTCTTAGAAATTCCTAGATTCTTTGAGATTCAATGAACTTTTCAAAGGCATGTTTCAATCTCGAATGTGCCCTCCAAGTTTTGTGACTGGGATACCGAGGATCACAAAATGAGGTGTGAAGTAACCATGCAAATCACTTGGTACCCTTAAAGTTTATCACTCAATCGATGTGCCGGTAAACCATACACGCTCCACCGATACTATAATAAACCTTAAGTCACCCTTTACCTAGCTTGTTAAGTCCAAGTTAGTGTGTCGGTTAACCACACACGCTCCACCAACGACTTAAGCAAAGTGTAAAGTGTAATTTCATGGATTAGCACCTTATTCACATTGTTCCTAAAGTAACTAAGATTGGGAATTTAATAAAACATTTAGTTACTTTATACTATTCATCATACTTTGAATAGAATTTATAAGTCCTTGTCTTACCCGTTCGGCTAACGACCCTCCACCAGTCAAGCAAGCGGTGGGTGAGAGTAGACACCCATTAAGTCACCATTTTATAGGCAACAACCTTATACCCACCTTATAGACCGGCTTCGTGAATGAGGCGTACTAGCGGTAAGACGACTTTGTTCTTATACATATATAAATAATTATTAAATCATCATAATATAAGTATAAGGGATGAATTTTAACTTTTAAAATTCTAAGGGTTGGAACTAAAGATTTAACTTAACTTTACTTGTTCCAAAACTTGAGGGCAAGTTTTGTAAACTTTCAAAACTTTTCATTTCTTGTAACTTATGAGTTTAATAGAGTAATAAAATGAGGACTTTTCATTTTTCTAACACTTGTGTTCTTTTAATGGTTTTTTAATCCAAGAGACTTTTGGTTTTCCATAACTTGAGGACAAGTTATGGACTCCATTAAAACACATTATGATCAAGAATTAAACTACCACATAGGTTACAAATAATTCCTATGATCATCTAAACATCATAAGAACAAGAACATGAACATGAACACTTTCATACATCAAAGTCACACTTAATCTTTGTAATTTTGATAACTAGTTGTTGTAAATGAATTAGAAAAGACATTACACCATCTAAAACAAGTTTTCGAGTACCAAAACAGTTTAGGGTAATGTTTCTAATCCATTTCCAGCAACTAAAGTCGAAATTCTGCACTCTGTCGACCCTACTCGCCGAGTGCATGAACCTACTCGCCGAGTAGGTTGAAGATACAAGTGAACTCGACGAGTCCCCCCATGGACTCGACGAGTCCATTCGTCAGACAGCAAGATTTTCGACTTTTTTTCAACTTTTAAGCACAAATAAAAAGCAAACAAGCCTAGGCTCTGATACCACTGATGGGTTTTGAGCATTCTAACACTTCCTAAGTGTACATGCAACCCTAATAACCTTGGATCTATGTTTGTCTAATTATCATGCAAAGTTGAATTCCAAGGTTATATTCCTATCTAGCATACATGGGGAACAACTTTTTATTTGAATGAAAGATAGAATAACTTACCTTGTTGTTGTTTATGTTCCTTGAAACCTTGTGAGCCTAGCACCCCAAGTGTGATGCCTTAAATGCTTCACACAACACCAAATGCTCTTGGAAAGACTTTTGAGAGAATGCACACTTCTTGAAATTGGCCTAGCCCTCTAGTTTCTTATGTGTCTTGTGTGTGTGTAGCCAATTTTGTGGAGAATGGGACTCTTATATAGTGTTGACACATCTAGGGTAAACCCTAATGTGTCATGACTTTTCATTTCCATGACCCATTGGTTTGTAACTCCCATGGAGCATCCTATGGGTAAAGCCCAACTTGATAATCCATGGAGCCTCTTAGCCCACTATACAAGATATGAATGATTTGCATAATCAACCCATATATTTAATTAGTTATCTTTTGATCACTTAATTAATTCTAAATTAATTCTTGATCAAACTAATCAAATAATATTATTAATATATTAGAACTTATAATATATTAATAATCTCCAAGTGTTATTTCTCTCATTTAGTCTATCCAATTACATGGTGCCATGCAACCCAAATGGACCATGTCGGGTCGGGTCAAGTACACCCCAGAAATAGTTATGGACTTAGACACCTTATCCAACAGAAACAACCCTCCACGTCTGACAACCATCTCATAGCAACGATCGGATCCTGAACTCCATCGAAAGTAGGGGACTTCGTATTATCAAAGTCCCAATACTGAAAACCTCTACCGGTTCCTCCCCCTGCCGCTGTTACAATCATTGTAGCTGCCGCGGCAGCCGCCTCCGTAAGAGCTGCATAGCGCTCATCAAGGTACTCAACCATGGCGGTCTTGATCGACCCAAACATCTCCGGCAACTCAGCCCGAAACATAGCAGCAACCTCATCATGCTGGACCTTATGAATCCTGGCATCCAACTCATCCGTACTCATCTGACCAATGACCCTGGGTGGTACTGATCCATCCTGATCACCCTCTCCTGATCCCGATCCCGAACCGGATCCTGCCCCGAGACGTCTCGTAATCGCCATACAGAAAATACACCACAAGATATTAGGCATTCCTCATAATAACCCCGAGAACTAGCTCCCAACAAAAGCCTAGGGGTTGTGACTTCCTTGATACGCGTATGGGTCCTGTGCTTTCAGTTGTACGAGCCCATACTACCTTCCACACCTACCTATATTTGTATCAAGTATCACCACAACACCCTAATAATAGCATACACATAACGAACACTCGATCCCCACTCTTAAAGGAGCATCACTATCCCATAACCGACCTACCGGTCTCACGCAACTTTCCCATCCATGAAACTTCCACCAACCCTGCAGCACTAGTGTATGCTAGTCATACATAACGCTGGACCCTATAGACTTTCGAATATCAAATCCTACCCTAAGCTCCCAAACATACAAGAACAGAACATAAGGCCAAATCAAACATTCTCAGGCTATAAGATCTTAATTATGTATAACCATGATGCATACACTAAATAACTACAGTAATGATGTCAATTTCATACAAAGGAAACCCTAGGCTAGCAGGCATCATATAATCAGGCAATTTCATCATGTAATTCCTGAAGATCCCTAGCCTAGTACTAGCATGTTGTTCTAACATATCACATAATCAAATAACTCGTATGGTATTTTGGGGTCCACTTATTGGCTCTGGCTGATCGTACCCTCTGTATCCTCCTTTACTTATTTCGAAAAACCTTTTGAAAACCATTTTGAAAAACCCTCTTTGATTTGAGACTGGATTCACACGAATGTTCCTCCAATTCACTCAAACCAAGGCTCTGATACCAACTTGTAACGACCATAAAATTCGAGCCAAATTAAAACATTTTAATTCATTCAAAAACCATTAAGTTCATACATCTTGTTTTCAAAATAGTTTAAACATCAGAGTGTTCCCCAGAACCATATCACATAAATCATAAAACATGAGGAGCAGTACGATCACGCCTTCGCCTTGCCACAATCTCCTGAAGTACTTGAAACAAAACACTGAACCGTAAGCCCGAAAGCTTAGTGAGTTACCCCTAAAATACCAACCACACAAAAACATACTCATAACATAGCACAAATAGAACAACCATGTACATCGGGTCCACTGTGTGACTAGTCCGCCCGCACCGGGCCTTCAGTCCACCTGGTCCACTCTCCGAGCCTCGGCACGTCTGGTCCGCCCTCTTGGGGCCTTCAGCCTATCAGGACCACTCGTTGGGCCTTCGAAATATCCGGTCCCCCTGGGTATGTTGGCCTACAGCACAAAGAAGGACCCGCCTCAACCCAACCCCCGTCAAACAACCATGTGCACATAAAACAATTAATCACATAACAAAGCCTTAACCAGACAAACAGGCTAACAGATCATATAGCATATCAACATCCTAACCAGGATTCCGACCTAACCGGTCACTAGCATAACATTACCCTATATACCGGGTACCGACCTTAACCATGTCACTACCAAAACACCATCCTGAATACCAGGATGCAGATCTAGCAAGGCAATAACATAACAAACAATACCCAAATTTCCATCTGATAAAGGGCCGGTGTTGGTGCCGTAGACCCTGTCGATATAGTGAGGATAACTCACCTCACAACTGCCGAACCGAATCACAAGAGCATAATCCCGAAGCACCGCCTCAAACTCCAACACCTATATCCATCAATAACCATTGACATAAATATCCAATTTACCATAATACTCCTGAAGGTCAAAGTCAAAGTCCTCAATGAAAGTCAACCTTCCTGATTGACTCTACTCCCAGAATCAGCCCGCCGACTCGCGGAGTTCTCATATTCAGAAAACTCTCATAGCACGACTTAACTTGCCGAGTCGCCGCAAGACTCATCAAGTCCACGATCTCTAAGCTTCATCCTAACCAAATCACTGAGTCCCCAACCGAATCACTAATCCAAGGCTTTAACTGAAAGAGGTTAGGTTCTGCGAGCAGACTCACCGAGTCCAAGAACAGACTCGCCGAATTCACGACAATCTTCAATAGACTCGCCGAGTTGTTCTTCCAACTCGTCGAGTCCAAGCTCATCATCATAAGACTCGTTGAGTCACCCATGCGACTCGCCAAGTTACTACGCGACTCAATGTCTTATCTAAAGCCCGACTCGCCGAGTCATCTCCCAGACTCGCCGAGTCCATACGTGCATTCCCATAATCTCGAGTCACAGAGCTACTCCTTTGCTCCAAACAATAGATCTGGGTCTCTAAGGTCTGTTAGCAACATAAAGTTGCTACCTTTATGTGCTTCTTGCCCCATAATACCAAAAACCAAGCTAGAAAGGGACTTAACTCTTGGGGAAAGGTTTTTGCATAACAACTAGAAAGGCTTTCTGCATCAATGATCCATATAGAACTCAGATCTGGAGTTTCAATTCCAGATCTAACTCATGCTTCAAGATCTCAACAATATTTCTCCAACCAAACCCTAAAACACCATGAAAATGGAACTAGAAAGGAAAAGGCCAAGGATAACGATTCCTTACCTCCAAAATGACCTCCCACTGAAGTATAATCCGGATCTCTTCAAGTCTCCTTGATCTTCAATATCCCTATATCCCTTCACAAATCACACAAATTTGCTTCCAAGTCTTCTCACAAACGAAATTAGGGCTTCTGGATCCCAAAAGGGTAGCAAAGAGGCTGATGATGGGTTATAATGTGCTTTATATAGGGCACAACCCCCGGGATTAGGGTTTTCTCCCTTCAGCACCAACTTGTCGAGTACAAGCCGCCGACTCGACGAGTTGACCACTTAAACCCGCGACAAATCCCGCTCTGACTCTGCGAGTAAGCATGCCTACTCGTCGAGTCCCTTTCCTTAATTTACAATTTAAGCCCTTCAACAACACCTCTGGGATTTGGGGTGTTACAAATTTATTGTTAATAAATTTACTTTTTATAGTACATGTGTTTAATTTTTATAAGATAAATTTTGTTTTCGCGTTTTCGTAAAATATTTATGTTTTCGCATGAACCTACTTTTATATATATATATATATATATATATATATATATATATATATATATATATATATATATATATTATTTTATCATATTTCCCAACTGCTTTTGTGAAACAAGGTTTATAACCGATTCAACAATAAAAATGGGTGGAATTATGTTTTATTCCTACTTATTTCAATATTATGTCCATTTTTAAAAAGTTTTTATTTTTATTTTTATTTATCTTATTTTTTTATACATACACGTAGCGGGTAAACAAGTAAAAAGTTGTGCCCGCAACCCCTTTCTGGGAGGATAATAGTTATCACTTAAATTGGAACCAAACTCATCATTTGATTTGGTGAGTTTCATGAACATTTTCCATCATATTGATGCTTATGATTGACAATTGCCACAATAGTAATTTCTTTTTCATAGATATCTAGCCGTTAAATTAAGTTTAGTTTCATTTAAACTTGGTTGGATATATTAGTGCAAATAAGTGTATCATGGATCATTTATCTTCCACTTACAAAATAAATATTAAGCTTGCATTAAAGTAGCATATAAATTTACATGATATAAGAAAAACATTTTATTGCAAAAGAAAGGACTGAATTGTTACCCACGAAGTATTGACTTCACACATGGTACACTTAATTTAGCAAACACATTGATTCTTATTGTATAAATGAAATCTAACTAGGAACATACAAAACCATTTGGGACTTCACCGCCACAGACATTAACGAGCAAGCTAAGAGATAATGGTACATTAAGATTGATCCCAAGGACGTTGGCTTTGATTGCAGTGCACAAACAGACGGCAGCCTCAAGGTCGGCAAGTCCTTGGATGAGAGAGCAACATGGCTTCACCGGTGGTGAACCTAACTCAACTTTGACCAATCCCCCAAGAAGATTAGCACAAACCCCCAGTTTCAATGCATCTCTAGGGCAGGTTTCTGTATTTGGGTTTGTGTTTGGTACTGTGTTCGGGTTAGAGTTGGGATTGGGGTTAGGGGTGTGGTTCGTGTTAGTGTTGGGGTTGGGGTTTTGGTTAGTGTTAGGGATGGGGTTGGAGTAAGGATTGGGGTTGGGGTTGCTGCTTGGATTTGGGTTGGGTTTTTGATTTGGATTGAGGTTGGGTTCTGGTATGTCGGACGTCTCACAGCCACTAACCATGACGCTGAATAAAAGGTTGAATGCTATGACCAGAACAACGGACACATTACTCTTCGATGCCATGCCAAAATCGGTTATGAAAACTTTGTCAATTATGGTAAAGGAAGAGTGTGATGGAGTAAGGGTACAATGGAACATTATATAGGTCTCTGTGGAGTAATATTTTTGGTTTAAATATATTCCAGTTAGTAATTGAGTCAAATTAGCATGTTATAGTTTTTGCTGCCACCAACCCATGCACATCAAAGCGTACGTTGAAAGTCCTTTTTTTTTTTTAACAAAACCAGATGCATTATACTAATTGCAAATAAAAAATATATATGTGCTTCAATGGATTAAACTTTAACAGGGTATATATATTATCTTATATATCTGTTGTTCAAATCTTTTTTAGTCTTATATATATCTTCTAAAGATTCAAATTGCGTGGTATATGTGCTTTGCATGTAGGTTTATGGAAATACATTTTTGCTTCTGTATAGTTTTCTAAAACTGAATATATTTTATGTTTTATATATAAATGGGTCGGCTACAATGAAAAATAAAGAAAAAGTTAGTATGCAATAATTTTGTAAAAGTTACCGATTACAAAGAAGAGGTGAAAACATCAAACCCTTTCAATGTCCTGTAAATGTCTACTAAAGTCACAGACCACGTTTACGTTTTTCCATTTTCTAAATGGATGTATGTCACGCTATCATAGAATAATTAGAAGAGAGGGACTTCGAATCATTCCCATGATTTCAATATTTGTCGAATCATTCCCATGATTTCAATGTTTGTCACATGAAAGATTTTTGGCATCTTAAATATAAATATACTCAATAAACAATTGCTTTGAAGCAGGCGAGGAATACGTGTATTAACTGACTCAAGATATTAGGATTGAATACCCTTAATTATAATTCTAATAAAATTGTAAGTAAATTCAATATAAAACTAATTCTAAATAGAAATTATTAGCCACTACATTCTAGAGTTGTTAGATCAGCGGCATATTTCTACGACGGTAAATAAAAGTTAATTATATGAAAATGTTGTTAGTCTAGCGAAATATATAGCAGCCAAACACACTTTAAATGTTTAATAGCATATATTATGAGCATTTTAAATTAAAATGACAGATTTTTGTTGGGAATCAACTATTAGTTAATGATTGCTATACATTTTCTATCTTTTGCTGGCAAGAAGGAAAAAGAATTAGTAACAAACCGGTTAGTAAACAAATCATATATATACACAAAGAAAACTAATTATTTTTATATTTGGTTTTATATGAACCATTTATACGAACCAATTTACTAAGATGTCCAAAATAGAGAACCAAAAAATATCCTTGTAACATTTTACATTACCGGAGTGCAACTTATAACCATACATGATTGAAACTTGTAGAAGTACCACAAAACACCACATACATAGGTATTTTGATTAACGACCGACAAAATACTGTCATTTGCATGGTAGAAAACACCACATACATAGATGAATTATATTTCTAAAGTTACTAGAAATGATACTAAACTACATGGCTTGTGGTTGTTCTTTGTCAAATAAGAGAAATTTATGCAAAACACGTTTAAAAAGTATACAAAGTTTAAAATATTTTAATAGGTTATCGTGATCCGAAATTGATTATTATTATTATTATTATTATTATTATTATTATTATTATTATTATTATTATTATTATTATCATTATTATATGTTTTTTTATTTAGAGAGTAAGAATAAGCTAAAAGAAATAAAAAAAACACTAAACCCATTAAGGTTTTTTTCATGAACTATGAAAAAATAGAACACATTCCAAATTTGTTTCTTCTATGACAACATTCTCGTTGTTTTCTTTTTTAAGATGATTGAATCATGTTGTTAATATTGTCATATGATTAAGATAAAGAAGGATTACAAGAGTCTTCAAAGAAAAGCATAAAGACTACAAAGAATAAAGCGGATATAAATACTAGCTAGACAGAAACCCTAATGGGCCCATAAACAAGCGGGCTAATAATATATAGACTAATATCCCCCTCAAACTCACAATGCCGCAGCAATTAGCATTGAGAGTTTGTCACATAAGAACCGAAATCGAGAAGTCGATAAAGCCTTCGTAAAAATATCCGCAAGTTGCAATGTTGATGAAACAAATGGAAGCGAAATGGTCCCGAGCTGCAGGTGATGACGGGTAAAGTGACAATCAATCTCAATGTGCTTTTTCCGCTCATGAAAAACAGAATTCTTTGCAATTTGTATCGCACTTTTGTTATCACAATGCAAGGGAGTAGATGAGGAAATGTAAACTCCCATATCCGCAAGCAGCCACCGTAACCAGATAATCTGTCATGTAGTTACAGCCATAGCACGATATTCAGCCTCTGTAGAAGATCTAGAGACAACATCTTGTTTCTTGCTCTTCCATGAAATGAGAGACTCTCCAAGAAATACACAAAATCTAGTGGTGGACTTACGATCATGACGATCACCATCCCAATCAGCATCACTATAGGCACGTAACTCAAAAGAAGATGTCGAGGGAAACAAGAGAGTCTGAAACTGAGTGCCACGAAGATATCTCAGAATACGAAGAACAACGCCCCAATGAACAGAGGTAGAAGTAGTAACAAACTGATTGACAACATGAACATCATGAGCAATATCTGGACGAGTAACTGTGAGATAAACTAAACTTCCCACAATAATGCGATAAAGATTCGGATCGGACAAAGGAATACCATCAGTAAGAGAATATTGTGCATTGGTTTCAAGAGGAGTATCAACAGTCCGATTGTCAGAGAGGCCCGCCCGTGTAAACAAGTCAGATATGTATTTAGTCTGAGAAAGAAGGTACCCTTTCTTAGACTGAGCAACCTCAATACCCAAGAAATAACGCAGCAAGCCCAAATCCTTCATAGCAAATCGATGAGAGAGATCATGCTTCAAAGACTTAAAACCACCATGGTCATCACCTGTAATAATCATGTCATCCACATATAATGACAGAAGAATCCGTCCCGCACTCGAGCATCTAACAAACAGAGCAGAATCATGATTACTCTGGACAAATCCAAGAGAAGTAATCACAGTAGAGAATTTCTCAAACCAAGCACGAGGGGCTTGCTTGAGCCCATACAAAGCTTTGTGAAGCCGACAAACTTCACCGGCCGGTGTTGAATACCAGAGGGAGTTGTCATATAAACCTCTTCATGGAGGTCACCATTCAAAAATGCATTCTTGACATCCATTTGAAAGATCTTCCACTGTCAGACGGATGCAACTGCAATCATAATACGAACTGTCGTCATCTTTGCAACAGGGGAAAATGTCTCCTCATAGTCAAAACCATACTGTTGGGAATACCCTTTTGCTACAAGTCTAGCCTTGTACCGTTCAACAGAACCATCAGCTTTAGTCTTTATCTTGTACACCCAACGACAGCCTATCGTACGTTTCCCAGGAGGAAGAGAAACCAAATCCCATGTATGAGTCTGATTGAGAGCGGTGAGTTCTTCAGCCATAGCATTCTGCCAAAGAGGATCTAAAACAGCTTCTTTATATGATTCAGGTTCAGACAGATGATGAATGTGTTGGATTAATGTCTAAGTCCATAACTATAATTGGTAAGACTTGACCCGACCCGGCATGGTCCATTTGGGTTGCATGGCATCATGCATTTGGATAGACTATAATGAGAGAAATAAGACACTTATGGTTATTAATATATTATAAGTTCTAGTATATTAATAATAAGAATAATGAGATTATTTAATTAGTATTGATCAAGAATTAATCTAGGATTAATTAAGTGATCAAAAGAAGACTAATTAAATATATGGGTTGATTGTGTAAATCATCCATACTTGTATAGTGGGCTAATGCTCCATGGATAATCAAGTTGGGCTAAAACCCATAGGATGGTCCATGGATGCTCCATGGTGTATTTGAATCCATGGATCCAAGGAAATGGAAAGTCATGACAATTAGGGTTTACCCTAATTGTAACACTATATAAAGATCTTATTCTTGACAAAATTGGCGACTAGTATCACACTAGAGAGAGTAAGAAAGGGCTAGCCAATTTCATGAAGTGTAGATTTCTCTCAAGTTATTCCAAGTGTATTTGGTGTTGTGTGATTCCATTTGAGGTGTCACACTTGGGGCACTAGGCACTCAAGCTTCATGAAGACTTTGTACATCAAAGAGGTATGTATTCTATCTTGTTACATTCATTGTTTTGTATGCTAGATTAGGGTAATACCTTGGAAGTTCTTATTTGCATGTATAATAGAGAAAACATAGATCCAAGGTATTTAGGGTTGCATGTACACTTAGGAGTGTTAGAATGCTCAAAACCCAACAGTGGTATCAGAGCCTAGGCTTGTTTTCTTGTTATACTTGCAAAACTGCTTAAAAAAAATCGAAATTGTTTCTGTCTGATCATCAGACTCGGCGAGTCCATCACGAGACTCGGCGAGTCCATGCCTTAAAAGTGATCAAATCGATCCAACTCGCCGAGTTGGTTCATGCACTCGACGAGTTGGACCCCCAGACAGCATATTTTCGAGGTTTTTGGCTAGAAATGGACTAGGAACATTACCCTAAGTTGTTTTTGAACTTATAAACTTGTTTTTGATGTGGTAATGTTCATGCTAATCCATTTTCAAAGATAATTGTCAATAGATTCATGTTTTTTATTAGTTTAAGGTTTAGACTAATTACATGAAAAAGTTTGATTTGAATTATCTTGTTCTTATGAGTTGCTTAGATTAATAGAAAAGTTGAGTGAAATAGTTGTTTTCAATCCAAATTAATCTAAGAGTTGATTCTAAAATGTGTTTTTGTAACTTGTCCTCAAGTTATATGAAAAGTCACATTTAAGTTTCATAAAACTCATAAAAGTTGGCAATGGTTACAAAAGATGAAGAGTCTTGTCCTTAAGTTATGGAGGTTCAAGAGTCACTTTATTAAGAAATAAATAAATAAAGTGTAACCTTAATTAATTCCATAAGTTATTAAATAAAGAAAAGTTAATTCTTTTATTAGTTTAAAGTCTTCCATAACTTGTCCTCAAGTTATGGAACTTGAAGAGTTTTTGGATTAAAACTACTTTAAACACATAAGTTATGGAATTAATTAGTTTTGAATAGTTTCAAAACTTTCCCTCAAGTTTTGGAATTTGAAAAGTTTTTACTTATGAATACTTTAATTCCAAGTTAGCCCTTAGAATTTTAAAGAGTTAAAATTCAACCCTTATACTTTATAATATTATAAGATAATAATATATATATGTATAAGAGTAAAGTCAGTCTTACCGCTAGTACGCCTCATTCACGAAGTCGGTCTATAAGGTGGGTATAAGGTTGTTGCCTATAAAATGGCAACTTAATGGGTGTCCACTCTCACCCACCGCTTGCTTGACTGGTGGAGGGTCGTTAGCCGAACGGGTTTGACAGGACTATAATCCTCCCTTCATTAAAAGTATTAATGATAAATACTAAGTAACTAAACTCTTAATAATACCCAATCTTAGTTACTTAGGAAAATGTGAATAAGGTGCTAATCCATGAAATTACACTTTACACTTTGTCTAAGTCGTTAGTGGAGCGTGTGTGGTTAACCGGCACACTAACCTGGACTTAACAAGGTAGGTAAAGGGTGACTTAATATTTATCATAGTGTCGATGGAGCGTGTGTGGTTTACCGGCACATCGATTGAGGGGTAATTTATTAAGGGTACCAAGTGATTTGCATGGTTACTTCACACCTCGTTTTGTGATCCTCGGCATCCCAGTCACAAAACTTGGAGGGCACACTCGAGATTGAAACATGCCATTGAACAATTCAATGAATCTCAAAGATCTAGGAGTTTCAAAACCAATTAAAACCTAATAATACATTTCGTTTATCTTTGTGGAAATTGGTGAATCGTCATTCACTTACCTTCAAATATTTTATAGCTTGGATTACGGCATCCCTCTTCTAAGTTATAAAATAGTTTGTTGGGTCCTAGCCTTAATATTTCATATTGGGTGTCATATTAAGGACTTTAAATCAACTATCTTGAATATCTCCCACAACATGTCTGGTTTAGACATTTATGATCTTCCCAAATCTCTTGAAACAAGTTTTCCTAAATGAAGATGATGTCCCTTGGAAATCATACTTCTTTCTCCTCCTCCAATTATTCTCCCTAACCCACAAGTTCTTGAAAAGTTTAAGGTCACTCAAGTCCTATTGGCAAGGAAAGGTCTAGGTGTGGTCACATCTTGGAGATGTAGTCACATATTGACAAGCCGGGAGAGTTGGGTGTCAAAGTCTTGAGAAAGTTGGTGGTTCAATCACTTTCTAAGTCACATAGTGAGTTCTTTTGGAACACCTGTGAAACAGACTATGACAAGACCCTTAATGATCTTATCTATTTGTTAAGATCAACTTCCTTAAAACTTGATGGACATTGACAATAGTGACACAGGAAATCCAGAAAAGCTTTCTCTTCCCAATGGAAAGGGATCGGCCATTGTCAACTCGGTTGACCAAATGGTAAAGAGAAATGCTAAGTCTGTGATAGTCCCGTGTACCATTATCAAATGGTCTATATGTTTATATTTCCAAAGGAAGGAGCATTGGTTGCGAAGCTGCCAAATTTACCTAAGAGTGTTAAAGTCAATAAGTTTGACTCTACTTTAGGTAAAGTCCACTATCTAACTCTGTTAAGTTTCTATTATGAGATTCCTGATACATGATGTGACTGGGTCACATGGTGATGTTTTAAGAATCAAAGAAAAGTGAAGAAACTTAAAGAAAGAATATGCTGAATCTGATCGCATAGATGGATTTCTATCGCATAGTTTGAAGATCGGATCCCTGAGCTACTTCTTAGGAGTTATGAGATATTGCTTAGGAATAGATAACAACAAGTTTTCATATGAATTGTAAGGACAAGTTTTTCCGCAAAGTTTTAAAATAAAAGGAAAATTTTTGATTTTATTTATTTTATTTTATTTTAAAATATCCTTACAATGGCATTTGAGGAAAAATTGTTGCTTATATGATTCCATTAAGAGCAAGAGTGGAAATATGAAATTGATTCTTTCATTTATGGTAATGTCAAAATTTACCAAATAAGGAAAGATTCTCATCACCCAAGTTTCAATTGGACCGGAACTTGGAATCATGCAAGTTGTATAGCATGATGAATGAGAACTTTCAAGTTTTGGAAAATTAAGACTAATTACTTGTTCACATGGATGTGTGAGTCAAGTGAAGGACTAAGGGATCGAGTACACATTCTTGTGCACTGATTAAGTCCACCACAAAAGTTTGATAAGACTATTCGTCATAGTTTACTAAAGCCCAGTAAATATGATTATACTTACATGCTTAAGTGTAACTCTGAGACATTGGAAAAAGGTTCCAATGTAAGGTAGAGCGAATAAGAAGAATCAATCTAGGCAGAAGGATAAAAGTTTCTCAAATCTGAAAAGATGGGAGAGTACTTTAGTATCGGTTTTGTGATCATCTTAATGATTAAGAAACCATAGCACAATTAGTTCTCTAAGGAAATCTTAGTGCATTCTTATGACTAAGAAGAGGGATCTTGAATTGTTGAATTGGTTAAATCTAGAAGATGAGTCATATTTCGTTCCAATACAAGTCTTAGAGTCATACTCCAAGATTGTAATTTGAGTGACATGTCTTAAAGAAGGTTTAAAAACACTTGTTAAATGTAAGAGTAAAAGTTTTCTACTCTTGTATATTTGAAATTGGTAAGTTGTGATGTTTTGGATAAAACAAAGACCAACTAAGGCCAATTGTGTGAAGTGTTTGTCTTGATTAGAATCCGCACTATCTCTTGGATATTTGACAAGGGAGTCTTATAGGTCAAGAGGACAGTGGGAGTCTTAAAAGTCTTGAAAGTCTCAAGAACTAATCAAGAATAAAACCTGAAGTTCTTCTCTAGCACACGACTTGAGGTTTATAACCTATCGTGTTGACATATATGTGCCCATTCCAGTTAAAGTTGGCTTTGCATATGAGTTCTTAGAGTTCTCAATTTGTTGCACAACAACTTCGAAGCAATGGCAGGCCCTTAAGCTACCAGGTGGCAAGAAATTAAGATTGAGTTCAGTCCATATGAGTTTGGATTTGTCATTATCCTTGTCTTGTGACCATGGTTTTGATAATTCACATGGATAAGAACACATACACCATTAAATCTAAGTGTCATAAGGTTTCTCTCCGATTCATGAAAATGATGGTGAGGAAACACTTTCACTAAGTAGATTTTAGCTAGATAGCAATTGTGATATTTGCATTCTCAAAGTCGTTAGTGGAGCGTGTGTGGTTTACCGGCACACTAACCTGGACTTGTGAGAAGTGGCAAAAAGGTCTAACCATTATGATTACGGCATCCCTCTTCATAATTGTTTAGACACACAAGTGGGCTATCTAAGGAAAGGTGTATGATTTTGATAAAGTTTTATCAAAACAATCTAGTATCAGAAATCTAAACATTGGTAAGAAAGTCAGCTGATTTATGAGTACATGTCAAAGCTAGTGGGAGCATCAGTGTTATGCTAATAATCATCATGTTAGTGGGAGCATGATAATTATGATAAGTATTGCAAGTTAGCAATGTTAATTATAGAAAACAAAAGGTTTCAATTGGGAAAGAGTTGTTTTGCTATAATTAAGGGAGAGGAAATTATACTTCATCTCAAATCTATAAGCTTAGATCGTGAGGTTTTAATCATTTAGTCAAGGATATATATGAATTTCATGTTGGAATGGCTCAACATAAGGAAATTCTGTATATAGGTCCATTATTTGCGTTCTAAAATTCGGTTATGATTATGGCATCCCATTTCATAATCTGAATTATGAGAACATGGCAAATTGAAATGGAAATGTTATATCAAAAGACTGGTTTAGTCTTTATGTGAGACATCATGAATCATGTCCCATATGCTTCGGATATAGGATCGATTACATGTGATATATTCATCCTTTCTAAAATTTTCCAAATGCATGGGGCATTAAGAAGGGAAAAGGTTTAGAACTGGATATGACTAAAAGGATTAAACAATTGTCGAGGACAATCTAAGGTTTACCATAGATTGGTTGCTCAAAGACAGTTGGAAGTATAGTGATAATTCTGGAAGGACCATATTGACATAATCTGTAAGGAGGCAACTCTTGTTCAGAAGTGATAGTCAAAATGGAATCTGGAAATGTTTCAAAGTTAGAATTTTCAATCTGTGTAAGATTAAGGAAACTTAGTGCAAGAAGGATGTTTCCAAGGAGTTGATCTCCTTTGGAATGCTCTGTAATGTTTGTTGTCAAGTCTTTATGACTTTGTGCATAATCATTACAAGAGGATCAATGCATATAAGTTTAGAATCTAACAGATTTCATTAAATAGCATGAATTTGGAATTCTTGCATTTGCAGTAAGGATTTGGGACTGTGAGAAGAGAATCATTGAAGTTATGCTCAATTGATCTAGTTCACAAAGTAAAGATCATAGACAAACATAGTATGCATACTTGGTGTATGGCATGACTAGTGTTTAGAAAACATAGTGTACATGCTTGGAGCATGGGACAACTATTGTTTTAAATTCAAGAATAAAGTTGATAGCTGAAACAGTATACAATGAATAATGTGTAATCATATGGTGATAAATAAAATGTGTTTTATTTATATTCATAAGTTCTGAGACCATATTGGATTCGATTATTATTGTGTTTCATTTTGCATGTTTTGACTTCCCGAATAAACTAGGTTATTCTTCCGGAATGACTAAGTTATTCAAACCATCCACAGTCGGTCATATGTTGGAAGTAGATATGAATTAAGACTGTCATGGGTTGGCTTGTAGAGGTCTAAGGTGTTGGACAAAGGGCTACAACACTCATGAGTGCTCATAAGTTCTGAGTATTGGATTCAACCCGCGCTCATTGGAATCACTTCATGGATTTTATCACGAGTGATCATGAGACAATAATATCTTATATTCTTCAAACCTAGAGATATGAGTTGTTACTATGAGTTGGTTGTACATTGATTGCACGAAAACGCATTTGGTAACTCGGTGCTATAAAGCGTGCCTTTGTGTATGATTCAACAAGTAGTAGAACAAGCCATATGAGTCGAAGTTTATCCATTCCTTTTACCTTCGGGATAAAAGCGATATCTGTGGGCCCCTCGATGATTTGATGATGACAAATGGAAGTGCTCGGCCGGGCCAGGACTGATTTGATTTGTTCAATTAGTCAGTCGTCATAAATCGGAAATCGGGAAACAACAAATGGACAGAGAGAATGATTATAATCCATTTCTCAGTCCATATGATATCTAGAATGGAGGAATGTATGATCCCTTATCTAATGGACAAGTCATTGACAAAGGTCAGAGTTCATCGACAAGGTCAGAGTTCGATAGAAGCTTTTGAGAGCTACGATTGCCAGTCGGTTCCTGAAGTCATACGCAATAATAGTTTTAGACTTATCCAAGTGGGAGACTGTTGGATTAATGTCTAAGTCCATAACTATAATTGGTAAGACTTGACCTGACCCGGCATGGTCCATTTGGGTTGCATGGCATCATGCATTTGGATAGACTATAATGAGAGAAATAAGACACTTATGGTTATTAATATATTATAAGTTCTAGTATATTAATAATAAGAATAATGAGATTATTTAATTAGTATTGATCAAGAATTAATCTAGGATTAATTAAGTGATCAAAAGAAGACTAATTAAATATATGGGTTGATTGTGTAAATCATCCATACTTGTATAGTGGGCTAATGCTCCATGGATAATCAAGTTGGGCTAAAACCCATAGGATGGTCCATGGATGCTCCATGGTGTATTTGAATCCATGGATCCAAGGAAATGGAAAGTCATGACAATTAGGGTTTACCCTAATTGTAACACTATATAAAGATCTTATTCTTGACAAAATTGGCGACTAGTATCACACTAGAGAGAGTAAGAAAGGGCTAGCCAATTTCATGAAGTGTAGATTTCTCTCAAGTTATTCCAAGTGTATTTGGTGTTGTGTGATTCCATTTGAGGTGTCACACTTGGGGCACTAGGCACTCAAGCTTCATGAAGACTTTGTACATCAAAGAGGTATGTATTCTATCTTGTTACATTCATTGTTTTGTATGCTAGATTAGGGTAATACCTTGGAAGTTCTTATTTGCATGTATAATAGAGAAAACATAGATCCAAGGTATTTAGGGTTGCATGTACACTTAGGAGTGTTAGAATGCTCAAAACCCAACAAAATGCTTGCTATAAATGAAGCAAACGGTCCTGAATATGTAGAGTAAGAAAAAGTTGGTAGCTTGGTGGATTTGACAGGACGAGAAGATCTCCTGAGGGGTGGTGGTGGAGATGGATCCTCGATTTCAATAATCGGAGGATCAGGCTCAGGAACAGGTGGAGACGAGGCACCCTCTGAAGAGGTGGGTGTGTCATGAGCTGAGGAATCATGTGACATAGATGAATCTTGAGCCTCTATATATTCATCAAAAGGATCAATATGCAAACGATCGGATTGTGTTACATTGTGGGCTGTAGTAGGGATTGAGTAGAAAGGGATATGTTCCAAAAAAGTAACATGTCGGGAAACATATAACTTCTGACTCATAGGATCATAGCAACGGTATCCCTTCTGTCCAATACCATACCCCAAAAATACACAAATAGCAGATTTCGGCCCCAACTTGTTCCTTTCAACATGAGGACGAAGAACAAAACAAGTACATCCAAAAACTCGTAAGGAAGAGTAGTCTGGTAGATGACCATACAACTTCTCAAAAGGAGACATTCCTGAGTTCAATGAAGTAGGAATACGATTAATCACATAATCAGCAGTTAGGATTGCTTCTCCCCAAAAGGCATTAGGGACCTGTGCAGACAGAAGCAATGAGCGGGCAGTCTCAACAATATGACGGTGTTTGGTGTATGGTACCATCAGAAGAAAGTAACTGAGTGAAATCATTAGAGGTATATTCACCCCCTAAGTCACACCTGAAGCACTTAATCACAGTCGAATGTTGAGTTTTAACAAGAGCTCTAAAATTGCTGTAAATATCAAAGAAATCATATTTGCGTTTCATAAGATAAACCCATGTATATCGAGTATAATCATCTATAAAAGATACATAATAGGTAGACCCACCCTTTGTGGATACTGGTGCAGGACCCCACACATCAGAATGAATAATGTCAAAAGGAGCAGTAGAACAAGACATACTTTTATTGAAGGGTAAAGCAGAGAATTTTGCCAGTTTACAGCCGCTACAATCAGAAATATCACAAGAGTTTAAATGAACCAAAACACCACTAGATGCTAAAAAATTCAAACGTGATACAGACACATGTCCCAAACGAGAATGCCAAAGATAAAACTCAGACGACAAAGGACTCAAACGAAAAGAAGATAAATCAATGCTGGAAGCAGCAACAGCAGAGACTTTGAGGACCTCCAAGATATATAGTTCTCCCACCCTACGGCCGATCCCAATCACCTTCTGGGTGTGTTGATCCTGTATAACACAGACAAAATCAGAAAAGAACACCCAGTTACCAGACTTACATAACTGACTGACTGAGGCAAGATTCAAAGTAAGTTTGGGAATGTAATAAACATCAGGAAGGGTGATATGAGAAACAGAGACATACCCAACACCCTCAACTAGCATAGATGTATCACTAGCAAACTTAACAGAAATAGATGATACTTGCGACAAAGAAGCAAATGATGACAAATGAGGAGTCATATGATGAGTTGCACCAGAATCTAAAATCCACAAAGATGAGGGAATACCTGATGTATCAGATGAAGAAGGCCCAGAATAAGCCATAGATGCAGACACGGCAATGGGATTAGAGGCCAAATATTGTCTGAAATTTTCAAACACTTTGGGATCCAATGCAGATGGTGGCATGTTTCCAACATATTCTATGTCAACTGGTGGCACAGCAGCAGCAGCAGCAAACTGCGGAGGACGAGAGGTCCATGGAGGAGTACCAGGGGAACGTGGTTGAAACTTCTGTTGACCGGACCTATTTTGTTGCCCTGATTGAGGTTGACCAGATTTACCCTTGTTAAATAACAATGGACACTGAGCTTTCCAATGATTTTTCTGTTTGCATAATGCACACTCATCATGAGCAACCCTTGAACTTTGTCGAGACTGGTTGGAGGAAACAGCAAGCACAGCAGGAGCGGGAGTAGGAATAGAGGTTGTTTTAAAACCTTTATCCGCATGAGACTTGATACGGGTCTCTTCTGCAATTAACTCATGGACAATAGAATCCACTGAGGGAAGAGGAGAGCGATGAAGAATGGTTCCACGTAGGCCTTCAAAATCAGAACGCAAGGCCATCAAGAACTGGACCAAGCGTTGCTCTTCCCTCCTAGAAATGTAAGGCTAGAAATCTTTTAACTCTTTAGATTCAGTAAGAGCCAATTGATCCCACAGATCAGACATAGCAGCATAGAAATCTTGAATACTCTGGTCATTCTGTTGAAGGGCACGAATATCATGTTCCAACTGATATTGTTTAGCAAAGTTGGACTGAGTATACAGTCTCTCCAAGTGATTCCAAACTTCTTTTGTTGTGTCATATTTAGGCAACTGCATACCAATAGACTGAGTAACAGAGTTATTGATCCTAGTAATGACCTAGGAGTTATCAATCTCCCATGCATCAAGCAACAAATCATAATTCTCAGTTTGAGGCACTGAGGGTTTTGCTTTTTTTTCAGTGACATAACCCCACATATTCTTCCCACGAAGGAAGTTCTTCATAACGTAACTCCAATACGTATAATTCTTTCCATCCAAATGAGTACTGATTGACTGAACGGAATCATCCTTTCCGGCCATGTTGACAATGAATAAATAACCACAATGACAGTATAAGAATCTGAGAATAAGAAGTAACAAACCAGCGGAAGCAATCAATCGGATAACGAATGAACAACAATGACGAATCAACAGCACCAACGAATCAACAACAGCAACAAATCAACAGCAGCAACAAATCAAAAGCAACAACGAATACCAGTGGCAGAAAACGAGGACAACATGCTACAAAGACTTCTAACAACGTATCGAACCTCCGCTCTGATACCATGTTAATATTGTCATATGATTAAGATATATAAGGATTACAAGAGTCTTCAAAGAAAAGCATAAAGACTACAAAGAATAAAGCGGATATAAATACTAGCTAGATAGAAACCCTAATGGGCTAAAGACTAAAGGGCCCATAAACAAGCGGGCTAATAATATTGTCACACCCCAAAACCGGAACGGCAGAAACGTTCTGGGGTGGATGACGTCATGTCAAGTATCACAACACATGCATTATAGTAATCAAAGTACAACAACCATTGCATTAATAGTAATAGTTTTACATGGTTTACATTACAATACATCCATGTAATACAAGTAGTTATATAGGTACAGCTTAGCACTAAGCTATCTTCATCAACAGCTCTGGGAATGTACCTGTCCAATGCTGACTTGAGAATACAAGTTATTTGAAAAGCGAGTATCAACATTTTTACAAATGCTGGTGAGTTCATAAGTATTTAGTGTCATTTTATCCAAATAACTTTATAAAAGTAGTAGTTTTAAAGTATCAGTGAATTAGAGTCCTTTCCAGAAAATCCTATATTTTCTTTATCGAAAACTAGTCTTCTACCAAGACTGGTCAGAGTTATGTGGTAATAAGTAGTTTTCCCTTAAACACTTTCATTATCAAAATACTAGATTTGCTTTTTAAGAAAGTCTGAGAATATCAGGGAAAATAACATATGCCTCAGCAGTGAGGACTGCTGACTAAGGCAAAAAGGAATCATAGACTCCAGGAGAGCAATGGAAAGAACGATATGCTTGGCTCAGTCTAACAATAGGAGACACAGACCCTAGATGGTATTAAATGAAAGATACTGCTAGGAAGGTCTAAAACAGAGAATACAGACCCCAGACAGTATCAAATGAAAGATACAGCTAGCAAGGTCTAAAAACAGTGTGACTCTGAGAGTGGGTTTCCAGCATACAGTGTAAAATACCATTACCTTAATGCCATGAATTATAAGGTAACCTGGGATACTCGTAACCATACTAAACGACACTAGAGTACCTGACGCCCTGCAAGCGTCTATAAAATGTGACATTTGTCACCCCTTGGGTTGGTAGGCCGTGAACTGTAGCTAGCAGTCAGGGTGCGGGGGTGTCAATCCCGTATAGATCTATACACACAATGTCCGCTCTCCCTACAGGAGACTCTGGTTACCAACTAGACGACGGAGAAGGCCGTGTCCCGAAGATGCATCCCAAATAGTGGGTAGTGTGTTTCCAATATAAGTGTTGAACTAGAGGTAGAGACTCACAACTGGACTGACTAGTGTAAACCTATATGTCTATGCATGTATACATAATATATAACTAATGATCAAATGACCTTCGGATGGACATCTGATCCCACCAGACCACATCTCAACGAAGAAAAGGAAATAGGGCGAACAAGCCTTCCTAAGTCCATCAATCATTATTTATATGCATCTATACAAGCATAAGCATACATCTAACTCTGTGGAAGTGTTATCAGGTATAAGCGTATCACGAAGTGGAGACATTCTCAAGTATAAGTGTATCACGAAGTAGAGTGTTTTACGAGGTATAAGCGTATCACGAAGTGGAGTGTCTTAAAAGGTATAAGCGTATCACGAAGTGGAGTGTCTTACAAGGTATAAGCATATCAAGAAGTGGAGACGTTCTCAAGTATAAGTGTATCACAAAGTAGAGTGTTTTACGAGGTATAAGCGTATCACGAAGTGGAGGCGTTATCAAGTATAAACGTATCACAAAGTAGAGGTATTAACTAAACCGAAATGAAGCAGTGGTATCTTAACCAAGTAGGAGTATCAAAACATAGACGAAAACTTTGGAAAACCTTTATACATTAAGAAAATCATGACTTGGTATTCCTTTGTAAAATAAGTTTAAAAATCTTTAAAAATCCTTTGAAAACCTTTCATAAACAAGTTTAAAATGAAACTTTGATTTAACATTATAAGTAAAAGCTGAACAAGTAACTATGTTTTTAGAAAACCATTTACAGTGTCATTCTCGGTAAAACAGTTAACAGTGTGGTAAATCCTTATGCATGCGGGTTATCAATCACATGTGATTGATATGATAACTGGCATGTTTAACTTGTATTCCCCCCTATAAAACATGTAAAAACATTTAAAAGGTTCATTCAGGGGTATGAACTCACCTGGTGTAAGTGGATCCGATGAAGGTGCCGGTTGGGTGCTCGGTGTCAAGTAAAGACTTGAACACACTTAGTGACCTATTAACATATGATAACATATGTTTACATATAATTAGTACATATAATACCAATTAAACAAGTATATGCTTCCTAAGTGCGAAAACACTTTTAATTAAGCGTTAGGGGTGTCCCGGGTAACATCTAAGGGTGTGTATGGCTTAAATAAGGAGTTTACTCTCCTAAAACTCACCTTATATGAGTTCACAGTTGGGAGGCCATATTCTCCATGAGTTTACGGCCGTAAACTCATGGGAGGATTGTTTTAGGTTAATTTCAAGTCCCAAATGCTTCAAGAATTGGCTTTAAGTAATTATTCAAGACTATAGGGGTGTTTAGGGTTCCAAGAGTGCACTCCCTTTTATGGTCCAAATGACCACTCCTTGGGAGTTTATGGCCGTAAGCTCATGGCTTGGCCGTGAACTCTCATGCAACCCTTTAAACTTTGATTTTAAGCCCTTGTTTCAATCCTAGTAATTTATAATGAAGTATAAGGCCATTTGGGGGATTTAAGCTACCATTTGGCATGGTTTGGGGGTGTTTACGGCCTAAGCATATGCTTGGGCCATAAACTCCATTTTATCCCTCAAATCTATGTGTTTAATTGTTCTAAACCTGAAATAGCAAGCCCCTAATTTATGTCTTAAGCCTAAGGGTGGTTTAGGAGTGTTTGGAACTTGATTTAACAAGTTTAGAGGGTGTTTACGGCCTAAGCATGTGCTTGGGCCGTAAACCCTCTTTTATGCCATAAATCTTGTTGTTTTGGGGTTCAAACACTCCTAGGCTAAATCCCCAATTGGTTTCTAAGCTCGAAGGGACAATTTTGGGTCATTTTGGCCTCATTTAAGGGGTTTACGGCCTAAGGAGGCTCTTAGGCCATAAACTCCTCTATAACAGCTTATATGGTCGATTTTTGAGCTATAACAACAAGCCAAGATGTTTAGAATAAGTTAGGGTAAGGAGACTCACGTTTTGGAGGCGGAAATTCGCGGGTTTTGAGACGAAATCGGACTTTTATGAGAGAGAGTTTAGAGAGAGGGTGAAAAGGGTGGAATGAAGTCCATTCCCCCTTATATAGTGGCTTGAGTTGAAGCTCAGTGGAAATCTACCTAATATTGCCGTTAAACGGGACTTTTGGTCGCACCCGATTTAGTGGTCGTAATAAAATTTAGCTTTTTCCCAAATTGACATTGAAATGTAAAGCAATTGTTTTTATTTATTTTATTACGACTTTAACGACATAAAAATGTAAATATATAAAACATTTATTAATTGGGCGACCTCTAGTTAACGGAACTTTTATAAATGGAATATTTCGTTAACGGTAACGGGGTAATGTAACGGAATAAACTTTGGGTTGTCACAAATATATAGACTAACACATGTCACAACATCTTCAAGATATATCGAACAAAATTGTAATGATTCATTAGTGACCCAACCATCAGCTATATAACCTTCCAACAACTCCTTATTTATGACATAATTTTTAAGTTTTTTCATATAATTTTCTAAGTGATACATCCATCTTATATATACCAGGATCTGCAAATATATTCGTAGGTAGATGCAAAACTAAATGAATCACAATGTCAAAATACCCAAGAGGACATATCACTTCAAATTCAAATAAGATTCTAATAAATGTTGCCTTCACTTCCCCCGTATTCTTCATCATCAATGTTCTCGAGCAAAGTTGTTTAAAAACATACAAAGCTCTATTGTTGGTGCATAAGTATCCTTGTCCAAAAACCTTCTAACTCCAATTGGTATCACACGTTGCATAAGAATAATATTGTGACTAACAACCATATATTTTTAAATATATAATCATGTTAGATGTAAACCTATGAGGTCGTTCCAGCCAAACAATGTAAGTATTAATTTGTCTCGCATTCTTAATCATGTTAGATGTAAACCTATGAGGTCGTTTAACATTTTAATAAATTCACTAGTGTAGGATAATAAATCTAATTCTTGAATACGTTGCCTCATATGTAAATGTGTATTACACGATTGGTTGTTTATGAATAATTCAACAGCATTTCCCTTACCTCCCAAATGTGTGTGTGTGTGTGTATATATATATATATATACACACACACACGGTCAATGAGCAAAAAGAAACTGACAACTGTATATATCTTAAAATATAATCATGTAATACAACTCTACATCCTAAGTCCGGTAAATTATTCAAAAAACAGTATTGAAAATGATGACATCTTGAAATTAATTTCTTATTCAATTTCAGGCAGGTATTTTGATGCTTTTGATGATTAAAACACAGATAGTTAATGTAAAAAAAAAAACCTACTTTTATATTATCGAATTGTACTTTAATAAATAACTTGTTAGATTTAGTGTCTTACATTTCTGATTTTTAGTTTTTTCGTATTATATTATATTATTTATTTTAAATATTATTCAAAAACAGTCGTTTGACTAAAAGACTCAACCATCCAACGGTTAGACTTAGACGATAGCTTCACAATAGGCCCAAATCAATAACACCGAGATTATTTAGCATGTAAGTTAACGTATTCACTTAATAGTTAACTCACATAAACAAGAGTCCCACAAAGCACAAAGCAAGCAACATTCATGCAGTAACACTCCAAGCACTACACGAATCTACCCCTATGTCGACGACTTTTTTTATTACCCTATGCCGATGACAAGTCGTCGGGATAGCTTATACCGACGACAAGTCGTCGATATAGAGTCGTCGGAATAGCCCCGTCGATATAGGTGGAAAAAATCATCGGTATAGATGTCATCTGGATAGCTACCCCCATACTAATGACATGTCGTCTGCACAAGCTTTGTCGGGATTGATTTTCAAAAAAAATAAAGTTTTATTATTTACTTGAACCGATGATATGTCGTCGGGACAAAGGCAGTATCAATTAGGGATGGAAATTTCACCTGACCCGATGGGGAACTCGGTTGACCCGCCCCAATCGGGGATATGTATTCCCCGCCAAAATAGGTATCGGGTACGGGGTCGGGAATCCCCATTATGCTAAAACCGGGGATGGGGCCAAGGCCAGGTATAACAATCCCCAAGGTATAACAATCCCCAATCTGCCCCGCTCCGCCCCCGCTTTTATGACTATATATATATATATATATATATATATATATATATATATATATATATATATATATATATATATATATATATATATATCATTTATTGAATTTGAACTAAGTCCACCAAAACGAATGATTAGACTATCTGAGATAGATTATGTATATCAAATTATGTTCCCAATTCTAAGAGTTTGTCAATCATCACTTCGTCCGACGATCAATATCCCAAATTGTCACTTTTCGTTCTGATGTTTGTTAAACTTTATGATTAATGTGAGCAGAATCTAATTATGACATCTGGTTTTGATCGCTTATTAAACTTGGTTTTTTGTGTAAATTAAGTTTATTATATTGATAGATTGGGGATGGGTTTGGGATGGGTTACGGAATAGCCCAGAATACAAAGGGGATGAGATTTGATTCTCCTCATCCATCGGGAATGAAGATGAGGATGGGGACGATGTTAGTCACTCGGGGATGGGGACAGGGATGGTTAAGCCTGCCCCAAACCCGCCCAATTTCCATCCTTAGTATCAATTAAAATCTAATTAGCAATTGAAGGTTTATCACACCATTAAATCTATGTCCAAATTGGTCCAAATAACGAAAGATTTAGTATAGAAACAGCCAAGGATTAATATGAAGATACCCAAAATTAGATTCTATTCTATTCAATATGAACCATCATCATACAAGATTCAGAAACATTAATATCCAAAACAAAAAAATTTACTATTCTAGTCATTATCAACAATCACTTCCTTTTTTTTCTTGAGATGATTCATTCTCATCCTCATTGTCTTCAAGTGTTTCTGCTTCCTGTAAATCATAAAGTACACATCAGATTATCCATTTATAATCACTACAAATCAAGAATACACAAAACCAAAAATCCCATGAAGTACTTACAATAAATCATAAAGTACACATCATATTATCCATTTATAATCACTACAAATCATGAATATACAAAACCAAAAACCCATGAAGTACTTACCATTTTTTTCATTTTCATTTTCATTTTCAGCATCATTTGGGGTCTCCAAAACCTTTTGGTATTCTTCTTTAAGTTCAACTACCCTTGTAGTAAAAGGTTTTCTTTTCCTGAAAAATAATAATCAAGATTTGGAAAACAAAAACTCATTAGATACGATTCAACAAAAGAGCTAATCAGACAAGAAAGAAAAAGAATGTATGAAATTTGCTGCTCGTTTCTTTTGTCACATACTTCCACTTCTCACCCTCTTCCTTTGCAAATTATAATTGAAAATATAAAAAAATATCTTAATCAAATCGACAGAGAAAATCGCACCAAAACAAAAAATAAACCGGAGAAAACTATTTACCAAAGACCGACAGTGAAAAGGGTGGTGCAACGGTGAAAAAGGTGGCCGGAATCGCCTGTGACTTGGGAGAATCGGGAGTTGTGCGGTGTTGCAAATGAGAGACAAATCTATTTCTTATTATACATAAAACTCTACACCGACGATATCTCATTTGGATAGCTTTCAAGAAACGACATCGTTTTCTTTTTCCAGCAACAAAAGTTATAAATAAATAGAAAATATATTTATCTAACCTATACCGACAACATGTCGTCGGGATAAGTTTTCAGAAAACCGCGTAAACCCTTTTTGTTTCCCGCCTAAGCTATGGCGATGACAAGTTGTCGGCATAGATACCAAGTTTAAAAAATTCTGGTCAACTATATACCAACAAAAAGTCGTCTGCATAGCTTAATTTTTAGCGACAACTTTTGTCATCGGCATAGAGGTCGTCAACACAAGGTATTTTTCTTGTAGTGAAGCCAAAAATCAATCAGAATGGCATCCAAACTCAATTGCTACTACCATGCTAGGAACTACCACACTTACTGCCGGTTGCCTTATGCATGAAAATTATACGCAGATCAGGATCAAATAGATTGGCAAATAAATGATTCTAGCCTAGGACCACAACCAGAAGAGAAACAGAAAATAAAGCAAAATTTGTCATTCTAGCGCTATATGATCCTGACCGCATCCAATTTTTAAAGCATACACTTAGCAATCACTTCCACGATTATAGATTCCAAATCTAACATAGTATCAAATTCCTCCTAGGCTACAAGACATCACATATTAGGCCAATCTATCATGTAATTCTTGAAGGTATCCATAGCTTTATCCTAGCATGAAAACATTCCATATCATATAACATATCAACATGTATGGCATTCTAGGATTCACTTACTTGAGCTCGGATGATTACACACATCACACCCACTTTTTCTTTATCAAAAATCTTTTAGAAAATTCATTTTATTTCAAAACGATTATCAATTCGTCAGTTTGAGTTCAGACAAACCCAAAAGTGTGCCCTAATCCCTTAAACCAAGGCCCTGATATCAACTTGTAACATCCCAAAACTTCATAGTAAAATTTTCATTTTAAAAATCTTAAACCATACAAATGAGTTGTTCCAAAACCAATCAAGTGATTATATCATTTTGAACATCAGAGTAAAAGTCATAAATAGCCAATGGTGAAAACACTTGGGGATGATGTCCATTCATGTCGGGCCCTTCCCTTTGCAAACGGATGTACTTTAAACCATAAACATATAAACGTAAGAACAAAGCTTAGTGAGTTTCTCAAAATACCACATACCATAAATATCATTAGTCCAAGCTTAGACATTGGGCCCACACCATAATAATGGGCCTATCCCTTCCTAATCAATGGGCCCAACCCAACATATAAATGGGCCTAGCCCACTCATGAAAATAGGCCCAAACCTATATACATGCCATGGGACCCAGCCCAACATACAATGCAAGCATCACAAAGACAGCTAGAATCCTACATAACACATCATAGTGGGCTGACATTGGTGCCTTCGACCCACATATATAGTGAAGAGACTCACTTGACTCACACATCAACTAAACCACAACTCAAAGCCTTGCAACTGTTGCTACAACACTCCTATCACATCATATAAGGTCCACCTATAGTCTACACACTAAAACCAACCATCATGACAAAAAATCAACCCATGTCAAAAGTCAACGTCAAAGCCAACATCCAACGTTGACTTCAGTCAACGTCCACATCATGGCCTTTCTTCGCCAAGTCGTGGCTCTCATATAAACGATAATATGGGAAATTTCCAATCGCCATAAATCACCAAGGGAGTGAGAGATAGGTTTCTATGAGGTATATGGGTGTTAGATGTTGGTAATGAACCCTAGAAATGTCTTAGAGGGGATTAAATACAAAGCAAACCCAAAACTAACCATCAGCTTAGGCTAGAACGATTGCCACGTTGTGGCCATCCTTGGCCATGCCATGGTGGTCCACCAAGACACATAATCCATATTATCAGTGCCATGTCGTGGGCATCTGTAACAACGCAAATTTTCAAACAAATTTTTCATTTTAAAAATATATTTATTTCCATTCAAAACAAGGCATAAATAGTTTAAGTATTCTGTCAAATACAAATAATCAAAATCCCAAGATCATAAAAGCATTCTTCAGTGTGTATCGATCACGCCGGCGCCTTCCCACGGTCCTCGCTAGTACCTGAAATACATGCACAACAACTGTAAGCATAAATGCTTAGTGAGTTCCCCAATATACAACTTACGCACATATGCCTTTCCAGGCCCTGACCTTCCGGTCCATGTGTCTCAGGGGACTTCCGTCCCTGCTGGGTAAACCTTCCGGTCCTACCCACGCCGACCTTCCGGTCCATCACACAACATATCGCCTTCCGGCCCATAACATATTGCCTTCCGGCCCATAATATATTCGCCTTCCGGCCCATAACATACATAGCACATATAACAAATAACTTACCACATATATCATACATATCACATATCATATCCGACCTTCCGGTCACACAGTCAAACCCTTCCGGGTACAGTATAGTGAGAAGACTCACCTCGTAAATGTTGAAAGCTAGCAAATCTTGAAATCACTCGTGCACAATCCGACGAGCCACAACCTCCCTATAACATCACATATCTCTCATTAACACTTATATCTTATGAGTGTGACTATCCCTAAGAAGGCAGACTTATGTCAACTCTGGTCAACGTTCAACGGTCAACTCGACCGGACTCGGCGAGTGCCATGGCGACTCGGCGAGTCTAGACGTCCTCCCCAACTTCCCCTGATGTTCCCTTTCTACTCGTCGAGTATCCCTCTTGGCTCGACGAGATCCTCGTGGAAGAATCGCGGGGCCACCCCGACTCCACTCGCCGAGTCTGAAGAACAGCTCGACGAGTTCCAGTCAATCTCCAAGCTACTCGGCGAGTCTGTTCATCGGACTCGGCGAGTCCATGCCATGCAGTCGATCAAACTGCTTCCTGAGATAAGTTTTGTCCCGAAATACACAAGCATGGGACCTTCTGGACCTCTAAAGGTCCTAATACAGGGTTATAGTCGTTTGGGTAACAAGGCAATAATCCATCTAATCACCAAATGGGTTCCATAAACCCTAGATCCCTACACACATCAATATAACAGAAATGATCCGAGATATTACCTGATTAACGCCCTCTCTGTGTCCCCAAACCTCAGAACTCGAATCCCTTGCAGTTCCTTTAGCCAAAACTCCCCTCCTCCTTGCACCACAATTTCTTCAAATCACCAATGCACTTCAATCTTGCTCTAGATGCCCACAGCCGCTTAGGGTTCTTCTCAGTAGACTAAAAGACGGACAATGACGGCATATAGTGCCTTATATACGATTCAAAACCAAACGGCTAGGGTTTCCGCTGAACAGCGTCGACTCGCCGAGTCCGTATCTGGACTCGTCGAGTCCAGTCGCGATCCCGCGACCAAGTCTGCGATCCTACTCGGCGAGTCTAGGCTCCAACTCGCCGAGTCCCCTCTTAAATCACCCCAAAAACATAATTTAATAATACCTGAGATTCTGGGCTGTTACAACTCTCCCCCGCTAGGATTAGACTTCGCCCTCGAAGTCTCATTCTGAAAATAGTTTCGGATGCTGCTCCCGCATCTCACGTTTCGGCTCCCAAGTCATTTCCGATCCCTTACGGTGTTGCCACTGAACCAACACCAGGGGTACCTCCTTGTTCCTCAGAACCTTGATCTTCCGATCCCTGATAGCCACTGGTCTCTCAGCATAATTTAGGCTCGCATCCACCTGAATATCCTCTAATGGAACCACTGCCGACTCATCGGCTATGCACTTCCTCAATTGCGACACATGAAAGGTGTCGTGGATCTGTCCCAACTCCGCTGGCAACTCCAACCGATAGGCTACCCGGCCTATCCTTGCAATCACACGAAATGGCCCAATATACCGGGGCCCCAACTTGCCCCTCTTCCTGAATCGAATCACTCCTTTCCAAGGAGAGACCTTCAGGAGAACGAAGTCACCGACCTGAAATTCAAGCTCGGATCGGTGCCTGTCTGCATAACTCTTCTGTCGGCTCTGGGCGGTCAATAACCTCTGTCTAACTTGCTGAATCTGCTCTGTCATCTGAAGCACGATCTCCGTGCTGCCCATCACTCTCTGTCCCACCTCTCCCCAGCAAATGGGGGTCCGACACCTCCTACCATACAACAGCTCAAAAGGTGGCATACCAATGCTCGAATGATGGCTGTTGTTGTAGGAAAACTCTGCTAAGGGTAAATATGCATCCCAGCTACCCCCGAAGTCTAACACACACGCTCGAAGCATGTCCTCCAGCGTTTGAATCGTCCGCTCGCTCTGACCGTCTGTCTGGGGATGGTATGCGGTACTAAAATGCAATTTGGTACCCAGCTCCTCATGAAATTTCTTCCAGAACCTGGAAGTGAAACGCACATCACGGTCTGAAACAATCGAGATCGGCACCCCATGCCGAGATACCACCTCTCTCACATATATCTCCGCCAACTTCTCCGCTGAAGAACTCTCACTGATGGCAAGGAAGTGTGCACTCTTCGTCAACCTATCCACAATCACCCAAATTGCATCAACTCCCCTGGCAGTCCTCGGCAATTTGGTGATGAAATCCATAGTGATTTGTTCCCACTTCCACTCGGGGATCTCCAATGGCTGTAACTTGCCATGCGGTCTCTGGTGCTCGGCCTTAACCCTACGGCAGGTCAAGCACCTCTCAACGAACCATGCGACGTCCCTCTTCATACAGGGCCACCAATACTCTTTCCTCAAGTCCAAATACATCTTCGTAGCACCGGGATGGATCGAGAATTTCGATCTATGAGCCTCTTCCATCAAAGTAATACGTGTACCGCCCACGAACGGTACCCAAATCCGGCCCTGAAACGTCATAAGCCCTCGACCATCCTTAACGAACTCTGAAATTAACCCCACAACCCGCTCTTTCTTCTGCATTTCTGGTCGCACCGCTTCGGCCTGTGCCCCACGAATAGCATCCAATACAGGAGTCATCACAGTCAGTCTCAAGCATACATCTCGCAATGGAGTGCTCTCCGCCTTGCGGCTCAACGCGTCGGCTACCACATTAGCCTTACCTGGATGGTACAGGATCTCACAATCATAATCCTTGACCACATCCAGCCACCTCCTCTGACGCATATTTAGGTTGGGCTGATCCATCAAATACTTCAAGCTCTTATGGTCCGTATAGATCGTACATCGAACCCCATACAGGTAGTGACGCCAAATCTTGAGAGCGAACACTACTGCTCCCAACTCTAAATCATGCGTGGGGTATCTCGCCTCATGAGGCTTCAGCTGCCTCGACGCATAAGCTATCACATGACCCCTCTGCATCAACACTGCACCCAGTCCCGAAATCGATGTGTCGCAATATACCACAAAATCTTCCATCCCTTCTGGGAGAGCTAATACCGGGGCTTCGCACAACCTCTGGCGAAGTGTCTCAAAGGAGGTCTGCTGCTCGGGCCCCCATGAGAATGCAACACCCTTCCGGGTCAATCTGGTGAGTGGCATTGCGATCTTGGAGAAATCCTTGATGAATCTCCGATAATACCCTGCCAACCCAAGGAAGCTCCTGATCTCAGAAGGTGACTTCGGCACCTCCCAACTCATCACCGCCTCAACCTTGGCCGGATCGACCAATATCCCTTTCTGATTGACAACATGTCCTAGAAATTGGACCTCCCGCAGCCAGAAGTCACATTTGGAGAACTTTGCATAAAGCTTCTCCGACCTCAATACCTCGAGGACCTCCCTCAAATGCTCCTCATGCTGCTCTCTAGATCTAGAATACACCAGAATGTCGTCGATAAATACAATCACTGACCGATCCAACATCGGTCTGCATACCCTATTCATGAGATCCATGAACACAGCCGGGGCATTGGTGAGCCCGAAAGGCATCACCACAAACTCATAATGCCCATATCGCGTCCTAAACGCTGTCTTCTGGACATCCCCATCCCGTACTCTCACCTGATGGTACCCTGACCTCAGATCGATCTTGGAAAACCAAGACGCTCCCTGCAACTGATCGAATAAATCATCGATCCTCGGTAACGGGTAACGGTTCTTGACCGTCAACTTGTTCAACTCCCGGTAATCAATACACATCCGGTGTGAACCATCCTTCTTCTTGACGAACAGAATAGGTGCTCCCCACGGCGAGCTGCTCGGCCGGATGAATCCCTTCCCCAGCAACTCCTGGAGCTGCGAGGACAACTCTTGCATCTCTGGAGGTGCAAGACGATAAGGCACCTTAGCAATAGGCGCGGCCCCCGGAACCAGATCGATACCAAACTCTACTTGCCTCACAGGAGGTACTCCCGGCAGCTCCTCGGGGAAAACATCTGGAAACTCGCGCACCACAGGGACCTCCTCAACTGATTTCGGTCTCTCGGAAACCTCCCGCGTATCCATCACATACGCCACAAAACCCTTACAGCCCTGCTGTAGACACTGCCTCGCCCTAGCGGCCGAACAAAAAGCTGATCCCGAACGGGTACCCTCGCCGTACACCGAAAGAACTCCCCCATTATGGTCTCGTATAGTCACCAACTAACGCTCACAGTCGATGACAGCGCCGAATCGGCTCAACCAGTCCATGCCCACGATCACACAGACATCACCCATCGCAATATGAATCAAGTCAATCGGGAATTCAACCCCGAAAATCTCTAGTACACATCCCCGAAGAACCTCCGTGGCACAAATCATTTTCTCGTCAGCTATAGAAACTCTCAAAGGTCGACTCAACGACTCACGACTAACGCTGATATGCTGACTAAAGGCTAAGGACACAAAGGACCTACTCGCACCCGAGTCAAATAACACTAAGGCAGGCACAGAGTTCACAAGGAAAGTACCTACGCATATAATAACATAAGCATAACATCTCGACATTAAAATAAATACATGAATTACAACATACCTGCCACGACATCGGGCGCAGCGCGGACCTCCTCCGCAGTCAGCTGAAAGGCTCTTCCCCGAGCCCTCGGGGCCTCGGCCTTCACCGGTCGAGTCGCAGTAGCTCCGGCAGCAGGTGCAGATCCCTGAAGAAGCTGAGGGCACTCGGCCTTCCTATGGCCTGTCTGGTTGCAATGAAAACAAACCGTAAATCCCTTGGGACACTCCCTAGCAATGTGCCCCTCCTTGCCACACTTGTAGCAAGCACCAGATCGACACGCTCCCTCATGACCCTTGCCGCACTTTCCGCAAGCGCGGCCCTTCGAACCTCCTTTGCTCGCATCGGCGGACTTTATCCGCTTGGCTGCCGGCTGGAACTGAGCCGGTCGCCGGTCCACCTGCTGAGACTCGGCCTCCTCCCTGGCCTGGGTCTCCAACTCAATCTCGCGCTTCCTGGCATTCGCCTGAAGCTCAGCAAAAGTATGGTAAGTGGAGTTTGACACAAACTCCCGGATATCCCTCCTCAACACTCCCAAGTACCGGCTCATCCGAGCCTGATCAGTGGACACCAGCTCGGGGCAGAACATCGCCCTCTCATGAAACTTTCGCGTGATCACCGCAACAGAATCAGTACCCTGCTTGAGGGTTAAGAACTCCTGAACCAATCGTTCCCTCTCCACCGGGGGAACGTACTCATCTCTGAACATGGCAGTAAACCCCTCCCATGTTACTGCTGTAGTCTCTACCAAAGTGAAGTTCGCCATCACGAACTTCCACCAGTCCTTCGCTCCCAGACGGAGCTGGTTCAATGCGAACCGTACCCTCAGGTGCTCCGGGCATGAACAAGTGTAGAAGCACCCCTCTATATCCGCGATCCACCTCATCGCAGCAATCGGATCCTGCGTCCCATCGAACTCTGGTGGCTTCGTGTTGCTGAACTCTCGGAACAGCAACGAGTCACCCCCCTGTGGCCTAGCAGCGGCCACAGCTGCGGTAGCTGCAGCGGTTGCAGCCTCAGTCAATGCGGCATACCGCTCATCAAACGTCTCCATCAGGGTGGTCTTAATAGACCCAAACATCTCCGGGATCTCAGCCCGGATCGCCGCCGCTACTTCCTCGTGAATCATCTGACGAATCTCCTCGTCACTCACACCGCTCGTACTCGCTCCGTGGCGTGGTCTAACCATGATGTCTCTGAAATACAACATAAAACCATCAGAGACTCCATCAAGTATAATCGTACTCGATACGCAACCCTACTCAGTCCCCGATATCCAGGGATTGTTACTTGGGTCTCCCACTGACCCGGTGTCCTCGGTAGTACGGGCCCAATACTACCGACCACACCGCATCAGCGTTCATCCCAAGTCTTCCTCCCCAAACTCCGGATAGTGAGTACTCTACTTCTGATATGCACTATCTACCCGCATACTAGCAACGCATCTCATATAGGCAAACTTCCCTAGACTAAGGCATCACAAATCAGGCCACTCTAGTCCTATCATGAATACCTAGTCTTCTAGCATGCATAACAATTCATATCATATAATATTGTAAGGTATTTTGGGGATCTTTACCGTTCGGGCGCTGACTGATCGTACACACTGCTTCTTTCTTGCCTTCCACAAAACCATTTACAAAAGTTTATGCCTTTATTTAAAAAAAGTTTCCTCAAATCTTCGGTTTGAGTTCAGTTACCCCCGAAGGTGCACCCGAATCCCTCAAACCTGGCTCTGATACCAATTGTAACAACGCAAATTTTCAAACAAATTTTTCATTTTAAAAATATATTTATTTCCATTCAAAACAAGGCATAAATAGTTTAAGTATTCTGTCAAATACAAATAATCAAAATCCCAAGATCATAAAAGCATTCTTCAGTGTGTATCGATCACGCCGGCGCCTTCCCACGGTCCTCGCTAGTACCTGAAATACATGCACAACAACTGTAAGCATAAATGCTTAGTGAGTTCCCCAATATACAACTTACGCACATACGCCTTTCCAGGCCCTGACCTTCCGGTCCATGTGTCTCAGGGGACTTCCGTCCCTGCTGGGTAAACCTTCCGGTCCTACCCACGCCGACCTTCCGGTCCATCACACAACATATCGCCTTCCGGCCCATAACATATTGCCTTCCGGCCCATAATATATTCGCCTTCCGGCCCATAACATACATAGCACATATAACAAATAACTTACCACATATAGCATACATATCACATATCATATCCGACCTTCCGGTCACACAGTCAAACCCTTCCGGGTACAGTATAGTGAGAAGACTCACCTCGTAAATGCTGAAAGCTAGCAAATCCTAAAATCACTCGTGCACAATCCGACGAGCCACAACCTCCCTATAACATCACATATATCTCATTAACACTTATATCTTATGAGTGTGACTATCCCTAAGAAGGCAGACTTAGGTCAACTCTGGTCAACGGTCAACGGTCAACTCGACCGGACTCGGCGAGTGCCATGGCGACTCGGCGAGTCTAGACGTCCTCCCCAACTTCCCCTGATGTTCCCTTTCTACTCGTCGAGTATCCCTCTTGGCTCGACGAGATCCTCGTGGAAGAATCGCGGGGCCACCCCGACTCCACTCGCCGAGTCTGAAGAACAGCTCGACGAGTTCCAGTCAATCTCCAAGCTACTCGCCGAGTCTATTCATCGGACTCGGCGAGTCCATGCCATGCAGTCGATCAAACTGCTTCCTGAGATAAGTTTTGTCCCGAAATACACAAGCATGGGACCTTCTGGACCTCTAAAGGTCCTAATACAGGGTTATAGTCGTTTGGGTAACAAGGCAATAATCCATCTAATCACCAAATGGGTTCCATAAACCCTAGATCCCTACACACATCAATATAACAGAAATGATCCGAGATATTACCTGATTAACGCCCTCTCTGTGTCCCCAAACCTCAGAACTCGAATCCCTTGCAGTTCCTTTAGCCAAAACTCCCCTCCTCCTTGCACCACAATTTCTTCAAATCACCAATGCACTTCAATCTTGCTCTAGATGCCCACAGCCGCTTAGGGTTCTTCTCAGTAGACTAAAAGACGGACAATGACGGCATATAGTGCCTTATATACGATTCAAAACCAAACGGCTAGGGTTTCCGCTGAACAGCGTCGACTCGCCGAGTCCGTATCTGGACTCGTCGAGTCCAGTCGCGATCCCGCGACCAAGTCTGCGATCCTACTCGGCGAGTCTAGGCTCCAACTCGCCGAGTCCCCTCTTAAATCACCCCAAAAACATAATTTAATAATACCTGAGATTCTGGGCTGTTACAGCATCCTTGCACCATGTCGTGACACAAGGTTTCCTCTAAAACTTTATCTTTGGTTCTTAATAAAGGTTAGCTTAACCAATTTGGAACACAGGTGTTGCATGTAAATTGCTTACATCATGTTATGTATTGATATATAATACTATTGGTAAAGAAATATAAGAATGTTGCAAGAACGGTACAGGAATTGTAAGTATATTACTTGTATCTATAAAGAAATGCAAGAAATAAGCAAAGTATGTATCTATTTCTTTTACTTATTATTTTCTCTAGTTATTTTTATGCGTTAATTGCTAGAAACAAACAAATTACTATGCTACTTCTTTCATTTAAGATAAACAAATACATGTTATATTGTACTTGTCTTATTTTTTGTTATTATAGGAAGAAATGATGAAGTTCGTTCTTTAGGGAGTTCTTGGAAGAAGCTTTATTTGCCTTTCATTATTTTTTGTGGGATCGAGGTGGTATGGAATGAACATTTAGTTTTTTTAGTATGTTCAATTTGCTTGTAGTCAATTATGAATGTTTTTTTTGCTAGTTGAAGTATTTCAATTTTTATGACTTGTATTTTTCATTTGTGGTTTGAATTACTATTTTAACACATATATTCATATTTAAATCCTTATGTTTTTTCTTTGTTTATACACATCTGAACATTATTACTTGCATATGTATTGTTTAATTCCCACACAAAAAGTTACATCCTTATGTTTTTTGTGGGATCGAGACCGCATTTTAACATCGCTTATCGTCTACAGACTAACGGTCAAAATGCGCGGACCATTCAGACCCTCGAGGATAAGTTGCGGGACTTCATCATTGATTTTTGGTCGGAGATGCGACTCCTACCTACCCCTTGCAGAGTTATCCTACAACAACAGCTTTCATTCCAACATTGGTGCTCCACCTTTTGAGCTGTTGTATGTACAGAGATGTCATAACCCAATATGTTGGGGCGAGGCTGGTCACAGGGTCATGGGGCGGGCCGAGGTGGTTCTACAGACTACCGAGATGATTCAGCAGATCAGGCAACAATTACAGACTGCCTAGAGTCGACAGAAGAGTTACGCTGATCGGCGTCGATCTGAGTTGGAGTTTCAGATCGGTGACATGGTGCTCCAAAGGGTCTCACCCTGTAAGGGTGTGATCCGTTTCAGGAAGAGGGGAAAGTTGGGTCCTCAATATATTGGGCCATCTCGGATCATTGCCAAGGTTGGCAAAGTGGCGTATAGATTGGATCTTCTGGAGGAGTTCAGTCAGATTCATAACACCTTCCACATTTCGTAGTTGCGGAAGTACGTATTGGACGAGGACGCGGTAGTATCATTGGACGACATTCAAGTTGATGAACGCCTGAATTATGTTGAGAGGTTGGTGGTTGCTTCAAAAAGAAAGGTAAAGGTTCTGTTCAACAAGGAGATACCTTTGGTAAATGTATAGTGGCAGCATCATAGGGGATCCGAGTGGACCTGAGAGCCGGAGGCTAAGATGCGGGAGCATTATCGGGATTTGTTCACTGCAGTAGGCTTCAAGGACAAAACCTAGTTTAAGTGGAGGAGAGTTGTAATATCTGGATTCCCAGGTATGAAATCTTAGGAATTTATGCATTTTATAAGTCGTACTCGACGAGTTGGGAGGCCCCAACCCGTCGTGTAAAATCAAGAAGGACATGTATTCCATAAAACCTACTCGACAAGCTGGAAGACCTTAACTCGACGAGTTGGTGGCTGAACATGAAACCCTAAATTTTAGGGTTTACAACCTATATAATCTCCTTAAGCCTATGAGACTGACCCTTTATTAGCCTCCAAACCCTAATATCGACCTTGTGAGCCCTAATCTTCATTTCCTCTCATATTGTGAGCTAGTGTGGCACTTTGGAGCAAAAGAAAGGGAAGTTAGTGAGAAGGAGGCAAGGATCTAGCAAGAATTCCTTTGATCTTTAGTTTGGCACTATTGTGGACTGTTGTGAGTATCCAAAACCCGATATATATATATATATATATATATATATATATATATATATATATATATATATATATACGCACACACACATTGTTGGGTTTTGAACATTCTAACACTCCTATGGTGTACATGCAACCCTAAATACCTTGGATCTATGTTTTCTCTAATATACATGCAAACTTGAACTTTCCAAGGTATTACCCTATCTAGCATACAAAACTTTGATACTTGGGTAATAAAACAAGTTAGATAACATACCTTTTCTTTATAGGTTGTTTCTTGGACTTTCAAGAGCTTAGCAGAAATAGTATGAATGCCTCAAATGGAATCACAACACACCTAGAACAAAGGATAACATGAGGAGAGATTCCTTGCACGCACAAATAGGCTAGCCCTCTAGTATTCCACTTAAGTGCCGATTTCATGAGTTAAAGGGGTTCTTATATAGTGTGACAAACTAGAGTTACACCATGTAACCCCTAATGACTTTCCATATTCCTCATGCTACATGGGTTAAACCTTCATGGAGTATCCATGGGTTACCACATGGGTTTAGCCCAACATGAAGAACTATAGATCATAATCCCACTTTATAAGAATGAATGATTTACCAAGTCAACCCCTTATATTTAATTAGTCTCTTTTAATCAAAATTAATTTTAAATTATTTCTTGATCAATACTAATTAAATAATATGATTTCATATTAATATATTAGAACTTATAATATATTAATAAGCCGTAAATAACTTCTTCTTAAAAGTCCATCCTATCAAATTGTCATGATGATATGCCGTTGGATTAAATGTCTAAGCCGATAACTATTATTGCTATGTACTCGACCTGAGAGTAGCATGGTCCATGTGGGTTGCATATCATCAGAACAATTTGTTAGGATGGACTCTTGAGAGAAATGTTATATATGATTTATTAATATATTATAAGTTATAATATATTAATATGAAATCATATGTTTTAATTAGTATTGATCGAGAACTAATTTGGAATTAATTTTGTGATCAAAAGAGACTAATTAAATCTATGGGGAATAATTATGATAATTAGTTATATTTATATGTGTTGGGCTTATAATCCATGTTAGACCAAGTTTACGTATGGATACATAAAAAGTTAGGCCACATGAACCATGGATCATAAACCCATGCGTATGTATTTAGGTTATACCCATGACCCTTGAAATCTAACATATAAATACATGCTCATAACCTAAAAAACGCTTGCATGCTTGTTCTTGGAGTTCATAAGTGTTTTTGGGTGCATGGAATTCTCTCTCAAGTTCAACCTTTGTCCATGATGTGTTGTGACTTCATTTGAGGCTTCCACACTATTGGGGCTAAGCTTTTAAAGGCCAAATTTATGAAGTTCTACAAACTATACAAAGAGGTAAAACTTCTAACTAGTATTTTATGTAGTTTATATAATTTGTATGCTAGTTGTAGGTTTAAAGATTTGGAAACAATATTGCATGTATAATTAGAGAAAACATAGATCCAAAGCTTGTAGTGTTGTATGTGCACCATAGAATGTTGTAGTATACAAAACCCAACATATGAAACCCAAATGGACCATGCTATTCTCGGGTGAAGTACATACCAATTAAAGTTATGGAATTAGACACTAATCCAACAGTATCCCACTTCGATAACTCTAATAACTATTATTTCAAGTACGACTCCACAACCCGACTAGCAATCGTAGCTCTTAAAAGCAACTGTCGAACTCCTACCCAGTCAATGACGCATCCATTTGATAAGGGATCATATATTCCTCCATTCTAGATATCATCGTTGGATTAGTGTCTAAGCCCATAACCATATTTGGTAAGTACTTGACCCGGTTGTGCATGGCATTTTTAAGTTGCCTTCATCAAAGCAACTTGACTGGAGAAATAATAGAGAGAGAGAGAGAGGTTATTATGGTTTATTAATATATTATGAGAATAATATATTAAAAGAGAAATCATATTTGTTTAATTAACATTGGTCAAGAATTAATTAAGAATTAATTTTGTGATCAAAAGAAGTTAATTGACTAGCGGGACTGAACTGTAATTATGTGATAGTTACAAAGTTGGGCAAGGAATCCCTATAGGATAGGGTGGACGGATTCAAGGGGTTAAAGGCCTCAGAATTCGTCCATGATAAGGGTTCTAGAGTTATCCTTTGGGCTGCTTGGTGGCCAAGCAACCAAATAAGGATAAAGACTGAAACCCTAATTCCTACACCTATATAAAGAACCCTTGGCCTTAGAAATTTGGCCACTTGATCCCTAGAGTTCCTAGAGCCAAATTTTTACCTCTTCTCTCTCTCTCTCTCTTGCTTCTTCAATTGCTCTTGGTGTTTATGAGCCATTAGAGGTACTAAACTTGTGGTACTTGCTTTCAAAGACAAGAAGATTCAAGAAACAGTTGTTATTACAACATAACAACAAGAGGTATGTATTCCATTCTTGATTTTCAAAAATACTAGAATCATGCTAGGTTTCTTTTGTGTTCATAATGTTGTATGACTAATAGTGAAAACATAGATCCGAGTCTAGGGTTGCATGCACACATAGGATTGTTTGTATAAAACCCATCAGTGGTATCAGAGCAAATGCTTTTGTTTTCAATTACTTTTATACAAAAGTATGAATTTGACATATTAGGGTTTACAGCCAATAAGCCTTTAAAGGCATGATTTTCAAAATTAGGGTTCATAAACCCTAGATTTCTAAATTTGATTCGGTTTCCCAAACCTTTCCCTTAGCCTCCAAGATTTTGATTTTTAGGGTTATCCAACCCTAGGGTTTCGAAATTGCCTCCTCCCCAAGATAAGATCCCTAAATTTTAGGGATTTGGATAATGCGTCATATCTTGTAATTATCACTTAATTGTTTAAATATGGTAATTAAAGATTTTTGTATTATCCCATCCCTATTTTCGAATTTTAGGGGATTTAAGGGATTAGGTTAAATTAATTGTTTAATTTAACAGATAATCTTTGAAGATTTGATAATTCAATGAATTGTTTAATCTTGGGATAATTGTTAAATCAAAGTTTTCATATTTAAAATTTTAAAAGGTTTTAAATTCTAGAAATTTTAAATTTGATTAAAACCCTAGTATTTTGAAATGTTTAAAATACACCCTATACTATTATAATATTACAAGATTAGTATGAATATATGTATAACTTAAAATGCTAGTCTTACTGTTAGTAGGCCTCATTCATAAAGCCGATCTATAAGGGGGGTATATGGTTATGGCCTATAAAATGGTCGTTTAATGGGTGTCCACTCTCACCCACCGCTTCCTTGATTGGTGGAGGGTCGTTAGCCGAACGGGTAGTGTGACATCCCCAAAATCACGGCCAGAAAAGACCGATTTTCATTTATGCTTTTAAAATAATTTCAGAGTAAATCCTTTTGATTTGAAAGAGTTGCGGAATTTGTTCCCAAAAACAAAACGGGATAAAACAATGTTTACCAAAGCATTTCATAAAAGAAATGTATTTTCATTATATAATCAAAACTCGGGATGTCATGTTCCGATACAGACCATAAAGCATAAACGATAACATTACAAGTCATTCAACAAATATATACATATACAGACTTGTAAACAAAACAACTTGATGGTCCATCCATCTTATGCCCTTGTGCCACTTCCTGTAATACAAATAAAACTGAGTGGGTCAGGCTTGGGAGCCTGGTGAGCATATAGGGTTTTCAACCCACAATAAATAATTATATTAATTTTCATCAACCAACAATAACCCAATTACCCATTCCCGTTATTCTCACTTTATGTCCCTAAAATAACTAACACAAGGGACCCAGTCTAAGAATATTTCATCGGGGTGACAACACATGCTTTGGGGGTTCCTCAGCAATATAAGTCAAATAAGGCAACCTGAGGGGGATGGAGTACAGCGAATGAACACCCAAGTTCATTAACACCTATAGGTGGCGAGCCTGCTAGTGTTCCATAAGACTATCTAGAAAAGTCTGTGGTCGTCATCTAAACTCCGCTACATGACTGAATCAAAACAACATCGAGGCCTCTCATCTGTTTATTACTCACCAACTATCTACCCATGTTCTACCCAACATATTAGTAGATAAAAATATACATTTTTATACATAGTTTAAAAACCTGTATAGCATGCTTTAATCAATACATATTCTACATAATAGATGAGGCACACACACATAACACGTATTTCATAGAGAATAAATCAGATCTATGAGATAGAAGAGAGTGAATATACATTCACACATATAACGACAAAATATATACACATAGCACGTATTTTATATAAAATACTTCATAATATTGTGTTGGAAGAAAATAACTACACACTCACTTGATCAGAAGATGATCGGACAGCACTACGGCTTACAGTAGTAGTATTCTTCGGCAGATCTGGAAGATCTTCACAAAAACCGGACTCCTCGGGGGCAGAGTTTCGGCTCGGGAATCGCACTTCTCGGGATCTTCGGGGATTCGGGACTTGCTTCGGGGCTCGGGAATGATACCGGGGCTTCGGGATAATTCTTGTACGAAAAACGATGCAAAAACGCGAGAAAAAGAAAAGAAATGAGCAAACTACTCGGCTGCCATCGACACCCTTTTATAGGGGCTGGAAGGCCGATTTACGCAGGGCGTAAATCCTAGTTACGCGGGGCGTAACCTGGATAGGATCGCTGACTCCCCCCCTTCGGATAATATCGGCCAATATATATATAAATAAAATATCGAAAATATTTAATAAACTTCAAAAATTCATATCTTCCTCATACGAACTCCGTTTTAGATGTTCTTTATATCCACGCGTAGGTGAGACTACGATCTACAACTTTCGTTTAGACTCCATCGGCTAATTTTGACTTTATTTTTATTATTTATTTTTAGTAGGCCGGGACAGGAAAACTCTGTTATAAAATCATAACTTCTTCATCCGACGTCCGTTTTCGCCTATCTTTTTATCATTTTACTACAATTAATGAGATCTTCGATTCTCATTTAGATTGTTTCGGCTAAAAACCGCTCGGTCTCAAATCGAGTATTCGGGCTGCATACCGCTAAGTCGAAACTTCGAAAAATCATAACTTCCTCATACGAAGTCAGATTTTGGCGTTCTTTTTATGCACACTCTCGGTTTAACAAACTCTATGACTTTCGTTTAGATCACTAAGGCTAAATATCGCTCTAACGTAAATTTCACTTTATACGTCATTCAGCGTTGTCGGTTCTGTCTCGAAACTTCGACAGGTCATAACTTCTTCGTTATAACTCGGATTTCGGCATTCTTTATATCTTCGGAATCCTTGTTTCAACCACTACATCTTTATGCAAAGATATTGGGATTATCCCACACTTCAAATTTGACGCTTATTTTATTCTTAATTCATTAAATATAATAATTAAGAAAATAAACACATAATTCACATAATTCACATAATACTCAAATATTTCATCATTAATGCTCCAAAAAGAGTTACAAGGGTTAACCTAGACTATTACATCAATGAAAATGCCTAGCCTGGAAACGCGGGCGTTACAGGTAGGATAGGGCAAAACCTTCTTTCTTAAAAGTATAATGGATTATAAAAGTAACCAAATGTTTTACAACAATTCCCAAGCTTAGTTACTTTAGGCTAAAGTGAATTGATGCAATTCCATGAAATTACACTTTGCACTCATGCTAAAGGCATTAGTGGAGCGTGTATGGTTAACCGGCACACTAATTGGGTTCTAAGCAAAGGTAGCAAAGGGTGACTCATTGTTTGTCATAGTTTAGTAGACCGTATGTGGTTAACTGACACATCGAATAGGTGATTGTAACAATGAGGGCACCATGTACATTTGCATGGTTATTCACACCCGGTTTGTGATCCTCGGCATCCCAGTCACAAACCAGAGGGGCATATCAAGATTTAAACATGCCATTGAAAAGTTCAGTGAATCTCAAAAGAAATCTAGTAGTTTTCAATACATTTAAAACTTAATCTCTTTTTCGTTTTTCATGGTGGAGAATTAGTGAATCATCATTCACTTACCTTCAAATTATTTGCATGTTAGATTACGTCATCCCTCTTTTAATTTGTAAATAATATTGTTGGACCCTAGCCCTAATTTCTCATTTGGGTGTTTAATTAGGGATTCACTTCTAATCAAACTTTTTTCATTTCCTTTTCAGATGTCGAACATGAACAACAACAACGCTTCTGGCTCGAATTCCTCTGGCTCATTCTCACTCATGAACTTGTGTGGGAGGGTTATATTTGATGGAAACAATTTCAATGATTGGATCTGTAACATAACAATGGTCACCCGTTGTGAGGACAAAGAGTATGTCCTTGACAAGGAGCTGAAGGAGATCGACATGAACACTGCCACTCCCGAAGAGATGGCTGACTTTGAGGCTCACGAGCGTGATGCCACGAAAGTCCATTGCATCATGCTAGCGACAATGACTTCCGAACTCCAAAAGTCCTATGAGGACATGTACCCCTATGATATGCATCAAGACTTGTTGGACCGGTACCACCAAAGTGCGAGGAAAGAAAGGTACGAGATAATCACTTCAATGATCACTACCCGAATAGGTAATGGAGAGTCCCTTACCACCCATCTTCAAAAGATGCAGAGATATGTTGATCGCCTACTAAAGTTGAATGTTAAATTTGATGAAGAGATGGCGATTGACATCATCCTTCACTCTTTGCCTCCTTGCTACAACCAGTTCTGCATGACCTACCATATGAATAAGGAAGAGGTCACTTTGAGCAATCTTCAAGGCTTGCTAAGGATTGTTGAGAGCAATCTCAAAGATAAGTCTGTTGCATCAACTCCCGCTCTAACTGTTGCCCTTGTTTTGGCTCTTGGGCAAGGGAAGGGTAAGAAGAGGAAGGCTCCCTCAAATAGTCACCAAAAGGGAAAGTCCCACGATGGTACCTCTTCTAGTGGAACCAAAGTTGGTTCTGCTAAACCCAACTCAAACCCTAAGGAGGCAGATTGCCACCACTGCCACATGGTAGGGCATTGGAAGAGAATCTGGCCTGAATATATGCAGACAATCAAGGATGAGAAGATCAATCCATACTACGCAGGTATATACACAATTAAATCTAATGATTCAGCACATTCCATTTCTTGGGTACTTGATACAGGATGTGGTTTTGACATTTGTTCCGATTTGTAGGGCCTAAGAAGAGATAGGGATGTGGAGCATGGGAAGATAAATTTGATCATGGGGAACAGAAGATCGTCGTCTGTTACCAAGATCGAAGTTTACTCTTTAATGCTCAGTAGTGGATTAGGATTAGATTTAAACAATTGTTGTTATTTGCCAGATATGGAAAGAAACATCATTTCATTTCATGGTTTGAGGCCATTAAAAATTATAATAAAATTATGAATCAATTAGACTCATTTTCCTAACTCACAGAGTTTACAGATCCGAATTTCAACTTACGATAATTTTTCTATAAATTTTCTAAAAACACGGACACAAATGTCAAAAATAAGAAATTGTTTTTATCAAGTTAAAAGCTCGTATACCGGTGTTAGATGCAAGTGTGTATAACTTATATATACTTTTAAAAAATCTAGACATGTTAATTTATATATATTCTTTCCTTTATTGGGCCTGAAAAATTAATATACATGTTTAATGGACCTTAGTGTCCTTTTACATTTTTAGTGGGCCTTAGTTTCCTTTTGCATGTTTAGTGGGCCTTAGTGTCCTTTTACATGTTTAGGGGGCCTTAGTGTCATTTTACATGTTTAGTGAGACTTAGTTTTCCTTTTACATATATATTGGACCCGCGATATACATCCATATTCCTTTTGAGCCTAGAAATAATATACATGTTTAGTGAGCCTTAGTTGCCCACTTACATGTTTATCGGGCCTGAAATATACCTGTGGCATCCCCAATTTCACGGCTGATCGAGGTCGTTGTCTCGGTCAAAAATAAACCTCACACACACTAGATAGCTAAGGTAAGTAAGGGTCGAATCCACGAGGAGGTTGTGGTCAAACTTTGTGTTAAAATAGTCAATGAAAAAGAACTAATACTTGCAATTGTCACGAATTCAAATTAAACTAAAATAAACTAAACAACTAGAGACTTCATGTTGCTAAAGGTTGTAAAAAAAAAATACTATGAATGAGAAAACAAGGTACTTCCGGTTCATTTGTTCAGATGGTTGGACTTACACGTTTTTCTTCCCTTAAATACCAATTTAATTACCTAGACATAATTAAGGTTGATTAACTTGCAACAAATAATTTTGAGCACACAATATGTTATTCCAACTAGTTGTCTTACTCCCTATGTCTAATTGGATTAGGAACAACTAGTGGTTTGGCGATAATGTGTTTTACGATTACCTATTACAATGTTGAATATATAATACTACAAACTCGGAATAATGTATGTGGGTTCAACTGATCATCTTAGTTCCTAAACTACTTGAATTCAGAATGATTAGTGAATTAACAATACACTATCTTAGTTGGAATATCACCCAATAAGAAAACCCAACTCCAATCATTGTAAGTAAAAATCATAACTTTAAGAATGAAACAATAACTAAAATTGACTAGAATAAAAGTAATAATCAAAACATGTTCATCCTAACATCCTACAACGTTCCCAGAAGTAACCTATGTGGTTTAGTCTTCCATAACAATAAAAAAGCACACAAATTGAATAAAAACAATGGAATTCATACTAAAATTGATAAACAAACTTGAAATCATAAAAATAATAAAGTCTAATGATCTATCATCATGGAACGATGAAACCTTGGAGAAGAAGTAACCAAATCTGGAGATTGATAGAATTGATGACGATTCACCGGTTGAATGATCTTCAAACGTTGCTTGATGATGAACTTGGTGATTCGTAGCCTCGGATTCAGAAATTAATGATCAAAACGCATTTAGAGAAGGTTTGAAAGTGTTTGGAACCCTCCAAAACTAAGGAAAATCGCAGGGGAGAGGTCTAAAATCGATTAGGATTAAATCTCCTTTAAATAGGTGCTGAAAAACTGATTTTCGGAGCTGTTTCCGCATCGGCGCCCTAGTAGGCGTCTTGGACATCATATAGGACGTCCAAGCGTCCTTCAAGACGTTTTACATGCCTTCTGTCATCCTTGATTTGCACTTGAAAATGGCCTAAAATGGGTAGGCGTCCTAGGGGGCGTCTTAGATGCGTTCTAGGACGTCCCTCATCTTTATTGCCTCTTTTTTGGTGATGAAAATGGTAGAATCAGTAAAAACGCAAAACATGAAAGTTGTAGGAAATGTTGTCTAGTTTTCAGAAATTCTTCATTCATGTCAATTGGAGCTCTATATGTTGATATATGATCAAAACATTGAAGAGTGGTCAAATTTCTCAGCACCATTTTTCTTCATTCCTTTAGCAATTCGTCTCCCATGCTTGTTAGCTTCCTTTTGCTCATTTTTCTTGCGGGTTCCACCCACTTTAGCACTAAGTATTTACCTGCATATGAAGTTCAACAACTCATCAAAGTAGTGCCATTCTTGGACAATTTTGCATCAATTCAATAGACTTATGACAATTTAGTATATTCATAAAATAGACTTATCAAACCTCCCCAACTTTATTCCAACCTCGTCCCGAGATTGGCCTGAAATAATTAGTGTAGGCTTACTCTCTAATACTAAGAAAAACTCAATGGAATCACGAATTCCGTACATTTCATCAAAATATTTTCAATAAGCACAATATATTGATTTTGGGGATTATTAGTTTCATATCCGGACTTTTAAACTCAAAACACATGTTATGCTTATTTTACTTTGTTGTTTGAAACCCTCCACTTTTTGAACCCTTTCCAATAATCAACCTCATGAGTAATCAATTGAACTCATTGCCAAAGTCCCCTTTTCAAGGTTCACTAACAAAGTTAGCGCGGTCGGTAACACTTAATGGACCAACCCATACACTCCCGCTATCGAGGGGTCACATATTGTTTCACACAATGTCTTCAACTTGAACTTTTCTTCATATTTATCTTTATTGTGCATTCTTCAAGTTTTTTTATGGTTTCATTGGATTTGATCATCTTTGTATTTGACTTGAGCTTGAATATAGATACTTGGAAGTTCTTTAATGTCTTTTGATGCTTTTTGGTTGTGTGAAAAAAATAATAGTCCCTCCCAACCCCAAAGGCGCAGGAGTAAGTAAGACCAAGTACTCAGAGCGTGATGGCACATATTGTTCGGTTGGGTCCTCAATTGAAAGATCGTAGGCTCGAGCTAAAAACCTTCATTTTTCAAACACTTGGGTATTTCACATAATAATTTTTAAATAAATATAAATATTTCCAAACCGGCTGAGCAACCCACAAAATCAATATTAAATATATATTATGACTGAATGTACGAAACTCCTATCATTTTCCATCTTGATGAGTTACATTAAAGATATAGAGATGCTACTAACTCATCACATATTTCATACAACCAACCCAGGGGAATACAATAATAATAATAATAATAAAATTAAGATAGCAGTGCATTCATCCGAAATTGATTATCAAAATGAAAGTCATCAAAACTAATGAAAAATACAAACAAGGAGGCGACACACCTGATGCTACCGATAGTAAAGGCGGTTTTGATTCCCCACATTCATCCTACTTGCATAATGTTTCACTATGCCCGAATGAAAACCGAAGAATTATGATTTTTTTAAATCACTTTTTCTTTAATCCTCCATCTTTTTCTTGTGTACACCCCTCCCCAACTTTAAGTCTTGCATCGTCCTCGATACATCAAAAGATAAATTCCTAAAATAATAATAGAAAAAAAAAACTACAAGCACACAAATCAAATCAAATAAAAATAAACTACACTAACTAGCCCTCAATTTCGTCGGGGTCCACGATTGCACTTGGCACGTGCAACAAGCCTTTTAAACCCCCAGGTTACCCCTAGTGGACGAGTGAAGTCTCGTGAGGGTTTGCAATGAACTTACCCACAAAGTTCCAAAATTGCCAAGTTTAATGTCATTAGCGGGACAGGTTACCTCGACCGATGTCTATGGAGGATCATATGTTAGTTGACTTCCTTGAAAGCCAACCATGAGGTCACTCACCTTACTTTGAGGAATGTGACCACGTGGAATGCATTCTTTGACTTTGTATAAATAAACCATTTTGCCTTTAATCTTTCCACAATGATGCTTAAACCTTGATTTGAACAGCCAAGCATAATTTTTACTACTGGACTTTTTGACTCGATGTTTGGTATCATGAAACACCTTCATCTTTGATTTATGGGTAAGCGCGACATCATGTTTCGTGGTCCATAAATTTTTTTTCACTTGTTGACACCCGATCTCATTCAACTCTATTAACCTATAACAAGGTAAAGGTTTCTCCAAATCGTGGGTGGTGTCATAGAGCATATTTGCGGTATGCTCATAAACATAATCATCAATAGTATTGATCACAAATAGTTCACCATTGATTGGAGGATCATTAGTAGGTCCAAATAATAGGAGTCTCAATTTATGTTTTCCAAATATCATATCAATTGCACCTTCTCGACAACTAATCTGAGCATAGATTGTTGCCAAAAAGGGAAGATAAATAATTACATTTGTATGTTTGTATTTGGAAATTTTTTTAGAATCTATTGCAACAAGAAGTTGTATTTCGGGTTTTTTCAAAATTGTTGGGTAAGGGGTGGTACTAGCCTTCACAAACCCCTCCCCAACTTTAGACTCTTCCAACTCATGAAACTCTTCATTAGACTTTTCAAATTCAATTATAGCTTCTTTAATTTCGAACATCCTTTGGGTATCATTATCATTTAAAGGTACATCATCCTCCACTACAACCTCAGTTTTGGGTGGTGTAGGATTATGCACAACATTGTCATTACATAGAAAAATTACCTCATTTACTTGGGTAGTGTCCGAAGGTTTGCCCGGTGGTTGTTGCTTTAGCTGCTCCGTTATTCTTCTAGTTGATCTTCAATTGCCGAAATTGATTTGGAGTTGTCTTCCTCCTTGTTGAAGGTTTCATTCAACATGTCCAACATTTGATCCAACTTCTTGCTAAATGAAGATTTTTCTGATTCTTGGTCATCCGGGAAATAATATGGTTCATGGTGTTGGTGTTGAGTTGATTCGTCAGTCCACCAACAATCATCATCATATGGATAATTATATGGATAATCATTATATGACTGATTGTATGGATCATTATTGTATTGATCTTGACCCGGATTTCCACTCCCCCACCACATATCTTCGTTAATATAAATGTATTCCTCCATTCATGACAGTCCCTACACATAAACAGTAAAATAGTGAAGATTCTAAACTAAAAATAAAACAAAATAAAATAAAACTTAAAGACTACTTCAACACAAAAGTTTAAGCGCACAATCTCCCCGGCAACGGCGCCAAATTTTGATCGAGGTCGTTGTCTTGGTCAAAAATAAACCTCACACACACTAGATAGCTAGGGTAAGTAAGGGTCGAATCCACGAGGAGGTTGTGGTCAAACTTTGTGTTAAAATAGTCAATGAAAAAGAACTAATACTTGCAATTGTCACGAATTCAAATTAAACTAAAATAAACTAAACAACTAGAGACTTCATGTTGCAAAAGGTTGTAAATAAAATACTATGAATGAGAAAACAAGGTACTTCCGGTTCAGTTGTTCAGATGGTTGGACTTACACGTTTTTCTTCCCTTAAATTCCAATTTAATTACCTAGACATAATTAAGGTTGATTAACTTGCAACAAATAATTTTGAGCACACAATATGTTATTCCAACTAGTTGTCTTACTCCCTATGTCTAATTGGATTAGGAACAACTAGTGGTTTGGCGATAATGTGTGACAACCCGACATTTCTACATTGTGAAATTGATCCATATATCTGTAATTCACTTAAATTTAGCATCTTTTAGCAGAATGTTGGGTCCACACGAGTGCTTTAGGCTTAGTATATCATAGATAAGGACCTTAGGAAGGGATAGGAAGGGTGTTGCATCACAAAATCCAGCCAAACACACCAAGAGAGGTGTGTGCGGCCAGCCAGCCGCACACCCAACCGCAAACCCACTCCAGCCTCACACCCGACCCTATATATAGTAGAGGACCCCTTTCCATTCACTTTTGACTGCACTCTCTCCCTCTCTCTACTTTCTCTCTCTAAAAACTGTTGGGTTTGAGCCATAAGAACTTTCCTATGTGCACATGCAAACCCTAATTGCTTGGATCTAGGTTTCTCTAATTGAACATGCAATATATCCAAGACTTTCATGGCTAGATCTAATATAAACTAACAATCAAAACATATGAAAACAGATCTAGAATTATACCTTGAATTACTTGCTTGAAACCTTCTTCTCCTTGGAGCTTAGAGTCACAATTGTCACTCCTCTAATGGCTTACAAACACCAACTAGCAAGAAGATGATTTGAGAGAGGTAAGGAAGAGGGAAATCGGCTCTAGGGTTACTCCAATAACAAAGGTGCCGATTTCCACAACCCCAAGGGTCTATTTATACTGTGAGCTCCTAGGGTTTCACCCTAAAACCCTAATTGGATAACTTAGCCTCAAAGCAATCCAATATCCCTTCTAGATAAGACTTGGACGATTTCTAGGTTATCCACATCCCTAAAATCGTCCAACCCATATCCATAAGGATTCTTAGCTCAAAATACAACTATCACACATTTGACAGTTTATACCCCTTTCTTCAATTAATCTCTTTAAGTCACCAAATTAATTCCTAATTAATTTATGACTTATATTAATCAAATTAATATTATTATTACTTTAACATATTATTCTCATAATACATTAATAATAATATCTCTTCTCTCTATATAAATCACCCTGTCAAGTTGCTATGGTGAAGGCAACCCAAAACGACCATGCACAATCGGGTCAAGTACTTACCAAATATAGTTATAGCCTTAGACACTAATCCAACAGTCTCCCACTAGGATAAGTCTAGTAACTATAAACGCAAACACAATTCGATCAACAATCGTAGCTCTCAAAGACGCTGTCAACTCTGATCTTATCAGTAACCTGTCCTTTAGATAAGGGATCGTATAGTCCTCTGTTTTGATATCGTGCAGATGATTTCATGAAACATTGTCATACTTATTGTCCAGCAACTATTTTCTCGATCTTAGATTTATTTGACATAGAACTTAATTGAACACATCAATTTAGTCCTGACCGGGCCCGGCACATAAGTCAAATCAAATCATCGAGCGGCCGTGATATCGCTTTTAACCTCTTAGGATAAAAGTAACAAATAAACTTCGACTTATATGCATCTACTTATCGACTAATCAACAATACACAACAATGCGTTTTATGACATCAATTTACTGATGTGGTTTCGCATTATCAATGTACAACCAATTAGTAAATAATAAGCCATATATCTAGGTTTTAAGACCATATGATATTATCGTCACCCCAAAGTGATTCCAGCAAGCGCGGGTTTATTCCAATGCTCAAAACTTGTTCATAAGCACTCATGAGCGTTGCAGCAAACCTTTGCTATGTCTAATACCATTTAGACAATCTACACACCAATTCATGACAATCTTCATTCATACCTACTTCCAACATTTGAACGATTGTGGACCATTCGAATAACTCGATTATTCTTAATAACTTAATTATTCAGGAAGTCAAAACATGCAAATTGAAACAATAGCTAAACAATTAACATAAGATAGTAACTTTACTTATAAACAATACTCTTTTATTTAATCATCAAATGTCAGTTACATTTACCTATTAACCATTTCTAAAACTATCTAATATAAACTAACATCATCCTTCAGCCCAATACTACTAGCATGCTGCAAGTGCTTAACCCTACTTAGTCCCTTCGTAAACGGATCTGCTGGGTTATCTTCTGATGATATCCTTTTAACTACGGGGTGTCCTTCTTCTACTCGATGCCTAATAAAGTGATATTTTCTGTCGATATGCCGAGATCTACCATGATCCCTCAGTTCCTTGGTCAAGGCAACCGCTCCTTCATTATCACAGAAAATTTCCATGGGCTCCTTTATAGCAGGCACAACTCCAAGATCGCCAATGAAGTTCTTCAACCATATTGCCTCTTTTGACGCTTCGCTCGCTGCAATGTACTCTGATTCGCACGTTGAATCAGCTACAGTTTCCTGTTTGGAACTTTTCCAAGTTATCGTTGCTCCATTAAGGGTAAATACCCATCCCGACTGCGAACGGTAGTTGTACCTGTCGGTCTGGAAACTGGCGTCGCTATACCCTTGCACCTTTAGGTCATCACTCCCTCCGAGGACTACAAACCATTCCGTGGTCCTCCGAAGGTACTTAAGGATGTTCTTGACCGCAATCCAATGCGCTCTTCCAGGATTCCCTTGATATCTACTGACCATGCTCAAAGCAAAGGCCACATCAGGGCGAGTACAAGTCATAGCATACATGATTGAGCCAACTGCGGAAGCGTAAGGTACTCGGCTCATCTCAGCTATCTCGGCTTCGGTACTCGGACTTTGAGTCTTACTCAACTTTGTATTACTTTGTATCGGTAGTTCTCCCTTCTTCGAGTTTTCCATACTAAAACGTTTCAGTACTTTATCTAAGTAAGTATTCTGACTAAGTCCTATTAGTCTCTTACTTCTTTCTCTCACTATCCTTATTCCCAATATATAGGAAGCCTCTCCGAGGTCCTTCATAGCGAAGCACTTCCCGAGCCAGGACTTTACCTCCTGCAGAGTCAGGATGTCGTTTCCTATAAGTAGTATGTCATCGACATACAAAACAAGAAAGCTAACTATGCTCCCACTGGCTTTGACATATACACATAATTCATCTTCGCTTCGTACAAATCCAAACTCTTTGACTTTCTCATCAAAGCAAAGATTCCATCTGCGAGATGCTTACTTAAGTCCATAAATGGACTTCTCAAGCTTCCACACTCTATTGGGATGCTTCGGATCGACAAAACTCTCTGGCTGAGCCATGTAAACATCCTCAGCCAACTTCCCATTAAGGAAAGCGGTTTTGACATCCATTTGCCATATCTAATAATCATGAAATGCGGCAATGGCTAGCATCACCCTAATAGATGTTATCTTAGCAACTGGTGAGAAGGTCTCATCATAGTCAACTCCGGGAGTTTGAGTAAAGCCCTTCGCCACTAGTTGTGCCTTATACGTGTGCACATTCTCATCCACGTCGGTCTTCTTCTTGAAGATCCATTTGTACCCAACCGTCTTACGTCCGGGCACATTGTCAACCAAATTCCAAACTTGGTTGTCATACATGGACTGAATCTCGCTATCCATTGTCTCTTTCCATTTAGCAAACTCCGGGCCTACCATGGCTTCCTTATAGCTATTAGGTTCATCTAGGTTTACTAGTGTACTGTCACTAATATACGTGCCCCCTTTGGTAGTAATATGAAAGCCATATACCTGGGGATGAACTCTAACTCTTTCAGAACGTCTAAGAGGTAAGGATTGGTCAATCGGTTCAACCAAAGTTTCCTCCTCGGTTTGAGCGCCAGCGGTAGAGGTTCCTTCATCACTCGATTCTTGAATCTCTTCAAGATCAATCTGCCTCCCACTGTCTCCTTGGTTTATGAGTTCTCGTTCTCGGAAAACCCCTCTTCTTGCTACGAAGACAACATTGTCACTCGGTCTATAGAAGAGATATCCAAAGGATTTCTGCGGGTAGTTGATGAAAATACATCGCTCGCTACGAGGTTCGAGCTTGTCATGAGTTTATCGTCTTACGAAAACTTCAAAACCCCAAACCTTGATATGTGCCAACGAGGGAGCTTTCCCTGTCCACATCTCGTGAGGTGTTTTGGCAACCTTCTTTGTAGGGACTCGGTTAAGGATATGGGCGGCAGTCTCTAAAGCATACCCCAAAAATGAGATAGGTAGTGAAGCACGACTCATCATAGAACGAACCATGTCTAGCAATGTTCGATTACGCCTTTCTGCCACACCATTCAACTGCGGTGTCCTAGGTGGCGTCAATTGCGAAACTATTCTGCATTCCTTGAGATAGTCGTGGAATTCAAGACTTAGGTACTCTCCTCCTCGATCGGATCGAAGCATCTTGATTTTCCGGCCCAATTGATTCTCCACTTCATGTTTGAATTCTTTGAACTTTTCAAACATTTCTGACTTGTGCTTGATTAAGTAGAAGTACCCATATCTACTATAATCATCGGTAAAAGTCACATAGAAGCGGTTCCCATCCTTTGTGGTAAATCTAAAGGGCCCACATACATCGGTATGTATGTGTGACAACCGTCAATTTTCGGTCAAGTCAAAGTCAACTAAAGTCATCAAGTCAAACCGGTCAACTTAATTAAACCTTATATATTACGGTTTGTGTTGTGTAATTACTGTATAACTCACTATCTTAATGAGAAAACATCACTTGGAAAAATTCGTGTGTTTAATTTTTCTTAACCTTAGTGCTAAACAATGAACAAAAACAATGAAACAATGTTGCATACTCATCGGGAGTGTGTAAAATCCTAAAACATGGCTTAACGGGGTTCACGGACCTTGCGTTGCGGAGCCAAACACTCACTATTGTCACACAGGAAACCACTCTCAGTCATTTTCACTCTATCTCTCCAAGCATGTCAAATCTCTCCCAAATCTCTCTAAGTATGTGAAATCTCTCCCAAATATCTCTTTGTATGAGAAATCTCTCCAAGCATGTCAAATCTCTCCGAAATCTCTCTAAGTATGTGAAATCTCTCCCAAATCTCTCTTAAAAGTTTCCGTAACTTTTTGAAGTCATTCGGGTCATTCCGACCCTTAACCGGGTCAAAAACGGCTTAAAACGGAGCAAAAACGGACAAAAAGGGCTTAAGGACCCGAAACCCCTCTTAGGGACCGAACCCTTCTGAGCCGAAGGCTGCTGAACCGAACCAGAAGGGTCCTCTCGGGCCCGAACCTCGCATGCCCACCCGAACCCGAGACTACTATTCATTCGGTTCATTTCGGGTCTGACCACCTTCGCTTCTGAGACATAGGACCGAGCCTTCGCCTTCGCTTCTCACTTCTGGTTCGCCCTATTTCGCTTCCGGCTCGGCATCGGTAGGGACCGAACCTCGGCCTAGGACCGAGAGGTCTCACTGGAATTTCTTTTTCTCCCGTTTTTCGACTAATTTTGCGTTTTAGGCCCGTTTTTAATTGTTTTAACACGGGATTTTCACCCAAAACTTTATTTTAACATATAAGACCCTTTAATTAATGATTTATCACGTTTTTAAGGATAAAACCTTATCCAAGAAGAGTGGGTGAAGTACAAGAGGTGGAGTGTTGACTTTCCTTTATTCTATGACACAAGCAACCACCGATACCCACTCATGTCACTATTCCCCATCAGCCCTTACCTAGTCACTTCATTGTACTTTTCCCACCTTTTTCCAACCACACAATTGGTCAAAGGCTAGAAAAGTCTCCTCTCTCCTCACACTTCATTCATTCTCTCATTTTTCCACCAAGAATCACACTCCAAACTCTCTCATTTTTCTCTCTTAATTTCGAGAATTCAAAGGCATACTCCAATGATTTTCTCCTTCATTTAGTAAGTATCATCATTTTCTTATTATTATTACACATCCTCCTACTCAAAATCATAGATTGCTTACACAAACATCATCACATTCTTGTTAGATCTTCGAATCTTCAAGTGATTCTTCAAGTGTTCTTGAGTTGAACATTTCTCTTCTTCAATACTCATCTACTGAAACTACTCAAGGTGAGTTCATACCCCTACATTTTCATGTTTTCTCAAGTTTTTATGGGGGGAATACAAGTAAAACACCAAGAACAAAACTAAACTTTTCTAACAGCCTTCATCAGAAAAGTTGGACTCCATTCACGGACTGTTTTGGACAACTTAAACATTTTTGTTTACAAAACTGTTTTAGGTGTAAGTAGTTCCAGTTCTTAGCTTTAAAATGACTACTTACACATCTCCATACAATTTTTCTACAATTTATGGTGATTTTTATAAAACTGCCTATCATTTCAAACATCAATCCGGACCAATCTGTGATTATGGACTATTTCACCCAAGTTGGAGGTCATTAAAAATCATGATAAAATTTATGAGTAAACTAGACACATTTTGAGAACTCGCAGAATTTACGGATTTAGTTTTTGACTTCGTATGATTTTTCTATGACTTTTCTAAAACAACGCAGAAAGGTTAAATTTAGTTAACAGCATATAACTTTCATAACACTTTGTATTATGTTGAGCAAAGTGTATAACAATAAGTTCTAAATATTGAATGTGTTTCCCTGTTAGTTTATCATCATAAACTGAAACCTAGTCATTCATGATAAGATTATTCATTCATTTAGAACACGTATATTAAGTTATAATAAGCATGGTTTATGGATTAATAACACAAATGCGTTTTCATAAAAGAGTTCTTATACATCACAAACGTTTTGGGATAAACTATAATAGGTATGGTTTATGTTTCTACTAATACAGCAAACACATTTCGGAAGGTTTTATTTCCACAGAAAAAGGTTTTACACTTATGCCCACCACACGTAAACTTGTTAACCTAAATTGTGAGACAATCTCTTCCGTACGTCCGAGTGCGGAATCTAAATTCCTGGTAGTTATAATCAGAGTCTCCTGGAGGGAGAACGTGATAGTTGTGTATAGATTTATATTGGGTTAGACACCCCACACCAGAGTTGCTTGCAACAGCTAGACCGGCAGGTCTGAGGTGACAAGTGTCATTTCAGTTTTGCGACGCCTGAGAAACGTCGTGGCAGGTTTATTCAGTCATTAGTATGATTATAGCGGCTCACATAGGGATTTAACAACATAAAGTTTACAGGGATTTTCATAAATCAAAAGAGGTTTTATGTCGATTTAAAATCACTTTTTTTGTATCAATAATTACGGATATTATGGTATATTTTCAGTCTTGGAATTTAAGACTACACATCATTCATTTCGGATTTTTTTCTCAAATCAGAAAGGGTTTTACGCCAATGTAAAACCACATTTATATCTTTAAGTATGACAAATACTTGTTCATTTTCGATCCTGGTATTTAGAACCACATAACTATTATAAGGAAAATATTGGATTTTTCTTGGTAACATACATCTCTTTACAAAGATCGGTTTTCAAACTCTTACTGTCAAAAGCTTATGAACTCACCAACCTTTGTGTTGACACTTTTCAAAACTACTTGTATTCTCAGGAATTCAGTGAAACAGGAAATCAACAAAGTTTTGAGGATGGGACGATAAACCGTCAAACAGTTCATTTTGTATCATAATGTAATTGACTCGAATCATGTAAACATATACTTTGGTGTAACCTTTTCAATTATATTTATGATGGTTGTATTTACTTTGAGCACTATTATACTCGTTGTTGCGATACTCTACATGAAGTCCTCCACCCCCGGACGTTTCCGCCATCCTTGGTTTGGTGGTGTGACAGATTGGTATCAGAGCATTGTTTATAGTGAACTCAGTATATCGAACCACATAAGATATACAAACTATAAATGCATTGGGACTAGAGTCTCTGATTTAAAGTTTTCAAAACAACTATACTTTTAGAAATAAATAGTTTCTTATTAAAAGTATACATGCGTGCATACATACTAAGATCAGCATCATTCTAGAACACAACAAAAGTAATGATTGCTGGATATCACAGGTAAGCTCGGGGATGTATGGTCAGTCTTGGGAGTGGCATAGCCTGATCAACTATGCTAGTCCGAGGAGTGATTTGCACATGCCCAAGAATGGTTGTGATATAGCAACAAGTCTAAAAACTTACCAACACTACCACAATGAAAGCATTAGAACAAAACATGGGTTTAAAATACTATGGGAGTATTTTGTATTATTATAAGTGCTTATCTGAGAATTAAATAGATTTTTATCAATAGGTCAATAATTGCCTAATGGATACATTAAAATTATAAGTATCTAGGACGTCATAGACTTAGAATCTGTGGATCTTTGCTTTACTTCCTGTTCTCGTTGGATTGGGGATTTAGAGTTAGGATCGCTTATTCGAAGGTCTATCCTGTCCCAAATACATATGACTGGTATGCACTAAACAATGTATTGAAGTACGTGATAAAGATCATCTTATAATTATCTAATTAGTATGTCTACTTAATTATTTCTTATACTCCCTTTTCTCGCATGGATATCATGGCTGAATTTTCCTTCCCCACGACGACCCGTACTACCCTAACCATGACAATACTAAATGGCTCGGAGAGGAGCCAGAAAATGATTACCCAATCCCTGTGGATGGTCACCAAGCTGAAGGATTTGCTGATGGTTCTTACTCCGAACCAGGAGTGGAGAACCTACCCCCGATGACCCTTGTTCCGAATCCTAACCCTCGTCCGGCTTTTCAAGGCCCGACGCCTCCTTGGGTAGAGTGCTTGGAAACCTGGAGCGAAGAGCAAGACCAACCTATGCCGTTTAATGGAGACCAAAGCTTCTACAACATAAGAAAAGGAAGCCCATCAGACAGAATTCCTCCAATTCCGGTCAGTAGAATGCCCGAAACGAGATTCAGGGCAGAACAACTCTCCATCGTATCGCAGAGGTTGATGCAAATGCAAGAATGCATACAATCCGCACCAATCGCCTTGAGCACACTCGTGAAAAATCTGAGTGAGACCATGAAACCCTACTGCAATCACTGGCTGAATCACGAGCCAAAGTCATAGAACTCTGAGTACGCTAGAGGGTATACGAAAGGCACATGCCGGATATGGAGCGGCAACTAGCTGAACTGAGGGTTCACCTGAGGGATGACCGCCGCCAGTAGTAGATGCCTTACTTTCTTTCCCTGTTAAAAAGGAATCGTTTTTCCTATCTATGTCCTATGTGGCATTCTCTATGAAACTATCTTGGGCTGTAAGTACTTTTAGTTAGGCCTTTAGGCGGCCAAAACTCTCCTGCTCCGAATGTGATGTAAGACCCTCTACAAGGTCAATTTTCCCTAATTTGTTACATCTTAAACATCAATGACATTTTCAGTCAGCCAAATTCTGTATCACCCCTTGTTCAAATACTTCCATCATGCTACCATAGGAGTCTATCTGAAACCCACTTTAGTCAAGTTCTTGGACTAGAGTAATTTAGCTCCGGGATCGTTCCCAATTCTCTTTCCAAGGTTGGATCATGTTATTCACCAACCAATGGAACCCGATTTTGAACGACAAACGTCATAAGATCATTCTCCGAACTTACTTCTACTCTGGTATAGGACTGCATCATAGGGATGTAGGTCAAACCTTCGAGAACATACCTCAATTGGTCATAATAAGGACCTAGCTTGGGTCAAGTATAAGGCTTCACCTGGATGCAAAACTACTGAAATACATGAGGTTACTATATAAATAATCTCGTTATGAATTGTTTTCAGAACACCCTTATCGGCTGAATTACGTTATAAATCGATATAAGATAAACTTAGTTAGAAGCTCGCGACGTATAGCCGTTCTAAAAACTCATTATCATCTCACCTTTAAAAATTTTGTTGGGAAGTTCTTTCTTCATAGACCTATGGGGTGCGATCATACCAGCACTAATAGACCGGGTCCCATCAAAACTCCTCGGCCAAGCGTGTTCGGACAAACGTGATTCTAAGATGAGTAAAGCTTAACGCCCGTATGAAACCTACTCCTACCCGCAGCCATAACTCTATCTCAGGAAAGTTAGCGGAAACACTAGGAATAGTACAGTAATGTGCAAAAATTTATATGCGTAAATATAAATCGTAAGGATGCACTTAAGATAACCATTCCTGCTAACGAAGTCGTTTTTCATTGTGAAACAGAGCTATGTCTTCACTAAGAGGCAACCAACCAGCTAGCAAGACGCCAACTCTGCATATAGACGCTGCTACTTTTCAGGCTACAGTCACGGCAGCCGTGGCAGCCGTCATGGCGCAATTCAATGCTAACAACGCCAGCAGAAGTGGAAGCGGTATTGACAACACAGATTGTGGTAACAATCAGGAACACCAACTGGTGTCTGCCAGCGAAAATACCTCAGGCCACAAACCTACGAACAAGAAGCGAAAGTTCTGGGATGAAAAGAAGTGTGACCTACCTCAAAAACTTGCTGGAAGAAAGCAATCCATAGCTGCACCTGCCACTTCAACAGCAGTCACGATGAACGCCGCAACACTAGCCACGGGGTCTGTCACCCAAACGTTGGCCAGACCATATAGGGGATCACTCCCAAAGTGTAACCAATGTGGCTTCCATCACAATGGGGCTTACCGGGAGATACACTGTAAAAACTGCAACAAGAAATGGCATACCGTCCGTTTCTGTAGGGCCCCGACGCAGTACATCGCTCCAACCCCCAATACCAAAGTAATTCCAGGGTGCTTCCGATGTGGCGAAACAGGACACTTCAAGAGAAACTGTCCAACTAAGAAGAATGACGGGGGAGCCGGAGGATTGTGACAAACGAACCAACAAGGGTAACAGGGAACCATATTAGGACTTTGCAATGTTCCAACGACAAAAACGTTTAAGTACCATATGTTTGTAATGAATTTGGTATGCTTGCTAAAGTCACCGTCTTTCTAAAAGTAGTTAAAATACTCTCTCGTTCAAATCAAACCAAAGACATTCATATATGATCTTAGGATCATTACCTGTAAGATGTGATGACTTTGTACATACATCGGGGTTAATTATAATCAAAATACTGAAGTCTTGAAACAAATAATTCCATCATGACTCCGATCTCGTGTCTAGTAGTAAGAATTGAGTGGGGCCACCCACTCGACGATTTCACCAACATCAACTTACATACAACGTTCATATACCGCTCGATCGTAGGGAGCCCTGTCAGGGATCATGATATCAAGTATCATTATTGGCTATTGAAACACACCCACTACCAGTGCTAGACATGGTGGTATGAATCATCTACAGTAATAATAACATCAAACAAAATGGAACACGCGGAAAAGAAACACAAGATACTTTATCACTCTAGTGATCTCTTCTTACGAATACAGCTTAACACATGTTATCTAAAAATGATATTGTTGTCATCATCCAATTTTGATTGATTTAGCCCTCATCTTCCTTATTTAACGACTACAAAGGGACCCTTCACCTAACCCCCCCGCCCCCGAATGTCAAAACCTTCGTCTCTCATAAACATCCAGCACGGACCTCCGGGTCATCTCTCGCTGTGGAACTCCAAAACATGCACCAGAGGAGTGTTATACTTCCCGAAACCTTATCACATGTATTTACAGGAGACCTTCAGGAATGTCACGCATGTAGCAGACAAGGTTCAAGCACAGAAGCTTGGGACAGATATGGTACGAGTCTTGCCATGAACTTCGGGCCAAGGTTGCCCAGGAGGGCGAGTGAATGTCCTACCATCCGAAAAGGTCTAGTCGCGAAAACCAAACCCACATGCTTCCTACCGAGCTACAAGAACTGTCAGGTCAAACCTGTCGAACTACTCAACAATGAAATTGAAGGACCAAGCTTCTCACCCTGGAAAGCTCTGGTCTTATTCTTCAAATAGAAAGTCAAATTGCTCGTAGTTCCATCGACTTCAGAGGCCCCGACAATATCTCCAGTAGAAACCTTTACTATCTGCCTCGCATAAACGAATAGGCCAACCAACCACAAGGAACGAGGTACCCTTCAGGAATTGGACCTGAGATCTGAATATCACCAGTCGCGAGTATTGGAAAAGGATGTCCGAGGACAACCCTTCAAATTCGATGCGGACGCTGCAAGTCCGTAGTGATACCCCTCGGATAGGACCAAGCCGCTCACAATATTCATAAACGTAATAAATAGGATATACCATTCTTACTAGGATCAGTTTGTCATTGTCATTGTAAATGACTTGCTTATCTACCCTTGTAGTAAGAAGGAAACCAAGGAGAGCAGCTACAGCAAACCGCGGAAGCAATACGATCAGAGAAGCCTTACCTGAAGTTCTCTAGATACGAGTTTTGGAAGTGAGAAGTCGAATTCCTAAGACACATCATTATCAAAGTGGAAATTCTTAAGGACCCTTTCAATTGATCAAAAACCATTGAGAAACAGTCAGCACCAAAGGCGTCAGCAGGAATACGCCAAAATTTTGGGTCTCGCTAACCCACCGTCTTAGTTCCTTTAGAACTTCTCATAAATTGTGGAACCCCCTTACAACTTTGACCCTGAAGGGAGAAACCCTTAACTGAGAAGAGAAGAAAGAGGGAGAAACCTTTAGAACTCCAAAATAAGAGACCAAATTCCTCTGAAAGCCTCACTCTGGAAAGGCTTAGTACGCTTCGGAAAGCGTGGAAAGCCAAAATCCCAGATAATTATGCCTTTCAAGATTCTTGTCAAAATCAGCCCTGTAACTCGCAACTTAAATCTACTCCCGCGAGCTTGGTAAAAGTACATTCTACCCGACACGTCCTGAACTTGCAAAAGTATCTATCTGACGAGACTCTTGTAATTCCCCTCGACGATATCGAGTTCCACAAGAGCCTCACCTTCGTGAAAGAACCATAGTGACCATGGACCGAGAGGTCAGCGAACACAGCAACGCCGTTTCCCATTAGTGAAAGTTTGCTGGAATACTAACCAAGGACCTGGAGTCACTTGGGAACGCGAGAACCAGTCGATTAGGAAGTATCCCCACTTCTTGGCTCGATTGTTCATGCCTACTCCTTGCCTAAATTCAAATTTCGGGACGAAATTCACTCTAACAGGGGGATGATGTGACAACCGTCAATTTTCGGTCAAGTCAAAGTCAACTAAAGTCATCAAGTCAAACCGGTCAACTTAATTAAACCTTATATATTACGGTTTGTGTTGTGTAATTACTGTATAACTCACTATCTTAATGAGAAAACATCACTTGGAAAAATTCGTGTGTTTAATTTTTCTTAACCTTAGTGCTAAACAATGAACAAAAACAATGAAACAATGTTGCATACTCATCGGGAGTGTGTAAGCTCCTAAAACATGGCTTAACGGGGTTCATGGACCTTGCGTTGCGGAGCCAAACACTCACTATTGTCACACATGAAACCACTCTCAGTCATTTTCACTCTATCTCTCCAAGCATGTCAAATCTCTCCCAAATCTCTCTAAGTATGTGAAATCTCTCCCAAATATCTCTTTGTATGAGAAATTTCTCCAAGCATGTCAAATCTCTCCCAAATCTCTCTAAGTATGTGAAATCTCTCCCAAATCTCTCTCAAAAGTTTCCGTAACTTTTTGAAGTCATTCGGGTCATTCCGACCCTTAACCGGGTCAAAAACGGCTTAAAACGGAGCAAAAATGGACAAAAAGGGCTTAAGGACCCGAAACATCTCTTAAGGACCCGAAACCCCTCTTAGGGACCGAACCCTTCGGAGCCGAAGGCTGCTGAACCGAACCTGAAGGGTCCTCTCGGGCCCGAACCTCGCATGCCCACCCGAACCCGAGACTACTGTTCATTTCGGGTCTGACCACCTTCGCTTCTGAGACATAGGACCGAGCCTTCGCCTTCGCTTCTCACTTCTAGTTCGCCCCATTTCGCTTCCGGCTCGGCATCAGTAGGGACCGAACCTCGGCCTAGGACCGAGAGGTCTCGCTGGAATTTCTTTTTCTCCCGGTTTTCGACTGATTTTGCATTTTAGGCCCGTTTTTAATTGTTTTAACACGGGATTTTCACCCAAAACTTTATTTTAACATATAAGACCCTTTAATTAATGATTTATCACGTTTTTAAGGATAAAACCTTATCCAAGAAGAGTGGGTGAAGTACAAGAGGTGGAGTGTTGACTTTCCTTTATTCTATGAAACAAGCAACCATCGATACCCACTCATGTCACTATTCCCCATCAGCCCTTACCTAGTCACTTCATTGTACTTTTTCCACCTTTTTCCAACCACACAATTGGTCAAAGTCTAGAAAAGTCTCCTCTCTCCTCACACTTCATTCATTCTCTCATTTTTCCACCAAGAATCACACTCCAAACTCTCTCATTTTTCTCTCTCAATTTCGAGAATTTCAAGGCATACTCCAAGGATTTTCTCCTTCATTTAGTAAGTATCATCATTTTCTTATGATTATTACACATCCTCCTACTCAAAATCATAGATTGCTTACACAAACATCATCACATTCTTGTTAGATCTTCGAATCTTCAAGTGATTCTTCAAGTGTTCTTGAGTTGAACATTTCTCTTCTTCAATACTCATCTACTGAAACTACTCAAGGTGAGTTCATACCCCTACATTTTCATGTTTTCTCAAGTTTTTAGGGGGGGAATACAAGTAAAACACCAAGAACAAAACTAAACTTTTCTAACAGCCTTCATCAGAAAAGTTGGACTCCATTCACGGACTGTTTTGGACAACTTAAACATTTTTGTTTACAAAACTGTTTTAGGTGTAAGTAGTTCCAGTTCTTAGCTTTAAAATGACTACTTGCACATCTCCATACAATTTTTCTACAATTTATGGTGATTTTTACAAAACTGCCTATCATTTCAAACATCAATCCGGACCAATCTGTGATTATGGACTATTTCACCCAAGTTGGAGGTCATTAAAAATCATGATAAACTTTAGGAGTAAACTAGACATATTTTGGGAACTCTCAGAATTTACGGATTTAGTTTTCGACTTCGTATGATTTTTCTATGACTTTTCTAAAACAACGCAGAAAGGTTAAATTTAGTTAACAGCATATAACTTTCATAACACTTTGTATTATGTTGAGCAAAGTGTATAACAATAAGTTCTAAATATTGAATGTGTTTCCCTGTTAGTTTATCATCATAAACTGAAACCTAGTCATTCATGATAAGATTATTCATTCATTTAGAACACGTATATTAAGTTATAATAAGCATGGTTTATGGATTCATAACACAAATGCGTTTTCATAAAAGAGTTCTTATACATTACAAACGTTTTGGGATAAACTATAATAGGTATGGTTTATGTTTCTATTAATACAGCAAACACATTTCGGAAGGTTTTATTTCCACAGAAAAAGGTTTTACACTTATGCACACCACACGTAAACTTGTTAACCTAAATTGTGAGACAATCTCTTCCGTACGTCCGAGTGCGGAATCTAAATTCCTGGTAGTTATAATCAGAGTCCCCTGGAGGGAGAACGTGATAGTTGTGTATAGATCTATATTGGGTTAGACACCCCACACCAGAGCTGCTTGCAACAGCTAGACCGGCAGGTCTGAGGTGACAAGTGTCATTTCAGTTTCGCGATGCCTGAGAAACGTCATGGCAGGTTTATTCAGTCATTAGTATGATTATAGCGGCTCACATAGGGATTTAACAACATAAAGTTTACAGGGATTTTCATAAATCAAAAGGGGTTTTATGTCGATTTAAAATCACTTTTTTTTATCAATAATTACGGATATTATGGTATATTTTCAGTCTTGGAATTTAAGACTACACATCATTCATTTAGGGATTTTTTCTCAAATCAGAAAGGGTTTTACGCCAATGTAAAACCACATTTATATCTTTAAGTATGACAAATACTTGTTCATTTTCGATCCTGGTATTTAGGACCACATAACTATTATAAGGAAAATATTGGATTTTTCTTGGTAACATACATCTCTTTACAAAGATCGGTTTTCAAACTCTTACTGTCAAAAGCTTATGAACTCACCAACCTTTGTGTTGATATTTCAAAACTACTTGTATTCTCAGGAATTCAGTGAAACAGGAAATCAACAAAGTTTTGAGGATGGGACGATAAACCGTCAAACAGTTCATTTTGTATCATAATGTAATTGACTCGAATCATGTAAACATATACTTTGGTGTAACTTTTTCAATTATATTTATGATGGTTGTATTTACTTTGACCACTATTATACTCGTTGTTGTGATGCTCTACATGAAGTCCTCCACCCCTGGACGTTTCCGCCATCCTTGGTTTGGGGGTGTGACAGTATGAGATCCAATAAACCCTCACCCCTCTCACAAGTGCCAGAGAAGGGGGACTTGGTCATCTTTCCAAGTAAACAAGATTCACACGTGTCATCTTCCCTAAGGTCGAATGACTCCAACACTCCATCCTTTTGGAGTTGGGCTATGTGCTTCTTGTTGACATGTCCAAGACGACAATGCCACAAAGATGCTTTATCCACATTATTGGAAGAATCCATACACAACACATCATTTCCTAGGTTATCTATAACCATAACAGTTTCATAAATTCCATTACAAGGCATTGCTTCAAAGTATAAAACACCATTTAGATAAGCATAAATAGAACCATTCATATTATTAAACGAATATCTAAATCCTTGTCTAAACAAACCATGAAATGAAATGATGTTTTTTCCCATATCTGGCGAGTAGCAACAATTATTTAAATCTAAACCTAATCCATTACTAAGCACTAAAGAATACACTCCAATCTTGGTGACAGACGACGATCTTCTGTTTCCCATGATTAGATTTATTCTTCCTTGCTCCACATCTCTATCTCTTCTTAGTCCCTGCAAATCAGAACAAATATGGTAACCACATCCTGTATCAAGAACCCAAGAAATAGTATGAGATGAATCATTAGATTTAATTGTGTATATACCTGCAAAAGATGGCTTGATCTTTCCATCCTTGATGGCTTGCAGATATTCCGGACTGCTTCTCTTCCAATGCCCTATTTTGTGGCAATGATGGCACTCTGCCTCCTTCGGGTTAGGGTTGGATTTAACAGGATCAACCTTGGTCCCACTAGAAGAGGAACCATCTTGGGACTTTACCTTGCGGTGGCTCTATGACGGAGCCTTCCTCTTCTTGCCCTTTCCTTGCCCTATAGCCAAAACAGGAGCAGCAGTTGGTGCAGGAGTTGGTGCAACAGACTTGTCCTTAAGGTTGCTCTCAGCAGTCCTTAGGAGTCCTTAGAGTTTGCTTAGGGCGACCTCTTCCTTGTTCATGTGGTAGGTCATCCTAAATTGGTTGTAGCATGAAGGAAAGGAGTGAAGAACAATGTCAATGGCCAAATCCTCCCTAAAGTTAACATTTAACTTGCAAAGACGATCAACATATCTTTGCATCTTTTGCAAGTCCATGGTTAACGATTTTCCACTTCCCATCTTGGCGGTGATCATGTTGGTGATGATCTCGTAGCGCTCTTGCCTCGCGCTTTGGTGGTACCTCTCCATCAAGTCTTGATGCATTTCATAGGGATACATGTCCTCATAAGACTTTTGGAATTCTTGGTTCATAGTGGCTATCATGATGCAATGGACCTTCGTTGCATCACGTTCGTGTGTCTCAAAGACAGCCATCTCTTCAGGAGTAGCGATTTCCGGGTTGACCTTCTCGAGCTTTTCGTCGAGGACATACTCTTTGTCCTCGTAGCGTGCAATGGTGCGAATGTATCTTATCCATTCGCTAAAGTTCGTACCATCGAAGGTCACCTTTTGACAAAGACTCATTAACGTGAATGAGTTAGCAGCAGCGTTGTTTGCGTTCGACATCTACAATTAGAAAGGACAAAGTTTGATTAGAATTGGATCCCTAATTAAACACCCAAAATGAAAAATTAGGGCTAGGACCCAACAACATTATTTACATATAAGAAAAGGGATGCCGTAATCCAACACGCAAATAATTTGGAGGTAAGTGAATGACGATTCACTAATTCTTCACCTTGAAAACATAACCTCAAGTTTTATTGAGAATTCCTAGATTTTGAGATTCATTGAACTTTTCAATGGCATGTTTAAATCTCGATATGCCGCTCTAGTTTGTGACTGGGATGCCGAGGATCACAAAGCGGGTGTGAATAACCATGCAAATCTACACAGTGCGTTCATTGTTACAATCACCCATTCGATATGTCGGTAAACCACACACGCTCCATCGAACTATGATAAACAATGAATCACCCTTTGTCACCTTTGCTTAGAACCAATTAGTGTGTCGGTAAACCACACACGCTCCACTAACTTCTTAGCAAGGGTTCAAAGTGTAATTTCATGGGATTGCATCAATTCACTTTTCCTAAAGTAGCTAAGATTGGGAATTTTATAAAATAGTTTAGTTACTTTATAGATTCATTATACTTAATAATGAGGAGAGAGAGTTGCCCTATCCTACCCGTTCGGCTAACGACCCTCCACCAGTCAAGCAAGCGGTGGGTGTGAGTGTACACCCATTAAGCGCCATTTTATAGGCAGCAACCTTATACCCACCTTATAGACCGGCTTCGTGAATGAGGCCTACTAACGGTAAGACTAGCATTTTAATTTTACTTATATATTTATTAAGCTCTTAATAATGTAATAGTATAGGGTTGAATTTTAAACTTGTAAAATTCTAGGGGTTGAAATTTAAATTCTTCTAAATTAAACTATTAATCATCAAATTCAAATTTCAAAACTATCGGGATAAATATTGAACTTTTCAAAACAATAGGGATCAAATAATTCAAATTAAACAATTAATTTCATAATTATCTATATTTGACGTAATCCAATTTTAGTCATTAGATCATTACCAAATAATCTTAAATAGTCCATATTTATCATATAAATAATTAATATTCACAAGATTTGAAATTATCTATTATTATGTCAAGGATAATCATTAAATTAGGTTAAAATTCGGATTTATACTTAATAAAACGATTTAGGTATCAATCCAAGACAAAACAGCAATAAAATCCCGAATTATCCTCTGTCTGACACTGGGACTCACCGAGTCAAGCTTTGGACTCGCCGAGTTGAAGCTACTCGCCAAGTCCACAATGGAACTCGCCGAGTTCATCAGGCAGAAGACAAAAAATCGAATTTTTCAAGTAACAAGAAATTAACTAATGCATCAATTCAATAGAAATCAATCAAAGCTCTGATACCACTGATGGGTTTGAGCCATAAGAACTTTCCTATGTGCACATGCAAACCCTAATTGCTTGGATCTAGGTTTCTCTAATTGAACATGCAATATATCCAAGACTTTCATGGCTAGATCTAATATAAACTAACAATCAAAACATATGAAAACATATCTAGAATTATACCTTGAATTACTTGCTTGAAACCTTCTTCTCCTTGGAGCTTAGAGTCACAATTGTCACTCCTCTAATGGCTTACAAACACCAACTAGCAAGAAGATGATTTGAGAGAGGTAAGGAAGAGGGAAATCGGCTCTAGGGTTACTCCAATAACAAAGGTGCCGATTTCCACAACCCCAAGGGTCTATTTATACTGTGAGCTCCTAGGGTTTCACCCTAAAACACTAATTGGATAACTTAGCCTCAAAGCAATCCAATATCCCTTCTAGATAAGCCTTGGACGATTTCTAGGTGATCCACATCCCTAAAATCGACCAACCCATATCCATAAGGATTCTTAGCTCAAAATACAACTATCACACATTTGACAGTTTATACCCCTTTCTTCAATTAATCTCTTTAAGTCACCAAATTAATTCCTAATGAATTTATGACTTATATTAATCAAATTAATATTATTATTACTTTAACATATTATTCTCATAATACATTAATAATAATATATCTTCTCTCTATATAAATCACCTTGTCAAGTTGCTATGGTGAAGGCAACCCAAAAGGACCATGCACAATCGGGTCAAGTACTTACCAAACATAGTTACAGCCTTAGACACTAATCCAACAAAAACATTAACCAAGAACACTTAGAAGGCCTCCAAAACATAAAGAACATCATCTTTCAGCTTGTCATAGAGGTAAAACACTTGAATCCAAGCCCAAAACTCATAGTGTTCTTCGTGTTCTTCACTCCTTGAAGGAGTGCGGCCGCACACCTTCATCAGGTGGTCGCACACATTCAAAACACCCTCCTAAGTGAGAGTATGGCCACACAATCGACACATAGGACTCAACCAAGGAGTGTACGGCCATACACCCCTGTGTACGACCGCACACACACCCTGTACGGTCACACAATCTAGTGTGCAGCCTCACACATAAGTCTGGCCGCATTCCCCAGCTGCACACTCACTTTTATGGTTATACACCCACCCTAATACTCATATTTGGCCTTAAACTTCCATAGATCATTGAGTATAGAACACGGGACACTTAGTCCTAGTGATTCCAAGCCCTTAGAGTGATTTCCCATCATTTTTAGTCATGAAACACCCTAGCTCTAACATATATATGTATCACCATATGATTAATTGGGGCTACTTGCATTCAGAGCATCTGTTGACACTCGACACTTATATCGATAGCACACTTAAACCCTACGTCAAACGGTGAGTTCATACCCCTTAATTAACCTTTCAAATGTTTTTAATTGTTTTTATGGGGGGGGGGAATACAAGTTGAATCCAATATATTGCAGAATCAATCACACATGATTTAAGACTTACTATCAAAAGGATTTTACATTTTTAAAGTATTTTGTCAGTAAAATTATTTCAAATGTTTATCAACCTCATTTTCTCAAATCAATTGTCTCAAAAACTGATTTTCAATGTTTTCAAACCTTAAATTATTTCCAAATCATATCTACACTAATATATTTATATAAATCAGTGTTGAAGGACTTAGAACTGATAACTGACCTTATTTCTTGTTCTTGTTTGATTGTGGACTTAGGGTGTTAGGTTATCTGTCCGACTGTCGTTTAATATTTAGTTATATATCTTGTATATTTGTGTTAGATATAAATTTTTTCACTCTAATTCGATACTCCTACATATCGAAGACACTTAATTAAGTACTCTATTTAACTATAATAGGTATAGTTAAGAATTACCGTTCACTACCGACGTTACTATGATACACATTAGGGCCAGTGCAACTACAAGACTATATTTACAATACACTATGTGAAAAGAACGCTATATACTATACTATACTAAGGTAACACTCTCCACTACATGAAGAAACACTATAAACTACATCAAGAGAACATTACCTAGTTCACTAAGTGAGTACTATATACTATACGAGAGAAAATACTACAATGGAATGTGATGCACTATTTCTCTATACGACACTTCGCTATGCAACTGTCGGGTAACCATCGCTTCCGGGAAGGAGAGCGACCACTATGTGTATAGATCTATACGGGACGGATTTTCCCCATCCCGACTGCTAGCTACAGTCCGAGCCTTTTGGCCCAGGGATGACAAACACTACTACACTATTGGTGACCTAGAGGGTCGGCCGCTGTACTACTATCACTCATTATGATTTCATACGAGCTCACATTCAAACTTTAATTAAACACACATCCCGAGGTGCACACAAAATTAATACTATCCGAAGTTTACATTCACTATTACATTTAACCGGTAAGGGTGCTGCTGGGGTGAAACTCTATTCTTTCTCTATAATGAACGAGTTTGAAATTATATTTTCATTACTGATATTTTCACAAGAAGACTATTACCTTTACAAAGAAACGAACTTACAAATAACCTAGTTTTGGTAAAATACTACTTTTGCTGCAAAATATGGGATATTCTATGAATCAAACTACTTTCAAATTTTGATAACAGCCAATTCACTACAAGATTGTAAACACTTTTATACAAGAAACAACACTGAATACTTATGAACTCACCAGCTTTATGCTGATACTCGTTTTCAAAATAACTTGTATTCTCAGGTCAATAATAAACAGGTACTGATGCATCTTTTGGGAAGATGGAGCACATATAAGACTCATCTTTAATTTTGATTATACGTTTGGCGTCTATTGTACATAACACACATGTATTACAATCGTTATATTAATGAAATGGATGTTGTTGCTTGTTTTTACTATTATGCATTGTTATGATACTGTACATGATGTCCTCCACCCTAGAACGTATTCCGCCGTTCTCGGTTTTGGGGTGTGACAGATTGGTATCAGAGCATTTTTTATAGTGAATCAAGTATATCAACCCATAAAAGGATATACGAACTATAAACACTTCGGGACTAAAACACTCTGACCAAGAATATATACTTTTACTACTAAAATATTTAACTAAGTATATATATATATATATATATATATATATATATATATATATATATATATACATCCACGAATACAAAAGGGTCAGTATCATACTAGAACAGAACAAAAGTATTAAGATTGTTGAGCAGCAGAGTTAGGCTTAGAGACATATAGTCACATCTGGGTGGATGTAGCCTGATCAACTACATCTTTCTAGGAGTGACTAGCATGTGCCTAAGAGTGGTTGTGGTGCTGCAACAAGTCTAAAACTTACCAACACTACCACAAGAACTCTAACACGAGAATATTATAGGAGTATTCTGCATCTCTATAATTTACATATGTGAGAACTAAAAGCGTCATTATTAGGAGAGAAATAGTTGCTAAGTGGATACGCTACGATTACATGTGACTAAGACGTCATAAACTTAGAATTTGTGATCTTTGCTTTACTTCCTGTTCCTTGTTTGGTTGTGGATTTAGAGTTAGGGTCGCTTATTCGAAGGTCTATCTTGTTTCGGTCGCATGTAATTAGTATACACTATGCAAGTATTGGTCTGACTAATAATGATTCTCTTATAAGTATCTTAGATTAGTACGTCTATTAACTATTCTTTCCCTTTTCTCGCATAGATACCATGGCCGGATTTCATCATGGTGACCCATACTTCCCAAATCACGGTAATGTGGGATGGCTTGAAGAAGAGCCCGATGAGGAACATCAAATCCCTTTGGATGACCACCAAGAAGAAGGCTTCTCGGATGGGTCTAACTCTGAACCCGAAGTCAACAACCTACACCCTGTGGCTCCAGTCCCAAACCCTAACCCCCGCCAGGCCTTCCACGGCCCGACGCCTGCATGGGTGGAATGCATAGAAACGTGGGGTGAGGAACAAAATCAACCCATGCCCTTCAATGGAGACCGAAACTTTTACAACACAAGCGAAGGAGGATCAGCGGACAGAGTCTTACCTATCCTGGTCCAAAGAGTTACCCACAATGAAATTCAAGGCAGAACAGCCCTCCAACGTATCGCAGAGGTTGATACAAATGGAGGACTGCACTCCCTTCGCACCAGCCACCTGGAGCATGCTAGTGAGAGGTCTACAGTAGGCCACGAGGCCTTGCTACGGGCATTGGCCGAGACCCGAGCTGATGTCATAGAACTCCGAGTTCGCCAGAGGGTCTACGAGTGACACCTCCTCGACATGGAACGCTAATTGGCCAATCTTCGAGTTCGCCCGAGAAACATCTGCCGCCGCCGATAAAAGATGACTCGCGCATCTTTTCTTTTGACTTAGGGATATCCTTTAGCATCTGCGTTTGAACGAAACACTTTTCTATATAATATTCTCATCCTTCAGTATGCTATGTAGTCATCTAGACTGTCAATCATTTTCCCCCTTATGGTTTGATGTAAGGTCTACCGTTATGCCATTTTTATAGAACTTATTTACATCAGTAATACCATTAATATTGATAGTTATCTAACCTATTGGGAAAAGTCTATACTCTTGTGTCTCCCTACTCGGTATATGACTTTGTCTGACAACTTGTATATGGTGGTTTAATTCATAAAACACTCTCATCATACTCACAATTGTTTCTCACTATTGTCGTCACCCTTATAAATTTTCAGCAAAAGATGCCTCCCCGTAAGCGCCCAAACAGAGGCAGACTTGCGGCTCAAACTCCTCCACTACCACCCCCTCCACAGTTCGATCTGGTGATGTTTCAAAAGGCTGTAACCGCAGCGGTGACTGCAGCTCTGGCTCAAATAAATTCTGGTGATGCAAGTGGTGTTGGAATGGGCGGCAATTCTAGACATGGTGAAGATCATCAACGGACATAGGGATGCACCTATAAGGATTTCATGAACTGCAAACCAACCTTATTCAATGGGACCAGAGGAATCCTTGCATTATCCTAATGGTTCGAAAGAACGGAGGCCGTCTTCGAGATGTGCTCGTGCCCCGAGGAAAGCAAGATTAAATTCGCTGCTTGCACCTTCACCGAAAGGGCCTTGACATGGTGGAATAGCCATGTTAAATCACTCTCCCTGGTAACAGCCAACGCAATGGGCTGGGACACACTAAAGGACCTATTGATGAGAGAGTACTGCCCTAGGGCGAAGTTCAGAAACTCGAAGAAGAACTCTAGAACCTCAAAATGAAGGGGACCGACATAGTGGCTTATACTGCCAGGTTCTGCGACCTGGTAGCTATGTGTCCTAACATGATCCCTTCTGAAAGCAAGAAGATTGAGCGATACATCTGGGGTTTAGTGCCCCTGTATCGAGGGAATGTTTTAGCATCACGCCCTATGACCTTTGACAGCGCCAAGGAATTGGCTCAAAGGTTGATTGATCATGAAGTTCCTTCCACCCCATCAATAACTACAACGGTTGGCACTGCACCAACCACGTCATCCGACAATAAGAGGAAACGGTGGGACCGGAAAAAGAGCAAGTCAACTCAATCATCCTCCAAAAACCAGCAGACGGTGGCTGTCCATGCTGCCACCACTCCTGCTGCCCCTTCACCGGCCAAAACCTATGCTAGAAACCTACCCAAGTGCACCAAGTGCAACCGGAAGGGTCATACCGTCCGATTTTGCAGGTCTCAACCCAAACCCATCAGCCAAGTTCCCAGTACCGGAGTGAGTCAAGCCTGTTATGGCTATGGAGAGGTCGGACACTTCAAAAGAAATTGTCCAAAAGCTGGGAATGCGGGAGGAACAAGAAGACTGCTTGCTATCGGTCACAATGAAGTGGTAGCAGACCCCACAGTAGTCACGGGTACGTTCCTTCTTGATAACTCTCATGCTTGTATCCTCTTTGATAGTGGAGAAGAAAGAAGTTTCGTAAACCAAAACTTTAAGCACTTACTTAAACAATCCTCACAACCTTTAAAAGAAACCTTCGTCGTAGAGATGGCTAACGGAAAGACAGAAAGTTCTAACGAGATCTACATAGGTTGTACCCTCACGCTAGATGATCGTTCATTTCCTATTGACCTCATACCAGTATCGATCAAGAGTTTCGACGTCATCGTGGGCATAGACTGGTTGAGTCCCCATCGCGCCGATATCCTATTCTTCAACAAATCCATCCGTCTAAATCTACCGAATAACGAAACTCTGTTAATATACGGAGACAAACCCAGTACGAGTCTTCGTATCATTTCCAGTATTCAAGCCCAGAAGTACTTGCGTAAAGAATATCGTGCGTTTCTTGCACACGTTGTCGACACTAGCCGGAAAACGAAAGATCTAAAAGACTTCCCCGTAGTATGTGACTTTCCTAACGTCTTTCTCGAGGAGTTACCAGGTTTACCTCTGCAACGTCAAATCGAGTTCAGGATCGACTTAATTCCAGGAGCTACCCATGTAGCCAAATCACCCTATCGTCTAGCGCCTGCTGAGATGCAAGAACTGTCCGATCAACTTAACAAGCTGCTCAGCAAGGGCTTTATAAGACCGAGTTTCTCACCCTAGGGAGCACCGGTCTTTTTCGTAAAGAAGAAAGACGGATCGTTCCGTATGTGCATCGATTATAGAGAACTCAACAAACTGACGGTTAAAAATCGTTACCCTCTTCCTCGTATAGACAATCTCTTTGACCAACTACAAGGGGCGAGTTACTTCTCCAAGATTGATCTAAGGACCGGATACCATCAGTTGCGAGTGCTCGAGGAGGATGTTCTGAAAACCCCCTTCCTAACTCGTTACAGGCACTACAAGTTCGTAGTGATGCCATTCGGACTAACCAACGCGCTAGTGTTCATGGACTTAATGAATAGGGTGTGCCGTCCTTACTTGGATCAGTTCGTCATCGTCTTCATTGATGACATACTGGTTTACTCTCAAAGTGAGGAGGAGCATAGCGAGCACCTACGAAGAGTCCTGGAAACCCTACGATCAGAGAAGCTATACGTGAAATTCTCTAAGTGCGAATTTTGGATCCAAAAGGTCGAATTCTTAGGACACGTGGTTAGTGAAGAAGGAATCCACGTGGACCCATCCAAGATTAAAGCTATTAAGAACTGGTCAGCACCGAAGACGCCTACAAAAATTCGTCAATTCCTAGGTCTCGCTGGCTACTATCGCAAGTTCATTCAAAATTTCTCTCGGATCGCGAAACCTCTTAAAACATTAACCCAGAAGGGTGTGACCTTTGACTGGGGAGAGAAACAGGAGAAGGCATTCCAAACCCTGAAATGTGCCTTATGCACCGCGCCGATACTATCCCTTCCTAAGGGAACAGATGATTTTGTGGTTTACTACGATGCATCCAATCAGGGGCTCGGTTGTGTTCTGATGCAACGAGGTAAGGTCACCGCCTACGCTTCAAGACAACTGAAGACACACGAAGTCAACCACACCACACACGATCTCGAATTAGGAGTGGTTGTGTTCGCTCTAAAGATCTGGAGACACTATCTGTACGGTACGAAGAGCACGATATACACCGATCACAAAAGCCTCCAACACATACTTTACCAGAAAGAGCTCAATATGAGACAACGACGGTGGGTCGAACTACTCAATGATTACGAATGCGAAATTCGATATCACCTGGGTAAAGCTAATGTAGTAGCAGACGCCCTGAGTCGGAAAGAATATTCTGGTCGAAAGGTTAAATCACTAACAATGACTATCCATTCTCACTTATCTGCGCAAATCCGTGAAGCCCAGATGGAAGCCCTAAAACCAGAAAATGTCATAAACGAAACTTTGAGGGGAATGAATAAGAATCTTGAGATCCGAGGAGACGAAGTTTATTGTTTCATGGGCCGAATCTGGACCCCAGAGTTCGGTGGTTACAGAGAGGTTGTCATGAACGAAGCTCACAAGACCAGGTACTTCGTTCACCCAGGTTCGGACAAGATGTACCTTGATCTCAAGAAATTATATTGGTGGCCAAACATGAAAGCCGAGATCGCTACCTTCGTGGGCAAGTGCCTGACTTGTGCCAAGGTGAAGGTTGAATATCAGAAACCCTTGGGTCTGCTCCAACAACCCGAGATACCTGAGTGGAAATGGGAGATGATTTCTATGGATTTCATTACCAAATTACCCAAATCTCCGAGCGGGTATAATACCATTTGGTTAATTGTCGATCGATTGACGAAATCCGCCCATTTCCTGCCAATCAAAGAAACTTTCAAGATGGAAAGGCTCACACGAATCTACATCCAAGAGATTGTTCGACTACATGGCGTTACTATATCTATTATCTCTGATAGGGATAGTAGGTTCACTTCAAGATTCTGGCAATCACTGCAAAGTACCCTAGGAACGAGGTTGGACATGAGTATAGCCTACCATCTGCATACCGACGGACAAAGTGAGAGGACTATCCAAACTCTGGAAAACATGTTGCGAGCCTGTGTGATCGACTTTGGTAAGGCATGGGATACCCACTTACCCCTAGTCAAGCTTTCCTACAACAATAGTTACCCCACGAGCATCAAGGCAGCTCCATTTGAAGTCCTCTACGACCGAAAGTGCAGATCCCCTTTGTGCTGGGCTGAGGTGGGTGACACCCAGTTAGCTAAAGGATGGATACTTGACAACACTCTCACAGGTCCGGACATCATTCGAGAAATGACCAAGAAGATCGTTCAGATTCGTGAAAGATTAAAAGCCGCTAGATACTGACAGAAAAGCTACACAGACAAACGAAGAAAACCCTTGGAGTTCCAGGAAGGAGATCGAGTCCTTCTGAAAGTCACACCCTGGAAAGGCACGATATGCTTTGGAAAGTGTAGAAAGCTAAATCCAAGATACATAGGGCCTTTCAAAATTCTCGCTAGAATCGGCCCCGTGGCTTACAAACTCAATCTACCTCGCGAGCTTAGTAACATACATCCTACATTCCATGTCTCAAACTTGAAAAAGTGTCTATCCGACGAGACTCGTGTACTCCCACTCGACGAGATCGAGATCAACGAGAGCCTCAATTTCGTGGAAGAACCGGTGGAGATTATGGATCGAGAGGTTAAACGAATGAAACAAATATGCATCCCTATAGTGAAGTTTCGTTGGAATGCCAAACGAGGACCGGAGTTCACCTGGGAGCGCGAAGATTAAATGAAACTTAAATATCCCCATATTTTTACTTAGTTATTTGTAATAACTTAATTGCTTGAACTCTAAATTTCGGAACGAAATTTCCCTAACGGGGGGAGGATGTGACAACCTGACATTTCTACACTGTGAAATTGATCCATATATTTGTAATTCAGTTGAATTTAGCATCTTTTAGCAGAATTTTAGGTACGCACGAGTGCTTTAGGCTTAGTATATCATAGATATGGACCTTAGGAAGGGATAGGAAGGGTGTTGCATCAAAAAATCCAGCCAAACACACCAAGAGAGGTGTGTGCGGCCAGCCAGCCGCACACCCAACCGCAAACCCCCTCCAGCCTCACATCCGACCTTATATATAGTAGAGGACCCCTTTCCATTCACTTTTGGATGCACTCTCTCCCTCTCTCTACTTTCTCTATCTAAAAACATCACCCAAGAACACTTAGAAGGCCTCCAAAACGTGAAGAACATCATCTTTCAGCTTGTCATAGAGGTAAAACACTTGAATCCAAGCCCAAAACTCATAGTGTTCTTCGTGTTCTTCACTCCTTGAAGGAGTGCGGCTACACACCTTCATCAGGTTGCCGCACACATTCAAAACACCCTCCAAAGTGAGAGTATGGCCACATAATCAACAGATAGGACTCAACCAAGGAGTGTACGGCCGCACACACACACCCTGTACGGCCGCACACTCAAGTGTGCAGCCTCACACATAAGTCTGGCCGCATTCCCCAGCCGCACACTCACTTTTATGGTAATACACCCACCCTAATACTCATATTTGTCCTTAAACTTGCATAAATCATTGAGTATAGAACATGGGACACTTAGTCCTAGTGTTTCCAAGCCTTAGAGTGATTTCCCATCATTTTTAGTCATGAAACACCCTAGCTCTAACGTATATATGTATCACCATATGATTAATAGGGGCTACTTGCGTTCAGAGCATCCGTTGACACTCGACACTCATATCGATAGCACACTTGAACCCTACGTCAAACGGTGAGTTCATACCCCTTAATTAACCTTTCAAATGTTTTTAATTGTTTTTATGGGGGGGGGCGGGCGGAATACAAGTTAAATCCAATATATTGCAGAATCAATCACACGTGATTTAAGACTTACTATCAAAAGGATTTTACATTTTTAAAGTATTTTGTCAGTAAAATTATTTCAAATGTTTATCAACCTCATTTTCTCAAATCAATTGTCTCAAAAACTGATTTTCAATGTTTTCAAACCTTAAATTATTTCCAAATCATATCTACACTAATATATTTATATAAATCAGTGTTGAAGGACTTAGAACTGATAACTGACCTTATTTCTTGTTCTTGTTTGATTGTGGACTTAGGGTGTTAGGTTATCTGTCCGACTGTCGTTTAATATTTAGTTATATATCTTGTATATTTGTGTTAGATATAAATTTTTTCACTCTAATTCGATACTCCTACATATCGAAGACACTTAATTAAGTACTCTATTTAACTATAATAGGTATAGTTAAGAATTACCGTTCACTACCGACGTTACTATGATACACATTAGGGCCAGTGCAACTACAAGACTATATTTACAATACACTATGTGAAAAGAACGCTATATACTATACTATACTAAGGTAACACTCTCCACTACATGAAGAAACACTATAAACTACATCAAGAGAACATTACCTAGTTCACTAAGTGAGTACTATATACTATACGAGAGAAAATACTACAATGGAATGTGATGCACTATTTCTCTATACGACACTTCGCTATGCAACTGTCGGGTAACCATCGCTTCCGGGAAGGAGAGCGACCACTATGTGTATAGATCTATACGGGACGGATTTTCCCCATCCCGACTGCTAGCTACAGTCCGAGCCTTTTGGCCCAGGGATGACAAACACTACTACACTATTGGTGACCTAGAGGGTCGGCCGCTGTACTACTATCACTCATTATGATTTCATACGAGCTCACATTCAAACTTTAATTAAACACACATCCCGAGGTGCACACAAAATTAATACTATCCGAAGTTTACATTCACTATTACATTTAACCGGTAAGGGTGCTGCTGGGGTGAAACTCTATTCTTTCTCTATAATGAACGAGTTTGAAATTATATTTTCATTACTGATATTTTCACAAGAAGACTATTACCTTTACAAAGAAACGAACTTACAAATAACCTAGTTTTGGTAAAATACTACTTTTGCTGGAAAATATGGGATATTCTATGAATCAAACTACTTTCAAATTTTGATAACAGCCAATTCACTACAAGATTGTAAACACTTTTATACAAGAAACAACACTGAATACTTATGAACTCACCAGCTTTATGATGATACTCGTTTTCAAAATAACTTGTATTCTCAGGTCAACAATAAACATGTACTGATGCAGCTTTTGGGAAGATGGAGCACATATAAGACTCATCTTTTATTTTGATTATACTTTTGGTGTCTATTGTACAGAACACACATGTATTACAATCGTTATATTAATGAAATGGATGTTGTCGCTTGTTTTTAGTATTATGCATTGTTATGATACTGTACATGACGTCCTCCACCCCAGAACGTATTCCGTCGTTCTCGGTTTTGGGGTGTAACATAATGTGTCTTACGATTACCTATTACAATGTTAAATATATAATACTACAAACTTGGAATAATGTATGTTGGGTCAACTGATCATCTTAGTTCCTAAACTACTTGAATTCAGAATGATTAGTGAATTAACAATACACTATCTTAGTTGGAATATCACCCAATAAGAAAACCCAACTCCAATCATTGTAAGTAAAAATCATAACTTTAAGAATGAAACAATAACTAAAATTGACTAGAATAAAAGTAATAATCAAAATGTGTTCATCCTAACATCCTACAACGTTCCCGGAAGTAACCTATGTGGTTTAGTCTTCCATAACAATAAAAAAGCACACAAATTGAATAAAAACAATGGAATTCATACTAAGATTGATAAACAAACTTGAAATCATAAAACTAATAAAGTCTAATGATCAATTAATCATGGAACGATGAAACCTTGGAGAAGAAGTAACCAAATCTAGAGATTGATGGAATTGATAACGATTCACCGGTTGAATGATCTTCAAACGTTGCTTGATGATGAACTTGGTGATTCGTAGCCTCGGATTCAGAAATTGATGATCAAAAACGCATTTGGAGAAGGTTTGAAAGTGTTTGGAACCCTCCAAAACTAAGGAAAATCGCAGGGGAGAGGTCTAAAGTCGTTTAGGGTTAAATCTCCTTTAAATAGGTGCTGAAAAACTGATTTTCGGAGCTGTTTCTGCGTAAGCGTCCTAGTAGGCGTCTTGGACGTCATATAGCACATCCGGGCATCCTTCAAGACATTTTACATGCCTTCTGTCGTCCTTGATTTGCACTTGAAAATGGCCTAAAACGGGTAGGCGTCCTAGGGGGCGTCTTAGACGCGTTCTAGCACGTCCCTCATCTTTGTTGCCCCTTTTTGGTGATGAAAAGGATAGAATCAATAAAAACGCAAAACATGAAAGTTGTAGGAAATGTTGTCTAGTTTTCAGAAATTCTTCATTTATGTCAATTGGAGCTCTATATCTTGAGATATGATCAAAACATTGAAGAGTGGTCAAATATCTCAGCACCATTTTTCTTCATTCATTTAGCAATTCGTCTCCCACGCTTGTTAGCTTCCTTTTGCTCATTTTTCTTGCGGGTTCCACCCACTTTAGCACTAAGTATTTACCTGCAAATGAAGTTCAACAACTCATCAAAGTAGTTCCATTCTTGGACAATTTTGCATCAATTCAATAGATTTATGACAATTTAGTATATTCATAAAATAGACTTATCAACGGCCAAAAAAGACCGATTTGTTTATGCTTGTTCTATAAAATCAGAGTAATCCTTTGATTAAAAGAGTTGCGAAAATTTGTTCCCAAAACAAAATATGATAAAATTTATCAAAACGTTTCTCAAAGAGAATGTATTTTCATTAAATAATAAAACATCGGGATGTCATGTTCCGATACAGACCAAAAGCATAAACAATATAAAATAGACCTTACAACAGTTATTTATAACTACTGATCTATAATCCAAAATCTCTCGTCAAGTCCACCAACTTATACCCTGGTGCCATTACCTGTAATGCAAAGAAAACTGAGTGGGTCAGGCTTGGGAGCCTGGTGAGCATATAGGGTTTTCAACCCACAATAATACATTTATTATATTCAATTATCAAACAATCAACCCAAATACCCATCCCCATATCTACTTTATTTTCTCAAGGGTTTACCCTAAGAATCCACTATCCTTCATTCATTCATTCCTAAGGATTTACCTAAGGAATTGGCACGAAGTCCATTGCTGCCAAAGCTTATCTATCAGATACTAAATCCATAGTTATCAGGCGCTAACTCCATAGTCACCAAGGTTTATACCATAGGTACGAAGTCACATTGTCACCAAGGTTTATCAATAGGCACGAAGTCACATCATCACCAAGGTTTATCAAATAGGCACGAAGTCGCATCGTCACCAAAGCTTACTCAATAGGCACGAAGTCGCATCGTCACCAAGGCTTTACTCAATAGGCGCTACGTCTCATAGTCGCCGCTATTTCATCTACCCATGGTCTACCCGACACATTTGTAGATATAAAATACATATATATACAGTTTAAATCATTTAACACCTGTATAAAAACATCAATTCCAAGCCCATCTCAAATAGACAAATAATATATATATAACACATAGCACGTATTTCATAGCTAATACTTTATATTTATGTGTTAGAAGAAAGTAACCACACACTCACACCAAACATATACTTAATACATTCAAACAATACTTCTATTAATATCGTGTTTATGAAAGGGACTATACACTCACTTGATTAGAAGATGATCGGACAGCACTACGACTCTTCAAATAGTATTCTTCGGTGAAACCGAAATATCTTCACACACCGGGTTTCTCACAGACAGAGCTTTGGTTCAGAAACTCTTTTCTTCTCGGGATGTTCGGGCTTCGGGACTCGCTTCGGGTCTCAGGATGATATCAGGGCTTCGGGGGTACTTCTTTGCACGTAAATCGAGGTAGAACGGGAGAGAGAGGAGAGAAAATAGCAATCCTAAACGGTTAACCCTTCAAATCTATTTATAGGGCAAAATTGGCCCTTGGCACGTCGTGGCACCTTTTTCCACGTCGTGGGCTTGGTCGTCACTGCATGCGTCATCGTCCACTTGCTCTGTCAGGCTCCAGAATGCGTCAGAAGTCATGCCACGTCGTGGTCTCTGACACAACTTTGGGGTTCGCGCCCCAAACTTCAGAAATTCATAACTTTCGCATACCAACTCCGTTTTCGATGTTCTTTATATCGTCGCGTAGGTGAGATTATGATCTACAACTCTCATTTAGACTATGTTGGGTAATTTTGATTTTATTTTTAATATATTATAAATATATTACTTATATATTATTTTTAGTAGGCTGGGACAGGAAAACTCCGTTATAAATTCATAACTTCTTCATCTGACGTTCGTTTTCGCCTATCTTTTTATCGTTTCACTACTATTAACGAGATATTCAATTCTCGTTTAGATTTTTTTGGCTAACAACCGCTCGATCTCAAATTGAGTATTCGGGTTGCATACTGCTAAGTCGAAACTTCAGAAAATCATAACTTCCTCATACGAAGTCGGATTTGGGTGTTCTTTTTATTTAGGCTCCCGTTTTAACGAACTCTTCAACTTTCGTTTAGATTACCAAGGCTAGATATCATTCTATCTTAAATTCGTATTTTACGTCATTCGGCGTCGTGCCGGTTCTGTCGCGAAACTTCGACAGGTCATAACTTCTTCGTTATAACTCGGATTTCGGCGTTCTTTATATGTACGGAATCCTTGTAACATATACTATAACTCAGTTAAGATTACTCATTCTAAATAATCTTTCATCAAAAAGTCATTTTTGACGCTTATCGTTTCTAAATTGACTAGACTTGATCTACGGGCGTTACAATACCTTATATTTTTTTTTTCCGCGTAAATTCGATTACGGATCTAGTGAGACGTGTCGGTTGACACCTATTAAGTGTACAATTGTAGCCTCTAGTTATAACCAGAGTCTCCTGGATGGAGAGTGGGAGTTTATGTATAGATCTATATGTGGGTGATACCCCACACCTGAGCTGTTCGCTACAGTTAGAATAGGCCAGTCTAGGGTGACAAAAACCTTACCTTATTCCGTCGGCGTCCGAAAAACGCCATGACAGGCGAAATTTTCATTATCTAGTATGGTTATAACGACTAACTTAGAGGAATTAACGTTATAAATTTTACGGGAAACCATTCTCTTTACTTTTGGATAAAACGGTAACTTATACGCGTTGGTACTCAACATTGGGGGTTGAGATTCCAGCATTTACGTAGACAACATCAATTTGTCTGGGACCATTCTCTTTCTATTTTCACAAACATTAACACACATGCATTAATATAAAATCAGGCACAAACATTTCAAACCATTTCTTTTTAGAAAATATCGGATTTTCTGGGAATATTCACTTCACTTTTATAAGCAAAAGATAACATAAGACAAACATGCAAGTATTCATAGTTTTAGAACGAGACTTACAAATTATTTTTATAGAAATATCGGATTTCTGAAAGCACTATCAGAACTACTCTAAACAACTACAAAACCATTTTTATACAAAAAATGCTTATAAACTCACCAAATTTTTAGTTGACACTTTTCAAAACGACGTGTATTCTAAGGGATCTAGTAACACGTAATAGGCTAAGCTATGAGATCAAGTGGTGCGACTTCAAGAAATTTTACTTTCTTACTTTTGTGTAAATGATGAACAACTTCAATATGTAAACTATGTAAGTGTGTATTTCCAATGTATGATGTTTGGTTGCTATGTCTCATTCATATTCAGTTGTTATTGATATTGTACATGAAGTCATTCGCCCCCGGACGATTCCGCCGTACCAGTTTAGGGGTCTGACAAATGTTAACCATATCTTCATCCATACAACAAGAACAAAATGGATTTTTAATCCCTACCATGTGTTTTTCATGGTTATAACACTTCTCATTATGGTTATCGGTGCTATGATCCCCTTTTGGATCGGCTTTATGTAGCTTGACACGTTCATTTCCATGAAAATTCCTTTTCATACAAAATTATTGCCCCTACCGAACCCATCTTACCCGCTCCAATACCTTACATATCATCTTATCCTATTCCCGATCCCGCCATATCAACAAATACACCACCATCTACAACACTTAACTCGGCACCACCATCTCAACCCCGACCCCCTCTTCTATGTACCTATCATAGATGCCCCAATACCCTTACCCCATCCCATCTAGACATACCTTCCTCTACCCAAACAACACCACGTTCTCGGCCCTTCAACCTTCGCCCTAATCCTAAACCCACTAAACCTTATAATGCCACATCCTACCACACTCGCAACTCCTTTCCTAAAATCGAACTGGCCACCTTTACCGTTTCTAACAAACACCCCTACTGGCATCAGGCCATGACAGAGGAATATTCGGCTCTTTTCCGAAATGGTACTTGGTCTTTAGTTCCTTGTCTTCCAAATTCCAATGTTGTTGACTGCAAATGGGTCTACAAACTTAAACGGGACTAAACTGGGCTCATTAAGTTTTATAAAGTGCGCCTGGTCGCTAAAGGGTTTCGTCAACAGTAGGGTATTGACTATCAACAAACATTTAGCTCGGTTATCAAATCCACTACCATTCAGGTTGTTCTTTCTTTGACGGTTGTACAAAAATGGCCCCTGCAACAACTTGATGTACAAAACGCCTTTTTACATGGAAATCTAACCAAGATGATCTATTTGCAACAACCTCCAGGCTTTGTTGATCCCACAAAGCCTAATCATGTTTGTCTTCTTCATAAGTCGTTATATGGACTGAAGCACCCCCTCCCCCCCCCCCCCCCCCCGAGCATGGTTTCATCGATTGTCCACCGCTCTTCATGCTCTCGGCTTTCATGGCTCTAAAACCGACCCATCGTTGTTTATATACTCCTCCAGAGGTGTTCTTTTGTACATGCTAGTCTACGTTGATGACATTATCTAAACGGGAAAAAGTACGGCTGCCATTGACTGTGTCGTGCAAAGTCTTAGCCGAACCTTTGCTATTCAAGACATGGGGCCAATGTCATACTTTTTCGGAATTAAAATTATGAAACATGATTCTGATATGCTTTTTACCCAAAGAAAATATACTCTTGAGCTTCTTAAATGAGCTGGCTTATCCAACGCCAAACCACTGTCGTCACCCATCACTACTATATCCAATCTTGCTCTTGGAGATAGCCCTTAGTTTGACGACCCTGTCAAATACCTTCAAACAGTGGGTGCACTTTAGTATGTGACTCTTTCACATCCAGATATTTCTTTTGCAGTTAACAAGGTATGCCAGTTTATGCATTCTCCAACTCAAAATCATTGTGCGACAGTCAAATGAATATTACGATACTTACTTGGCACAGTTACATACGGGCTTTTGATTAGGGGTGACAATTTATGACACGACACGACAAAAATACACGACACGAAACGAAATTGGGACGAAACTAAAATTTGAATTCGTGTTCGTGTTAGCTATAAAAAACACGATATCGTGTCATGTCGTGTTCGTGTTCGAAATTCGACACGAAATTGACACGATTTAGTATTTTTTTATCGTGTTTTCGTGTTTTTCGTGTTTTTCGTGTTTTATTTGATAAATTATTCATTAAATAAACTAGTTTTTAGTATATGTTATATTTGTCGTGTTGTGTCGTGTTTGTCGTTTTTTACTTCGTTTGTTTTCGTGTTAGTTAAAAAAACACGACATCGTGTCGTGTCGTGTCGTGTTCGTGTTACAAAAAACTTTGTCGTGTCGTGTTAGACAGAAACACGAAACGATAGCACGATTTGCCACCCTTACTTTTGATTAAACAAGATTCTGGTACACTCCTACATGCTTACACTGATGTAGGGGTGACAAATCGTGCTATCGTTTCGTGTTTCTGTCTAACACGACACGACACGACAAGGTTTTTTGTAACACGAACACGACACGACATGATGTCGTGTTTTTTTTAACTAACACGAAAACAAACGAAGTAAAAAACGACAAACACGACACGACACGGCAAATATAACATATACTAAAAACTAGTTTATTTAATGAATAATTTATCAAATAAAACACGATAAACACGACAAACACGAAAACACGATAAAAAATTACTAAATCGTGTCAATTTCGTGTCGAATTTCGAACACGAACACGACACGACATCGTGTTCTTTATAGCTAACACGAACACGACACGAACACGAATTCAAATTTTAGTTTCGTCCCAATTTCGCTTCGTGTCGTGTATTTTTGTCGTGTCGTGTCATAAATTGCCACCCCTACACTGATGCAACTTTTAATTCTCTTAGTGCCTTCTCCGATTCTGATTGGGTGGGTTGCCCAGAAAACCGTCAATCCACTGGGGGATACACTATATATCTTGGGTCTAACCTTGTTTCATGGTCAGCCCAAAAACAAAAGACTGTCTCTCGGCCATCTACAGAGTCTAAATACAAATCCTTAGCCGATACAGTTGCTGAACTCACATGGCTTCAAACTTTATTGCATGAACTTCGGGTCCTTACTCGGTCTGTTCCAACCTTGTGGTGTGACAATCTAGGCGCAACATATTTATTAGCCAATCATGTCTTTTAAGCATGCACTAAACATGTTAGAGGTTGATTTTCACTTTGTTCTACATATCAGAAGAGCATGGAAGAACATGAAAACGAGATGTAAGAACATCAAACGAGCCCTTAGATATGTAGTATCATACAATAGGGTGCTAGTGGTATTGGAACGAATATAAAGTTATCAAAATCAAAAATGAAAAAAATACAAATTATGTGGGTAAAACTTAACGAGTCTTTCATTGAAATAATTTTAACTACACATTATATCAAAGGTTAATATACTGTATCTTTTCTAAGATATAAAATTTTATGGTTGGTCTTGTATTAAAAAAACTGTGGATACTACTGAAATACGATCTCATTCATTCACACTTAAGAGATTCTTAAGGCCCGCTTTTGTCAATACCCTTTTCTCTTTCTCCATGGCCTTTTTCCCATGTTACCAAAAATAAGAATAAAATAAATAGAAACCCACAAGTTAAATGGAAATTCTTATAAAAGAGATTCCATTTGTAATAGCTTTTCAACCTTTTATTATTATCTTGGAAAACAAAAAAGAAATACTACTCTTATTAAAATGTATTCCAATTCCACATAGTACAATTCAGCAAAAACGATGATTTTTTTAACAATAATTCAAATTTTAAAATAAAGATTAAAAAAGCAAATTTTTAGAACAGAGGTCAAAGCTACTCATTCCAGATCTCTGAAGCTTCTGCCCCACATCCTCATTTACTGATTTACAAACTATTAAAAATTGTATTTTTATTGGTGGGGTTTGATTTATTTGACCATTATTGTGTAATGAATTGAAGGGGGATGTATTATTTTATTATATCAGTTTATAATATGGAAGCAAGCTGTTCTGTTTTCCTCTTCAGAAAGTTCCCAACTTTTACACTCACTCTCTCTCACTCACTGCTTCGTAAATGTTAAATGTGTCTTTGGATTCTTTCTTAGATTTCGTCTTATTCCTTCTTTCATTTCGTAAAAGTTTCGCAACCTGAAGAACTTCAACACTACAGCTCTCTTTGGTACTTCTATCAAGAACTAGGGTACAGGTATTTCCTCCTTTCGACTTTCTCAAGGGTTTTTCTATCTGGGTTTCTCGAATTATGTTACCTTTGGTTTCGCTGAAATCAATGTGGTGTTGTGTGAATCACGATTTGAGCTGAATTGGGTGTTTTGTGATTTGTGGTAAAGATTGACCTGATCTGGTGAAATTGACTTAGAACCCCAAAAAGCTGCTTTCTTTTTGATGTTCGAAGAGCGATTTTAAGTTTTTAACCTAGATGTTCTTCTGTTTTCGATTCGTTTCTCATAATTTCAACTAAATTGTTGCTTAAAGTTAGCACATTGGACATTGATCTTCAATTGAAGCAATCTGTTGATGTTTCCTCTTATTCAGATGTATATTAGCTACACAGATTTCAAGATTTAAATTTACCTACATGGCTACACATGGGTTGTTTGCTTTATTGTTTCCTTATTTTAATGTTTACTTGTTTATGTATTTCCTCACATTGGTCTTTTAAGATGTTCTTTTCTGTGTTTGGTGTGGACCACAATGTCGACCAGGGTGCACCATGGTTCATGGGCTTTTTGGTCTTTTTCTTGCTTATTTGCGAACACACTGTTTCCATGGCTCGATCCCATAGCCTTATGGTGGCAAAGAAGTAACCTTATTTGTTTATTGCCAATCCCTTAAGTTGAAACACAATGCAATACCATTCAAACTCTAATTGCTACAACTTTGGTTTGTGGATTCTGGTGGAATCCAATGGAATTGGAATCCGAGATTCCATTCTATGGCCTTTGGTTGCCAAATGGACGGGATTCATTTCTGTTAGATTCCTTCAAATTCCATATTTGATGGATTCATATTCCAATTCCATTCTTTCATTTTTGTATTTTTAGGGGTGAAAAGCTCTTGGTGAAGGTTGGAGTCAAATCCTCCATAGGAACGATGAGGCTTCAAATGATACTTGGATATGTCATGTTTATGTTTGGCAGTTTGTCCATTGCATTAGGTAATGTCAAGTGTCCTCTTGATTCCCTTTAACTTGGTTTGCTTTGACTTTTGAGGTCAAAATTGTATTTCAAGAAAATGTGAATAAGTCATGTTCTTGAAATTTCACAGGCGCCTTCGTGGGAATAAACATCGGAACCGATCTTTCCAACCTCCCATCACCAGAGGAAGTGGTGGCAATCCTCAGATCCCATCAAATCACACACATCCGCCTTTTCGATTCCGACAACCACCTACTTAGCGCACTTTCCGACACCGGAATCGAAGTCATGGTAAGTGTAACAAACAACGAAGTCCTCCGCATCGGCCAATCTCCGGCGGCCGCCGCTTCATGGATCAACAAAAACGTAGCGGCATTCGTCCCCTCCACCAACATCACCGCCATTGCAGTCGGCAGTGAAGTCCTCTCCACCATTCCCAATGCCGCCCCGGTTTTACTCCCCGCCATGAACAACCTCCACAAAGCCCTAGTTTCCTCAAACTTAAACTACCAAATCCAAGTTTCCACCCCATTTTCCATGGACATGATCCCAAGGCCATTCCCGCCATCCGCCGCCACTTTCAACACCTCATGGGACTCCACAATTTCCGGTATCCTTCGGTTTTTAAGCACCACAAAATCGGTTTTCATGTTGAACGCGTATCCATACTACGGTTACGTCCAAAGTAATGGAATTTTCCCGATTGAATACGCGCTTTTCAAATCACTTTCACCGGTCAAACAAATCGTTGACCCGAATACACTCTTCCATTACGATAGCATGTTTGATGCTATGGTGGATGCTACTTATAATGCCATGTCAGCATATAATTCCTCGGGGATTATTCCAATTGTTGTGACTGAAACTGGTTGGCCATGGGCGGGTGGTGGTAATGAACGTGATGCCACGGTGGAAAATGCTGAAATTTTTAATAATAATTTGATAAAACGGGTTTTGAATGGGTCGGGCCCGCCTAGTCAGCCGATGATTCCGATGAATACGTATATTTACGAACTGTTTAATGAAGATAATAAACGGGGCCCGGAATCCGAGAAAAGCTACGGGGTGTATTTTAGTAATGGAAGTTCCGTTTATGCCCTTGGGTTGGATATATCAGGGGGAATGACAGTGAATGCTTCTTCTGGTGGATTTTGTGTTGCTAGAAGAGGAGCGGATGTGAGTAGCTTGGAAGACGGTTTGAATTGGGCTTGTGGGCCCGGCCAGGCGAATTGTAGTGCGATTCAATCGGGTCAACCGTGTTATATGCCGGATACGATTGAAAATCATGCTTCGTTTGCTTATAATGATTATTATCAGAGAATGCGGAGTGTTGGTGGGACGTGTGATTTTAGTGGTACAGCTGTAACCACCATGGTTGATCCAAGTATGTGGCTTACTGCTCCTTGAAGTGTTTGGTTCTTTCTTTCTTCTTTTATTAAGATTATGAGGCTGTTTGATAGCCTCTTAATGGAACCATTCAGAGCGAATCAGTCAGCATTCAGCGCGTTTGATACAGCCTCTGAATGGTGAAGGACCCTGCCTTCTATAACCATTAAGAGGTTGGAATCATTCAGCACTACATGATTCAGTTTTATCAAACAGCCCCAACATGGAGTTATAGTTTTTTGTTCATTAAGATTGTTGGTGTCCCACATCAACTAGACACAGTCTTAATGTATCTGTATATGTTGGAGTCTATTTCTCCACTCGTTTCTGAACTATATTTTTTTTTTTTTTTGTAGGTTATGGATCATGCATATTTACAGGAAGGTAAGATCACTAAGCTCTAAAATATTGACATTCAATGTCCTTTTTTTTTAATTATTAAACTGATAATGTGTAAAATCTGTGTCTTAAACAGTACAAATGCTAGCATTGGTGGATTGGTTCCACCTGCATTTGGGCCAGTGGGGCCTCCTGGAGCAAGCATATCATGGCGTCAAGTTCCTCAAATTTGGTGTTTAATTTTGGGCACAGTTGTATTGTCAGTCCTGTAGATTTTTGGCTTTCTTGTATAGCTGATATTCAGGCTCTTAGTGTTTTAATGCAGAGTGTTGAATATGATGAAATTCAACAGGAATTCTAGATTAAATTGGTAAAGGTTTAGTTGTGATTGCCGAATCTTGGGTTTTTTTGTTGGTTTGTGTAATGTGTAAGTTATTGAGGCTGGTTGTGGGGTTTTGTAGACTGTAGCGAAGTCATTCTATGGGAGTATGATTGTATGGTGCAAAGTGACGATGAAATAGTTAATACTTAATAATGTGCGATTCATTTAACTTCCCAAATTGGCAATTTGAATTGTATTGATTTGGTTGGTTAATAATGCTGTCTTATATAATAATTTAATTGTCTTACATAACATTTTAGTTTCGAACCTTCGATGCTTTTGGTTTGCATAATATGTTGGTCAAAGGAATTATAATTTGGAACAAAAATTTAAGAAATAGTATCAAAATAAAAACCATGATTTAAAGAGAGTTTGTTGGAACAAAGTTGCAAAACATTCATACTCAGTCGATCATTATTGTATCTTCTCCTAAAATATTTTCTTTTTTTTCACTCATACATATATATTTTAAAATTTTGATATATCCAACAGTAAAAATTGAATAGTTACAAATTTTTATCTATAATTACATATTTACTAACATAAGTATATAATAAATTTCTTAATTTCATTGGTTACAATATATAGGGTATTTTGGTCATTTAATAAAGTAAATTACAAATAGTGGTATGTTAGATGACATGTTGGTAGTTGTATTAGATATGAAGGAAATTAATATACTAAATATGCAGTTGTCTCAAAATTAGAGATGAAAGATCTAGGAGCAATTAGATAGATATTTGGCATGAGTTAGTAAGAGATAGAGCCAAATGCACTTTAAAACTTCCACATGATGAGTACATTAGGAAAGTGTATGTAAAAGGCAAAAGTTCACATTTGAGAAGTTAGCATAAGCTCATAAGAAAAAATCAGCACAAATAGAAAAAGACAACTGAAAATGGCTAGAGTTCCTTATAATTAAATAGAAATGAGGAAGCTTGATGCATGTTATGGTATACACAAGGCTAAACATTGCTCATGTAGTGAGAGTTGTAAGCAGATTTATGTCAGATGCAAGAAAGAGCTTTGGAAAGTAATCAAGTGGTTGTTACGCTGCTCGAAACATAATTATGATGTTGCTTCATGTTAAGAAGAAATGGATTATCTTGGAAGGATTCATAGATGCAAATTTGGGTGGATGTTCATATTTAGGGAAGATCACTACATGTTACGTTTTCACTATTATGGGGACAATAATTAGTTGGATGTCCACATTTCAGAAGAGTGTTACTCTTTCAACCATAGTTGCAGAATACATGGCCATTACAAATGCCAACATCGAGCATATATGGTTGATGAAAAGGCGATAGGCTAGAGATAAGGGGAGATTTTGCAGTGTTGGATTTCTGAGAGGTACATTCCTTGGATGGGAGTTCATTTGTCGATAAACTCCAAGCAAGAGATTGTTGAGTTATGGTGGCCGGTTATTTTTGTTAGGGCTTAAGCGTCTCTGACAACGAAAATGGGTTTCATGAATGATACAAATACTAAAGTATGGGGGATACTATGTTTGCTCCCACATTGTTTAGATATAGTTTTATGTCTCCGTCTAACTCTAAATATAAAGTCTCAATGTAATTGTAAACATCTCCATGCTATCCAAGCACTACTAATGATTTTTTGTGTTTCACTCAATAAAAAGAGTTAAAGCACTAAAAATAAACGAAAAAGAAACATGAAAAACAAATTATGGCTAATAAATTTTGTAAGTTCTTGCTAAAAGGCTTCTCGATGCTATGGTAACAACTAACAAAACTAAGAGTACGTCGAAAACAACTTAAGCTAAATGTATTATATGTTATGTGACATCCCCAAAAATCTCGGCCAGAAAAGACCGATTTTCATTTATGCTTTTAAATATTTTCAGAGTAAATCCTTTTGATTTGAAAGAGTTGCGGAATTTGTTCCCAAAAACAAAACATGATAAAACATTGTTTACCGAAGCATTTCATAAAAGAAATGTATTTTCATTATAATCAAAACTCGGGGTGTCATGTTCCGATACAGACCAATAAGCATAAACGAATACATTACAAGTCATATAACAAATATAAACATATGCAGACTTGTAAACAAAACAACTTGATGGTTCATCCATCTCATGCCCTTCCGCCACTACCTGTAATACAATTTAAAACTGAGTGGGTCAGGCTTGGGAGCCTGGTGAGCATATAGGGTTTTCAACCCACAATAAATATCATATTTAATTTTTCACCAACCAACAATAACCCAATTACCCATTCCCGTTATTCTCACTTTAATGTCCCTAAAACAACTAACATAAGGGACCTAGTCTAAGAATATTTCATCGGGGCGACAACACATGCTTCGGGGGTACCTCAGCAATATAAGTCAAATAAGGCAACCATGAGGGGGATGGAGTACAACGAATGAACACCCAAGTTCATTAACACCTACAGGTGGCGAACCTGCTAATGTTTCCACAAGACTGTCTAGAATAGCCAGTGGTCGTCATCTAAACTCCGCTAGATGACTCAATCAAACAACAACGAGGCCTCTCATCTGTTTATTACACACCAACTGTCTACCCATGTTCTACCCAACATATTAGTAGATAAAAATATACATTTGTATACATAGTTTAAAGAAAACCTGTATAGCATGCTTTAATCAACACATATATCACATAACAGATGAGGCACAACACACATAACACATATCTCATAAAGAAATAAGCAGATCTGTAAGATAGAAGAGAGTGAATACTCATTCACACATAACACAACCAAATATATACACATAGCACGTATTTTTATATAAAATACTTCGTATTATTGTATTAGAAAGAAAATAACTACACACTCACACTTATAAACAACAATACTCTTAATACACTCGAACCAAACTCGTATTATTATTGTGTTTATGAAAGGTAGTATACACTCACTTGATCAGAAGATGATCGGACAGCACTACAGCTTATAGAAGTAGTAATCCACAGCAGATCTGGAAGATCTTCACAAAAATCGAACTTCTCGCGGGCAGAGCTTCGACTCGGGAACCGCACTTCTCGGGATCTTCGGGATCTCGGGACTTGCTTCGGGACTAGAGTATGATACCGGGGCTTCGGGGTATTTATGGCATGCAAAACGATGCAAAACGGGAGAGAGAAGAGAAGAAATTGGCAATTGGGTCGGCTGCCTTCGGTTCCTATTTATAGGAGGCTGGAGCCTCGGAGTACGCGGGGCGTACTGCGTTACGCGGGGCGTACTGCCCAAAACGTCATTGCTTACGTATCCGAAGTGCTCGAGTGCGAGTGTCGACATCCCTCGGAGTACGCGGGGCGTACCTCGGATCAGATCGGTGACTCCTTTGGATAATGCTTCCGAATTTTGATTTAAATTTAAATACAAAATGATTTATAAACTTCGGAAATTCATAACTTCTTCATACGAACTCCGTTTTCGACGTTCTTTATATCCACGGAAAGGTGAGACCATGCTCTACGACTTTCGTTTAGACTCCGTCGGCTAATTTTGACTTTATTTTTATTAATTATTTTTAATAGGCCGGGACAGAAACTTTCGTTATAAATTCATAACTTCTTCGTTTGACGTCCGTTCTCGCCTAACTTTTTATCGCTTCGATACCAACAATGAGATCTTCGATTCTCATTTAGATTGTTTCGGCTAAAAACCCCTCGATCTCAAATCGAGTAAAACAGGCTGCACACCGCTAAGCCGAAACTTCGATAAATCATAACTCCCTCATACGAAGTCAGATTTGGGCGTTCTATATATATTCGGAAACCTCGTTTCAACTACTACAACATTATTCAAAGATAGTAAGTTTATTTTACACTTAAATTTTAACGCTTATTTTTTATTCTTAATTATTCAAACCACATAATTAAGCAATTAAGCACAAAACACACAATACTCAAATAATACAATCTTATTACTTCAAAATGGGTTACAAAGTTTAACCTAGACTATTACATTGCTAAAAATGGCAAGCCCAGAAACACAGGCGTTACAATTCTCTCCACCTTAGAATGATTCCGTCCCCGGAATCACACATCAACAAACAAATGCGGATAGCGACTCAACATGTCACTCTCCGTCTCCTAGGTGAGATTCGGCCCATTCGTGTGTTTCCATCGGACAAGCACTAATCCAACCATTTTGCGTCGCAACTTCTTAGTCTTTCGGTCAACAATTGCCTCTGGTTCTTCAATCAACCTTTTGTTCTCATCAATTCTCAATTCAGAAATTGGAATTATATCGGGAACTTCTCCCGTGAACTTCCTCAAATAACACACATGAAAGGTGTTGTGAATTCCATTCAGTTCTTCGGGTAATTCGAGCTTGTAAGCTTGATTCCCAATCCTCTGAAGGACTTTAAACGGTCCAATAAACCTTGGACTCAACTTTCCCCTTTTTCCAAATCTTATAAGTCCCTTCCACGGCGAGACTTTAAGCAAAACCGAATCTCCAACCTCAAAAGTCATCGGTCTTCGCTTCTTGTCAGCATAGCTCTTTTGACGATCTTGAGCTGCTAACATTCTTTCCCTAATTATTTTCAACTTTTCAGCAGTTTGATGAACCATCTCCGGTCCCATAAACTGCTTTTCCCCAGCCTCAAGCCAACAAGACGGCGTACGACACTTCTGTCCATACAAAGCTTGATAAGGTGCCATCTTAATGCTCGAGTGAAAACTATTATTATAGGAAAATTCTACCAACGGTAAATGTTCATCCCAATTACCTAGGAATTCCAAGGTACATGCTCTCAGCATATCTTCAAGTGTTTGTATTGTTCTTTCACTCTGACCATCAGTCTGCGGATGGTAAGCTGTGCTTAAACATAACTTGGTACCCATTTCCTCTTGTAGACTTTTCCAAAACCTTGAGGTGAAACGGCTATCACGATCCGATACAATCGTTAACGGAACACCGTGAAGTCTCACAATTTCCTTCACGTAAGAATTCGCAAGCTTTTCCATAGACCATTTCTCCCTGGCCGCTATGAAATGCGCACTCTTAGTGAATCGATCAACGACCACCCAAATCATGTCGTGACCATTCTTTGTTCTGGGCAGTTTAGTGACAAAATCCATAGCAATGTCTTCCCACTTACCCATAGGAACAGGCAATGGTTCTAAACTCCCGTAAGGTTTCTGATGTTGTGTCTTGACTCTCGCACAAGTCACACACTCGGCCACATACTTTGCAACATCAAGCTTCATCGTCGGCCACCAGTAGTAGGGTTTCAGGTCCCTATACATTTTAGTGCTACCTGGATGAATCGAGTACATGGTCTTGTGAGCTTCTTCCATCAGAAGATCTCTGACTCCTCCTGTCTTAGGTATCCAAATCCGATCTTGGAACACCTTCAGTCCATGACTGTTTACACCGAACACCAACGTTTTGCCCAAACGTTCTTCCTTTCGGTCATTCTTCTCAGAAGCTTTGCTTTGTGCTTTCTTTATACTTTCCAAAATAGTCGAGACAACTTCAATTCTCAACGCTCTTGGCCTTTTCCTTTCAAGATTGACTTTTCGACTGAGAGCATCAGCAACAACATTAGCTTTACCGGGATGGTAAAGTATCTCGCAGTCGTAGTCTTTAAGTAATTCTAGCCAGCGTCGTTGCCTCATATTCAATTCTTTCTGATTAAAGAGGTATTGGAGACTCTTATGATCAGTGAAAAGTTTGCACTTCGTGCCATAGAGGTAATGCCTCCATATTTTCAGAGCGAAAACTACCGCTGCCAACTCCAAATCATGAGTCGGGTAATTCTTTTCGTGCTCTTTCAGCTGTCGAGACGCATATGCTATCACCTTTTCTCTTTGGGTCAAAACACAACCCAATCCAACACCAGACGCATCGCTATAAACATCGAAGTCTTCAACTCCATCGGGTAGAGAAAGTATCGGTGCCTCGCATAGCTTCTTCTTTAACTTCTCGAATGCTTCTTTATGCTTCTCACTCCAAGCATAAGTAGCTCCTTTGTGGGTTAAAGCTGTCAATGGAGTAGCAATCGAAGAAAAACCTTGGATAAACCTTCGGTAATATCTGGCTAATCCTAAAAAGCTTCGAATCTCCGTGGGACTTTTCGGTTGTTCCCACTTCATCACAGCCTCAATCTTCGCTGGATCAACCATTATACCTTCTTGGTTGACCACATGACCCAAGAATTGGACTTCACGAATTCAAAAATCGCATTTGGAGAACTTTGCATAAAGCTTCCCCTTCTTCAAAACTTCTAACACTTCTCGCAAGTTTCTGCCATGCTCCTCCTGGCTTTTCGAGTAGATCAGAATGTCGTCTATAAACACTATCACGGATTTATCAAGGAAAGGATTACAAACCCTATTCATAAAATCCATGAACGCTGCCGGAGCATTGGTTAGTCCAAACGACATAACCAAGAACTCGTAGTGTCCATATCTAGTTCTGAATGCAGTCTTCTCGATATCTTGCTCTCTTACTTTCAGCTGATGATATCCTGACCTAAGATCGATCTTCGAGAAATAGCTCGAACCTTGCAATTGATCAAACAGGTCATCAATCCTCGGCAACGGATATCTATTCTTTATTGTTGCCTTGTTCAGCTCTCTGTAATTGATGCACATTCTCATACTTCCATCTTTCTTCTTTACAAATAACACCGGAGCTCCCCAGGGCGATGAACTAGGTCTAATGAAACCTTTGTCCAATAACTCCTGAAGTTGCATCACTAGCTCCTTCATCTCCGTCGGTGCTAATCGATAAGGTGCTTTTGCTATTGGCGTGGTTCCTGGTAACAAGTCTATTCTGAACTCCACTTGTCTATCAGGTGGTAATCCAGGAAGATCTTCAGGAAATACTTCCGGATAATCACACACCACTGGAATGCTCTGCATCACCTTCTTTTCCTTCTTAGCATCAATCACAAATGCTAAATATGATGTACATCCCTTGGTCAAACACTTTCTGGATTTCATTAGAGAAATGATCCCAGAATTCACTCGCCGTTTGTCCCCATACACCATAAACGAATCTTTTCCAGGCGGGTTTACTTTAACTATCTTTTTCTTGCACAAAATTTCGGCATCATTGGCGCTAAGCCAATCCATTCCCAACACGATGTCGAAACCATTTAGTTCGATAGGCAATAATTCCTCGTGAAACTTATTCCCATTCAGATCAATTAAGATGCTTTTCATACGATGACTAACAGGTACAAACTTGCCACTAGCTACTTCGACTAATAAAGCATCATCTAGTCTATCAATAGGCAAAGCTAGCTTTCTACCAAACTCATGCGAAATAAAGGAGTAGTTGGCTCCAGAATCAAACAATTTTTGAGCAGGTAAATCATTTACGAGAAAGGTACCTGAAGCGACATCAACTTCATCTTTCGCAGCCTCAAGTGTCATCTGGAAGGCTCTCGCCTTCGGCTTTGGTGGAATGTTGGGCTTCGCTGCCTCCTTCTTCTTCGGACAGTCTTTCAAAATATGCCCCTCTTCATTACACCCAAAACACATCCTTTTGTTGTTCGGACATTCATTGGCAAAATGTCCGACCTTTCCACACTTGTAGCAGGTCACATCCTCGCTACATTTCCCAAAGTGCTTTTTCCTACACTTATCACACCACTTCGCCTCGCCTCCTTTTCCTCCAAACTTTTTCGAATCAGATTTCGAAAATTTGCTCTTCTTACTAGAACCAGATGTTCCCTCAAACTTCCTTTTCTCACCAACCTCAAACTTGATGGTGGTTCTCCCCTTGATCATGTTCTCCACAGACTTGGCAGCCCAGATAGCTTCCTCTAGAGTAAGTGCCTGACGTACTGGCACCTCATACTCCCATGGAAGTCCCTTCGCATACCGATCCACCTTTGTCAGCTCGTCTGGAACGATACGCAAGGCAAACTCCATCTTATCGGTGAAGTTATTGGTGTACTCATCAACTGACATGCTTCCTTTCGTCAATGTCAAAAACTTATTCTCCAACTCCAACAGATTTTGAGCCGAGCAGAACTTGCGCTTGAACTGCACCAAGAATTCTGCCCATGTCAATTGCAGTGGCTCATTAGGGCTTAAGGTCTTCCCTAGAGTGTTCCACCAACGAACGGCTCCACCTCGGAATTGACGCACGGCATAGATAGTTTGCAACTTACCTCTGCAGCCACACGTCATGAAGGCTAGCTCCATTTCGGAGATCCAATCCATAACCCCAATCGGATCCTCCTTTCCATTGAAGGTCGATGGTTTGCAAGTCAAAAAGTCCTTGTACTTGCATCCCATTCCATCATTCCTTCCATCATGGTTATCTTGCCTAACTATCGGTGGGTTGGCTGGACCAACAGACCCACTGAAGTTTCCACCTTCCGAGTGCCCTTCATTCAATTCAGGCTCTTCCACACGAATCGACAGTTCTTCACGATTTTGTTGAAGCAGCCGTCTAGTTTCATCCATCTGACGATCCAACATCGTCTGAATCATCAATTGCACACCAGCCATGGTTATTGGCTCAGGTGCTGCTGCTACGACAGGTATTGGCTCAATCACTGGTGGTTGATTCCTGTTTTCGTCAGCATTTCCAACTCCACTTCTTGTTCTCACCATTTTGATCTACACCGAATAAGGTGAAATTAGATCCTCAATCATGATAGATATTCAAATCATCCTTATCACTCCGAAACGTTTACATGCTAGTTCTAATATCGTAGACGTACGCTTAGAATCCTACACACATAAGGTTTCTAGATCCGGTCGGCAACAGACCATAGATCCGAACAAATAATATCATCTATATGGCAACATATAACATTTAGCACATAAAACATTTTAGGCAACTTTCCTAAAATAAACTAGTGCTCGTGTCTAAAACATAACAGACACGCATCTCAAAACTTCACTTAGCATTCTAAGTTTAAGTCTAGAAATCCTACAAATTCCTAGTTCGCTTAAACTAATGCTCTGATACCAACTGTGACATCCCCAAAAATCTCGGCCAGAAAAGACCGATTTTCATTTATGCTTTTAAATATTTTCAGAGTAAATCCTTTTGATTTGAAAGAGTTGCGGAATTTGTTCCCAAAAACAAAACATGATAAAACATTGTTTACCGAAGCATTTCATAAAAGAAATGTATTTTCATTATAATCAAAACTCGGGGTGTCATGTTCCGATACAGACCAATAAGCATAAACGAATACATTACAAGTCATATAACAAATATAAACATATGCAGACTTGTAAACAAAACAACTTGATGGTTCATCCATCTCATGCCCTTCCGCCACTACCTGTAATACAATTTAAAACTGAGTGGGTCAGGCTTGGGAGCCTGGTGAGCATATAGGGTTTTCAACCCACAATAAATATCATATTTAATTTTTCACCAACCAACAATAACCCAATTACCCATTCCCGTTATTCTCACTTTAATGTCCCTAAAACAACTAACATAAGGGACCTAGTCTAAGAATATTTCATCGGGGCGACAACACATGCTTCGGGGGTACCTCAGCAATATAAGTCAAATAAGGCAACCATGAGGGGGATGGAGTACAGCGAATGAACACCCAAGTTCATTAACACCTACAGGTGGCGAACCTGCTAATGTTTCCACAAGACTGTCTAGAATAGCCAGTGGTCGTCATCTAAACTCCGCTAGATGACTCAATCAAACAACAACGAGGCCTCTCATCTGTTTATTACACACCAACTGTCTACCCATGTTCTACCCAACATATTAGTAGATAAAAATATACATTTGTATACATAGTTTAAAGAAAACCTGTATAGCATGTTTTAATCAACACATATATCACATAACAGATGAGGCACAACACACATAACACATATCTCATAAAGAAATAAGCAGATCTGTAAGATAGAAGAGAGTGAATACTCATTCACACATAACACAACCAAATATATACACATAGCACGTATTTTTATATAAAATACTTCGTATTATTGTATTAGAAAGAAAATAACTACACACTCACACTTATAAACAACAATACTCTTAATACACTCGAACCAAACTCGTATTATTATTGTGTTTATGAAAGGTAGTATACACTCACTTGATCAGAAGATGATCGGACAGCACTACGGCTTATAGAAGTAGTAATCCACAGCAGATCTGGAAGATCTTCACAAAAATCGAACTTCTCGCGGGCAGAGCTTCGACTCGGGAACCGCACTTCTCGGGATCTTCGGGATCTCGGGACTTGCTTCGGGACTAGAGTATGATACCGGGGCTTCGGGGTATTTATGGCACGCAAAACGATGCAAAACGGGAGAGAGAAGAGAAGAAATTGGCAATTGGGTCGGCTGCCTTCGGTTCCTATTTATAGGAGGCTGGAGCCTCGGAGTACGCGGGGCGTACTGCGTTACGCGGGGCGTACTGCCCAAAACGTCATTGCTTACGTATCCGAAGTGCTCGAGTGCGAGTGTCGACATCCCTCGGAGTACGCGGGGCGTACTCGAGTACGCGGGGCGTACCTCGGATCAGATCGGTGACTCCTTTGGATAATGCTTCCGAATTTTGATTTAAATTTAAATACAAAATGATTTATAAACTTCGGAAATTCATAACTTCTTCATACGAACTCCGTTTTCGACGTTCTTTATATCCACGGAAAGGTCAGACCATGCTCTACGACTTTCGTTTAGACTCCGTCGGCTAATTTTGACTTTATTTTTATTAATTATTTTTAATAGGCCGGGACAGAAACTTTCGTTATAAATTCATAACTTCTTCGTTTGACGTCCGTTCTCGCCTAACTTTTTATCGCTTCGATACCAACAATGAGATCTTCGATTCTCATTTAGATTGTTTCGGCTAAAAACCCCTCGATCTCAAATCGAGTAAAACAGGTTGCACACCGCTAAGCCGAAACTTCGATAAATCATAACTCCCTCATACGAAGTCAGATTTGGGCGTTCTATATATATTCGGAAACCTCGTTTCAACTACTACAACATTATTCAAAGATAGTAAGTTTATTTTACACTTAAATTTTGACGCTTATTTTTTATTCTTAATTATTCAAACCACATAATTAAGCAATTAAGCACAAAACACACAATACTCAAATAATACAATCTTATTACTTCAAAATGGGTTACAAAGTTTAACCTAGACTATTACATTGCTAAAAATGGCAAGCCCAGAAACACAGGCGTTACATGTTAGTCCAAAAAAATGATGTGTGGTCATTTTTGGAGTGTACATAAGCTAAAAGTATTTTATGTTGGCGAGAATTATTGTTTCAAGCATGCAAGACAACTAGCATGGTCATGTCTTCGAGATTGATTAAAGAAGGTGTGGGGTGTGGAGAATTTCAAGCAAGAATATTAAGGATAAAGAAAAAGAAAACTGTTTTAAAAAGGTATATAGGGAAATAATGAAGGATCCATATGCTTAATAATCATTTTAGAATGATATTACCATTAACATATGATCATATTGTTGGATTAGTGTCTAAGTCCATAACTATTTTGGTATGTACTTGACCCGATGGTGCATGGTCTTTTTGGGTTGCCTTCACCAAAGCAACTTGATAGGATGAATTATGGAGAGAAAGGATTAAATATGATTTATTAATATATTATAACAATAATATATTGAAGGAGAAATCATATTGTTTAATTAATATTATTCAAGAACTAATAAGAATTAACTTTGTGACTAAAAGAGATTAATTAAACTTAAGGGACTGGAATTGTAATTATAAGATAATTGCAATTGGGCCATGGATTGCCTTATATTATAAGGTTGGACGAATTCTATGGGGAAACCCATTAGAAATCGTCCAAGGCCTTTAAGGAAAGGATTCCATGGGTTGCTTAGGGCTTAAGCATCCAAATTAGGGTTTCCTTGTTAGATAACCATAATAGCCTCACTATATATAGAACTCTTATGCTCCAAAAACGTGGTGAACTTGTTCTCTAGGGTTTCCACACGTTTTTGAGAGCCTCCTTCTCTTCTCCTCTTCATCCTCTTGCTCTTGGTGTTTGTGAAACATTAGAGGAGTAACATTTGTGACTCTAAGCTTTCTAAAGTCAATACAAGGAGGAATTGAGATTGTTATTGCTACATAACAATCAAGGTATGATCTAAACCCTAATTCATATGTTATATTGATTATCATATTCTAGATCTAAGGTTTATAGTATTGGATGAATTGCATGTACAATAGAGAAACCTAGATCCAAGAATTAGGGTTTGTATGAGCACATAGGATGTTCTTATGACCAAAACCCATCAGTGGTATCAGAGCCTTGATTGGTTTCTATTGTATTGATGCCTTGTATGTTTGTTCAAGTTAAAAAATTCGATTTTTGTGAAACTGCCTGATGAACTCGGCGAGTCCCATTGTGGACTCGGCGAGTAGGCCCCTACTCGGCGAGTCCATATGGGTACTCGGCGAGTTCGAACGTCAGAAAGAGGGGATTTTGGGATTTCTTGCTGTTTTTCTCATGGATAATTGCCTTATCTGTTTTAGATCATTAAAATCGGATTTTATTCATATTTTTGAGTATATCCTTGATTAAACAAAAGCTAATTACCAATTGATTAGATAATAACTTCCTTATATGATTAAAATTGATTATTTGTATTAATCGGGTAACTTATTTTGCAAGAAATTGAAATTAGGTCAAATATAGATAATGACAAAATTAATTGTTTAATTTATATTATTTGTTATTTGATCCTTGTGTTATGAAAAATTCAAATTTTCCCCTTTAGGTTTTATAGTTTAAATTTGAACTCAAAAGTTTAGTTTTGAAATTTAAATAGTTGAAACCCTAATGTTTTGAAAAGGTTTCAAAACTTGCCCTCAAGTTTTGGAATTTAAATTGTGATTAAAAGTTTAATTTTGATGTATATTTAAATTCTAAACCTAAATGTTTTGAAATGTTTTAAAACTTTCCCTCAAGTTTTGGAATTTAAAAGTTGATTAAAAGTTTAATCTAGGAATGTTAAATTCTAAAACCCTAGTATTGTTTTGAAAAGTTCAAATCACACCCTTATGGTTTTATTAATTAATTAAGGTGTATAATTAAAAGAGGTTTAATAAATCCATAAAAAGTTTTGGTTTACAATTTAATTGAATTAAAAGTATAATTGTTAAATTTGATAACCTAGTATTTTAAAAGTGTAAAATACACCCTATACTATATATAACATTAAAAGTCTAACTTTATATATATGTATGAGTAAAAGTCAGTTTTACCGTTAGTAGGCCTCATTCACGAAGCTGGTCTATAAGGGGTGTTTAACGAAATTGCCTATAAAATGGCGATTGAATGGGTATCCACTGTTACCCACCGCACTCTTGACTAGCGGAGGGTCGTTAGCCGAACGGGTAGGATAGGACAAAACCTTCCATTATAAGTATAATGAAGTACAAAAGTAACTAAATGTTTTACAAATTCCCAATCTTAGTTACTTAGGCAAAGTGAATTGATGCAATTCCATGAAATTACACTTTATGCCCTTGCGAAGACTTTAGTGGAGCGTGTGTGGTTTACCGACACACAGCAAAGGTAGCAAAGGGTGACTCAATGTTTGTCATAGTTCGGTGGAGCGTGTGTGGTTTACCGGCACATCGAATAGGTGACTGTAACATGTGAGGGCACCATGTAAGTTTGCATGGTTATTCACACCCGCTTTGTGATCCTCGGCATCCCAGTCACAAACTAGAGGGGCATATCGAGATTTAAACATGCCATTGAAATGTTCAATGAATCTCAAAGGATCTAGGAGTTTTCATAGATTTAAAACTTAAATTTCTTTTTCGTTTTTTAATGGTGGAAATTAGTGAATCGTCATTCACTTACCTTCAAATATTCTGCAACTAGATTACAAAATCCCTTTTCTAGGTTGTAGCGTATTGTGTTGGGTCCTAGCCTTAATATCTCATTTGGGTGATTTATTAAGGACTCAATCAATCAACTAACTTGAATTCGTTTTCTCCCGTTTTGTAGATGTCAAAGTACGACAACTATGGTCTTCCCAAATCCTGTGGAACAAGCATTCCACATGAAGATGATATTCCACGATTCGATCGAGGAACAAGAGATCATGCTTCACTTCCTCCACCTCCTCCAATTATTCTCCCTAACCCACAAGTTTGAAGGCTTGAAAAGTTCAAGCTCACTCAAGCCCTTTTGACAAGTAAACATAAAGAAGGAAAGTCGGTGTGTGCACACGTCCTAGGGATGAAGTCACACATTGATAGGTTAAGAATGTTGGGATCCGTTGTCTGTGAGGAGATGGCTGTTGATTGGGTTCTTCAGTCACTTCCTAACTTGTATAGTGAGTTCGTAAGAGAGTACTATATGATAAACCGCGGCGTGACCCTTATAGATCTCACCTATATGCTTATTGCTGCTGAATCGGCAATGGTTTGGCGCAATAGAAAAGCAAAGTTGATTGGTGAATCTGCCTTCAAGACCTCTATGGGTATAGGCAATGGCAACGAAAGACATGCCATGATCGAAAAGTTTGATCATAAGAGAAAGGCAAAGTCTGAAGTAGTTCCATGTGCTATTCCAAAAGAGTCAATTTGCTTTTATTGCCAAGAGAAGGGGCATTGGAGACGAAGCTGCCCTAATTACCTAAGAGATCTAAGAGATGGGAGAGTCACAACGTATGGCTCTGCTTTAGGTAAAAATCCATTGACTAACTCTTTTAAGCTTCTATTCTAGATTCTTAATACATAATGTGATAAGATTACAATTGATGTTTTGTAAGATCGAAGAAAAGAGAGGAAGCTTAAGGGAAGAAGTGAGCAGAATCTAACCGTGAAGAAATGGGTTTCGATTGCATTACTTGTAGATTAGATTCTTGAGCTACTATTTAGAGTTAGAATTAGATTGCTAAGAAATATGTATTAGCATAGATTTTCAATGAATTGCATTGTAAGGACAAATTTTTTCCGCAATAAAATAAATTTTGATTTTATATTATTTATTTATCCTTGCAATGGCGTGCATGAAAAATTGATGTTTGAATGTTTCTATTATTAGCAATAATGGATTGATTCTTAATTATGGAAATGTCGAAATTTTACCAAATAGGGAGAGTTTCTCATCGCCCAAGTTTCAATTGGACAGAAACTTGGAATCATGCAAATTGGTTGCACGATGAATGAGAACATTTCATATTTGGAAATTAGACTAATTCATTGACAAAGTGTCAAGTGAAGGACTAGGAAATCGAGTACACAAAGTTGCGTGTTGATCAAGTCCACCATAAGAGTAACAAAGATATTCGTAATGATTTACTAAAGGTTTAGTAAATATGATTATACTTATAAGATTAAGTGTAATTCTGAATTGATTGAAAAAGTTTAAATCAATAGCAGAATGAATAAGAAGAATCAAGTAGGCAGAAAGATAAAAGTTTCTCTATTCTAAGAAGAAGGGAGAGTACCTTTTATGCTTTATGATAGGTCTTAATGATTAAGAACCATATCTCAATTGATCCTCTAAGTGAGTCTTAGTACAATTGTATGTCTAAGAAGAGGAATCAAGAATTGAAGAAATGGTTAAATCAAGAAGTCAATCATACTTCGTTCCAAAACAAGTCTTAGAATTAAGATTGTAAAATTGAGTGATAAGTATTAAGAAGGTTTATAAATTCATCAAATGTGGAAGGTTGTGATGTCTTGGATAAGACAAAGACCAACTAGGACCAATTTATGAAGTGTTTTGATAAAAACTACACTAACTCTTGAATATTTGTTTGTCAAGAAATGTTTATTGACAAGAGAATCTTATATGTCAAGGAGTCAGTGGGAGTCTTAATGGTCTTGAAAGGTTTCAAGAACAAATCAAAATAGACCTTATCGATCATCACTAGCACACGAGTTGAGGTTTACAACCTATCGTGTTGACACTATTTTGTTTATGTGCCATTGCAATTGAGTTAATTATGCACGTAAGTTCTATTAGTTCTCATTTGAACGCATAAAAGGCAGGCACCTTAATCAATGAAAAGTACATTGATAGGAAAATGTGAGCTGCTTAACTACTTGGAAGACATGGTGGGAAGATGTGTTACCATAAGGCAAGAAATCAAGATAGAGAAAGTTCGGTCCATATGAGTTTGGATTTGTCGTAAACTTTGGTTTTGACAAATTCACATGGATAGGAACACATACACCATTAAAATCTAAGTGTCATAAGATTCCCTCCTTCATGAAAATGACTGTGAGGAAATACTTTCACTAAGAGAGATTTTAAGAAGATAGTAATTGTGAAATTGAATTCTCGAATTCGATTATGGTTACGGTATCCCTTTCCATGATTCGAATTGTGAGATTTGGCAATTAGTCTGAATTGTTTAGACACACATATGAGCTATCTAAGGCAAATGTGTATAAGCTTAGATAAAGGATTATCAAAGCATTAGGTATTAGAAACATGAACTTAAGAAATTCAATAAGTATTGTTTTTCTGGAAGTTAAGCTGGTTTCTGAATACATGTCAAAGCTAGTGGGAGCATAAGTGTTATGTTTATAATAATCATCATGATAGTGGGAGCATAAATGTTATGATTGTATGATTATTATGGAAAGTATTGCAAGGTAGCAATATTAATTATAGAAAACAAGAGTCTTACTTTGCAAACTTGTAAGGATTGAATAGTTGTTTTGCTAAAATTAAGGGAGAGAATATTATGCTTCATTTCAAATCTAAAGGATTAGGTTGTGGAATGTTAATAAATTCAGTCAAGGATCAATAGTATGTTCTCGAATTTCGACTATGATTACGACATTCCTCTTCATAGTTCGAATTTTGAGCACGTAGCACATAAAAATATTATGGCAGAAGATTGATAAAGTATCAAATCTTTATGTAAGACATTATGCATCGTGTCCCATACGCTTCGAGTATAGGATCGATTGCAAATGCTATAATATTTGACCATTCTAAAATTTTCCAAATGTCTAGCGCATTTAGAGGGAAAAAAAGACAAGAATCGGTTTTTGACTAAGATAATTAAACAACTATCAAAGGACAATCCAAGTTCGCCAAGGATTGGTCGCTTGTGAGTAGTTGGAAGTATAGTATTGAATGGACCATATCGACATTATTATGAATAGATAAGATTCTATTAAGAATGAGTTGTCATATGGTAACTATGGAAAGGTTTCCATATTGGAAGTTGGATATTAAGAATCTATGTCTAGATTAGAAACTTTTATGCAAAAGGATGTTCAAAGGAATGTACTTTGAGTGAGAGACATCACATCTAAGGAATTGTATTGTAACAATCTCCGATAGAGAACTTTGTAATTTCATTGGCAATAGTCATTGTGACTTTTGTGCTATGACATTACGAAATGATCATTGCATAAAATGTTAGAATCTAGCATATTCTATAAGTGACAAGAATTTGATATTCTTACACTTGTGAAAAGGATTAGGAGTTGTGAAATGAGTATGAGTGGAAATGTGTTCATTTGATCTATTTCACAAAGTAAGAACCATAGGTAAACATTGTGTGCATGCTAGGAGCATGGGACAAGTATAGTAATAATTCAAGTAAGAAGTTGATTACCCGAAACAACAAATAATGAGTAATCGATATGGTGATAAATAAAAAGGTGTTTTATTTATACTCAAAGGTTTGAGGCCATATGGGATTAGTATTATTCTTGTGTTTCACTTTGCATGTTTTGACTTCCTGAATAATTTAATTGGTTAAGAACAGTCAAATTATTCAAACGGGCCACAGTCGTTCATATGTTGGAAGTAGATATGAAAGAAGACTATCGTGAATTGGTGTGTGGATTGTCTGAAGAGTATTAGACATAAGCAAATGTTTGCTGCAACGTTCATGAGTGCTTATGAATATGATTTGAGCATTGGATTAAACCCACGTTCACTTGGATCACTCCATGAATTGTATCACGAGTGATTGGTGAGACGATAACATCTTATATTCTTGAAACCGAGATGTGTGAGTTGTATCTTGCAAATCGGTTGCACATTGATAATATGTAAACGCACCAGTAACTTGGTGTTATAAAACATATTGTTGTGCGTGATTCGGTGAGTGAGTGCAAGCGAGCATTGAATCAAATTTTATCCGTTCCTTTTATCCAAAGTAGGATAAAAGCGATATCTTTGGGCCCCTCGATGATTTAGTGATGACAAACGTAAATGCTCGGCCGGGCTAGGGCTAATTTGGTTTGTTCAATTAGTCAGTCGTCATAAATCGAAAGTCGAGAAATAGTGCAGAGAGAATGATTAGAAATCATGTCTTATACGATATCTAGAATGGAGGAATATATGATCCCTTATCTAAAGGACACGCATATCTGATAGGATCAGAGTTGACAGCGGCTTTGGAAAGCTATGATTGCAGATTAGGATCTGAAGTCATACGCATAATAGTTGTTAGACTTATCCAAGTGGGAGACTGTTGGATTAGTGTCTAAGGTGCTGTTTGTTTTTCTATAAAAACCTCTTCAAACCACTTATTGCTGTGCGGCGCAGCACACGCGCAACACTTTCCCTCTCGCAGCAGTTTGTTTTTTGGAAGACTTCAGACTACAAAACCTCTGCGCGTGTGTTGCGTGGCGCAGCACTTGACATGCCTCTTCTAACCTTTTCAGCTTTCATTTTTTCTAAGTGTTTTTTTAAGAATTTTTGTATAACTTTTTTTTTTAATTTTTTTTTAAACTTTGATTTTCTTAAATTTTTATTTACGGACGTGACACAATTTATTTTTATAATTTCCACGATTTTTTTAAACATGGTTTTTTTAATTTTTTTTACCCTTTTATTAATAATATGTTCAATTTCAGTTGCATCTTTTTTAACGTGTGTAATTTTTTACGAACTTTGTAGACAATGTTTGCAATACTTTCTTAATTTTTTTATTATTTCCTTTTTTAATGTTTTTTAAAATTAGTTTTTTTTCTAGAATAAAACTATTAGCTTCTTTTACATTTTTTTAAGTTTTTTTTAAAAAAAAGTTTTATATTTTTGTTTTTTTACATGTTCTTTTTATTATTACTTCAATGTTTTAAAACTAGAATTATTAAATTTCGGTGTTGAGAACTATTTTCAGTTTATAAAATTAGTTTATTTAAATTTCAGTTTACTGCAGATGTTAAAAAACAAACATGCTTCTTATTATAGGTTGCAGCCGTTTGTTCCACCTCTTCTGCTACAGATGATTGCAGAGGTGGTCTGCAGACTTCATGAATTTTCGCTTCGAAAAAACAAATAGCACCTAAGTCCATAACTATTTTGGTATGTACTTGACCCGATGGTGCATGGTCCTTTTGGGTTGCCTTCACCAAAGCAACTTGATAGGATGAATTATAGAGAGAAAGGATTAAATATGATTTATTAATATATTATGAGAATAATATATTGAAGGAGAAATCATATTGTTTAATTAATATTAGTCAAGAATTAATAAGAATTAACTTTGTGACTAAAAGAGATTAATTAAACTTAAGGGACTAGAATTGTAATTATAAGATAATTGTAATTGGGCCATGGATTGCCTTATATTATAAGGTTGGACGAATTCTATGGGGAAACCCATTAGAAATCGTCCAAGGCCTTTAAGGAAAGGAGTCCATGGGTTGCTTAGGGCTTAAGCATCCAAATTAGGGTTTCCTTGTTAGATAACCCTAATAGCCTCACTATATATAGAACCCTTATGCTCCAAAAACGTGGTGAACTTGTTCTCTATGGTTTCCACACGTTTTTGAGAGCCTCCTTCTCTTATCCTCTTCATCCTCTTGCTCTTGGTGTTTGTGAACCATTAGAGGAGTGACATTTGTGACTCTAAGCTTTCTAAAGTCAATACAAGGAGGAATTGAGATTGTTATTACTACATAACAATCAAGGTATGATCTAAACCCTAATTCATATGTTATATTGATTATCATATTCTAGATCTAGGGTTTATAGTCTTGGATGAATTGCATGTACAATAGAGAAACCTAGATCCAAGCATTAGGGTTTGTATGAGCACATAGGATGTTCTTATGACCAAAACCCATCACATATAAGGTCACACCAATAACAAGTAAGCACATAATGAATATTTATAAGAATATGATTCTTGATAAATATTAATAATTCTTGTAATTAATTGAAAATTAATAATTTATGAAAATAATAATTTTCAGAGTTAGTATCAAAATAATATCATAAGATATTATTTATAATGTCATATACATCTTTTTGGACTTAAAGGGTTTTGGTATAAAAATATGTACATAACATGTGTTAATAGCAAAAGAGTGTTAAACATTTTTTCTTTCTTCTTCTTTCTTGCAAAAGGTGAGACGAGGCTTCATGGGGAACAAGAATTTGTCCTTCTTGTTTATTTTATTAAGCATGACATGCTTTAGAAGCATAGATTGTTATAAAATATGTACATGTTTACGGAAGGTTTTCAAGCCCCTTCCTTTCTTTTTAGTGAAATGGACACTTTCCCTATCTTTTTCCTCTTTCTCTCTAAGTGTTAGAATAGAGTATGGTTGCAGAAATCAGGATTAATCGGCGATTAATCGTGGATTAATTGTTTGGCGTTCTCCAACCGTCGAGGATTAGGGCATTAATCGGAAATTTAGGATTAATCGGATTTGGCGGGATTAATCGGTCAACAAAAGTCAAAAAAGTCAAAAAAAAAATAGAAAAAAAATAAAAAAAAAAAAATTTTAAAAATTCAAAAAACCTTCTTTCTTTTTTTACTCCAAAATTTTTAAATTTTCAAAATTTCAAATATTATACCAAAATGTTCATATTTTCGTATTTCTAAATTTCCAAATTACAATTTTTCTTATTTTCTAATTTTAAAGCACTTGTTTTTCTTAAGATCTATTTATATTTAATTAATTTTAATATTTTATTAATAATTTATGGTCTCCGATTAATCCTCGATTAATCCCCGCCAAGACCGATTAATCCCTTAACACCAGTCCACCGTCGAGCTACCGTTAAACGATTTTTACAACCTTGGAATAGAGAAAAGGAGCATGATACTTACACTCTCATTTAATATAAAATAGGTTATGTGCTTAATGGCTTAAGAGCTTCCATATTGCAAGTTATGAAACTTATATCCAATGTCTTAATTACTTGTTGGTGGATACCTTTAGATGAACTTTCTTTTGTGTTCTTGCCATCTCCATCAGCTTCTAACCTACCAAGAGGATTCAACGTCTTTAAGTGTTGTTATTTCTTCAACCTCCTATGGTTGTGATCAATCTTTCATGTTCACGTAGAATGATCATTGGTTGGTATAAAATAGTTTTATGTTATTCAAATTTGTTTTGCTTCCTTTGCCTATTTTGTCGTGTTTTTGAAACCAAAATTTTGAATAAAACCCAACAAATAGATGTAGCATTTGTCAATTTTACATTCATGTGAAATGCACGTGAAGTCATGATGGCACTTAACGAGTCATTTTGATGTCCGTTAAAGTTAGGGATGAAGCTTTCAACGAAATGAAAAGTTAGACATGTTTATATAATAAGTGGAACAATTCGACTAAATTCATAAACTTTTACGTTTTTTCAAAACCTTTAATATACCACAAATACCATTTCTTTTACTTAACTCTGATAAATAATGAAAACAAGGACCATATATGTACATTACTTTAGTCTAATAAATACCAGTAGGGGTGTTTGTTTGGATGGATCGGTTTAATCCGATCCGATCAAATGAATCCAAATTAATTTCGGTTTTCAAAACGTAGATCCAAATAGTCCAAACTAAATTCAAATCCGATCCGATCCAACCAAATTATAATTCGGCTGGATCGGTTTTTTTACAATTCGGTTTTCAAGAATTAAGACATTTCAACAAATATATAACTTTAGTATTAACTTACTTTATAATATAAACTAAAAAATATTGTTTAATTAGTTGTGAATTAAAACTTATAAATAACTATCAAGAAAAATATATTATAATTTACTACTTTATAGACAATTTTTTTTTATAAGAAGTACATATTAAAGTATTATAATAGATGAAAAATTTTAATATACTAAAAGAATAATTTAGTAAATTTATAAATTATTAAAGATATATATTAAAAAGAACAAAATAATAAATTGCAATTCGGTTTTTTTGGACTATTTGGTTTTTATTTTATAAACCAAAACTAATCCGAAATCGAAAATAATAATTCGGTTTTGCTAAAAACCAATCCAAAAATCCAAATATCCGAACCAAATAGTCCGATCCAAATTGTCCAATTGGACAATTCGGTTTTATCCAAATAGTGAACAGTCCTAAATACAAGAACAAATGTGTAACACCTATAAAATTTGAGCCAATTTAAAACATTTTACTTCATTCAAAAACCATTAAGTTCATACATCTTGTTTTCAAAATAGTTTAAACATCAGAGTATTCCCCTGAACCATATCACATAAATCATAAAACATGAGGAGCGGTACGATCACGCCTTCACCTTGCCACGATCTACTGAAGTACCTGAAACAAAACACTGAACTGTAAGCCCGAAAGCTTAGTGAGTTACCCTCAAAATACCAACCACATACAACCATAATCATATCGTATCATATCACAATACAGAACAACCATGTCTCTCAAGTCTGCAGTGTGACTGGTTCGCTCTCAACAAGCCTTCAGTCCACCTGGTCCACTCTCTGAGTCTGCAGTATAACTGGACCGCCCGCACTGGGCCTTCAGTCTATCTGGATCTATCTGAGCCTTTGTTATGACTGGACCACCGTACAGGCCTACAATCTATCCGGACCACTTGTAGGGTATGTTGGTCTTTAGCACAAAGCAGGACCGCCTCAACCCAAACATCAAGCAAATAACCATGTGTACATATAACAGGTAATCACATAACAGTCCATAGGCAAACAAAATGATCTAGCAGATCATAAAGCATAGTATCATCCTAACCAAGATACCGACCTAACCAGTCACTAACATAGCATCATCCTATATACCAGGATACCGACCTAAACCAGGTCACTAACATAACATCATCCTATATACCAGGATACGACCTAAACCAGGTCACTAACATAATACTGTCCTAATTACCAGGACACCGATCCAACAGATCAATAAGCACATCAACAGTACAAGTACAAATATCAGATATAGCTATCTCACAGATCATCGATCATAGCAATCTCTCATGACTAAAGCATCGACCTAACAAGGTCACTAACATACCAATCCTAACGGATCATATTAGCATAACGACATACTGTCTATTCTGATACCAATCTAACAGATCATAACTACATGTAGCATATTGTAACCAAGATAACAACTAAAAGGGTCGGCCTTGGTGCCTTAGACCCTATTGATATAATGAGGATAACTCACCTGCAATTGCCGACTGAAAAGATAAGACCAAGCTGCTCCAACCACCAACACGATCTTCACCACATAACATTACCAAAGAACCAATTCCATAAATACCAATATTACCAACGTACCCTTGGAAGTCAACTGGTCAACTTTTGGTCAAAGTCAAAGTCCTTAGTCAAAGTCAACCTTCCTGGTTGACTCTACTCGCCAAGTCAACCCGTCGACTCGCTGAGTTCCCATACCTAGAAAACTCTCATAGCTCAACTTAACTCGCCGAGTCGCCCCAAGACTCGCCGCGTCCAACGATCTTTGAGTCCCATCCTGTCCAACTCACTGAGTCGCCAACCGACTTACTTAATCCAAGGCTTTAATCAAAAGAGGTTAGGGTTCTGCAATCTGACTCACCGAGTACAAGGCAATCTTTAACAAACTCGCCGAGTTGTTCTTCCAACTCGCCGAGTCCATGCACATGTTCATACAACTCGCAGAGTACACCCATGCGACTCGCCAATTCTCTCCAGTTCTCAATCCATTCAGAGGCTTTTTGAGCCATGTAGGGGCTCCAATCCATAGATCCACTCTTCTACAGTCTATCCCTCACCTAAATGTGCAAACTTTACGTGAAACCAAGGAGATATAGGCCCAAAACACACTATGGCTAGGTTTAAGGACTAAGGGACTTCACCAATAACTCTTAAACAAAAACTTTATGACATTTAGGACCATCACAAGCCTAGATCTGAAGTAGTAACCTCAAATCTACGCCTCTAACTCGAAATAGATCTTCCATTATACCAAAAATGCCCCAAATCTCAAATGACAAAAGATCTAGATGCAAAAGAGCCCAAGCAACATATTATTACCTCCAATATATGCTCCAGCTGAAGTAGATTATGGATCTACACCAATCCCTTGATGCTATCCTCTTGGTCTTCAAGCCCCCTTCCCAAAATTCCTCCTCCAAAGCTCAATTCTCTTTAACAATGGAAGCTCACACGATTTCTGACTCTCAAGGCAATAAAGAGGCTGAGGGGAGGACATAAAGTGCTTTATATAGGGCACAACCCCCGGGATTAGGGTTTTCTCTCTTCAGCACCAACTCGTCGAGTCCAAGCTTTTGACTCGACGAGTTGATTACTTAATTCGCGACCCAAACCCGCTCTGACTCGGCGAGTAAGCGTACCTACTCGTTGAGTCCCCTCTTCGAAATTACACTTTTGCCCTTCATTGAACTTCTGAAATTTCGGGATGTTACAAAATGCAAATGAATTCCTTCTGTCTATCCATAGGAATGATAAGATTTATCATGGAATTAGAAGAATTTTCATAAAAATGAATCATCTGCATTTGACAACGAATTAATGTTGGAAAATAACTCGTTAGTATGGCTTTAAGGTAATGAGATTATATGTTGGGTAAATGATAAACTAACAACATATATAAAGAGACATGTTTTAAAGAGACAATTCTTCTGTTCATAGTCTCTAAACCGAATCTACAAAAACCATCATCACATGTAGGTGATTTCATCCATAAGAATTGATCACTAAGACACCATCACAGGGAAGTGAAAGAATCATATAATATGAGATGTCATCTTCAACATCATTAAAGTTATCATTTTCTCCATGTAAGTGTTTTCTTTAGGGTTCTTCGTTTGTTTATGCATAAATCTATCTTGGATTATGCCTTCAACAAATAAACCACACAATACAATCCCGAATTCCATTTCGGTCGGAACTTCGGGTTGTTTCCTAACACATTACCTTTGGCGCAAAAACATGTTAGACACCTATGTGGAGCTAAAGTTCCAAGTCAAAGTTTAGAATTTTATGTACTAGTAAACTAAGTTTCAGATATTTAAATGTTAAACATCAGTAAGTATTGTATAAACAACAACGTAGCTTGGGTAGGGCTAGGGGTGCAAACGAGCCAAGCTACTCGCGAGCTACTCGGGATCGGATCGTTAAAAGCTCGACTCGAAATCGATCTTAAACGAGCCCGAGCCAAGCTCGAGCTTAATATTAAGCTCGTTTATTAAACGAGCTCGAGCTCGAGCTCGAGCCTATGTCCTAATCAGCCTAAACGAGCCTAAACGAGCTTTATATAATATAATTTATTATTATTTATATATATTAAAATAAAAACATATTAGGAGAATTATGGATTTAAGGTATTAATAAACAAGCTTCTTAACGAGCTCGAGTCGGGCTTAAGCTTATTTAGGCACGTTAGATAAAAAAACAAACGAGTCGAGCTCGAGCCCGAACCAAGCTTGTATAATTCTTTACGAGCTCGAGCCGAACTCAGTGAAGAAAGCTCGAATCCAGCCGAGCTCGAGCTCGACCTCACATAACTTAAACGAGCCCGAACCGAGCCTGGCCAGGCTCAGGCTCGACTCGGCTCGTTTGCACCTCTAGGCAGGGCTATAACTTTATTAAAGTTATCATAATTTTCCTACCAAACATTTGTTTGACTAAAATTTACTAGAACTAAAATGTATAAAATTGGAGTTGTAGAAGACGCGGTCAAACAAGTTTGATACTTGGGTATCTGTGTTGGTAAAGAAGGGAGGTGGATGATGAACAGTGGGAGCTTGACTGGTGGACGATCATGGCCATCACGGACATCTTTAACATCGTCGGGGAAGAGAATACAGAAGGAAATGGCAGAACTCAACACGGACCCACCTGCCGATTGTTCCGCTGGCCCCAAAGGCGATAACCTCTATCACTGGGTCGCTACTCTCTTCGGTCCCCAAGGTCAACCCTCCTCAACTCAACTCTTACTGTGTGTTTGACTGTTTTTGTTAAATCTCTTACCTTTTTGTTCTAATTTCTTGATTCGGGCGTTCAATTGATTTGATTGAACTCAGTTAATAGCTTCTACGGTAGATGCATCCTTATGAATAAGGGGTTTATGAACTCTGTAATGGTGTTTACCTAATTTCTAAAGCCTTAAAGAAACCTACCAACGATTTTGTGTGGAATTAGGAAAAGATGTTCGATCAAACGCTTTAGAGAAGAAATTCGTATGTTTATTAGCTTTTGCTTCATTTGATTTTAACCCGGTAATAAGGGAGTTATGAACCCTATAATTGTGTTCAGTCATGGTCTAAATCCTTAGAGAAACCTGCAACTGATTTAGCATGTGATGAGGGAAAGGTCAAAGGTGTTCGATCAAATGCCTAAGAGAAGAACTTCACATGTTCATTGACCTTCGCTAGGAAAAGAATTAGCACAATCATTCCAGTAACTTGTGTTTACTTGTTTATAAATTTGCTCCTATAAATTTATATAAGTACATTCAAATTAGTTAATTCATAGATGCTTATATTTTGAGTATTTAAAACCATTTCTATAAAAAGATTACACAACACTAACTATGTATCAGATCTTTATCTTGATTTTGTTTATTTGATGTTTTTGTTTAATTTCTTGTAGGAACACCTTATGATGGAGGAATATACTTCCTTGACATAACATTTCCTGCTAATTATCCTTTTAAGCCTCCAAAGGTATGTCCATATCTATGCTGAATATACTTTCTTGACATAGGAACTTTCATACAAAAGATTCTGTTATAAATGCCAATCTACTTGCATATAACCTATCAAAAATCCCAATATCATTCTTTTTTAATCTTTTTTTGGCACTTTATTGATTTGTTATATTAGGGTGCAGGTTGTTTTCAAAACACGAATATATCATTGCAACGTAGATTCAACAGGCAATGTTAGCTTGGATATATTGGAAGAAAATAGTTGGAGTCCTGCTTTAACAATTTCAAAGGTGCTACTTGCTTTGAGATCAATCTTCACCAACCCTAACCCTTGTATGTATTTCATTCCTTTTGTTATAGTTTTAATCCTAAAATTCCCAATCTTTTAGCATCTTTTAAAATCAGACATTTGGATAAAGTTGATAATTTTGTTTTTCAATTGTTGCAGATAAACCTCAAGTTCCAGGAATTGCTCATTTGTACTTGGTAGACAAAAGTAAACATGATTCTTTAGCTGCAGAATGGACTCAACGATTTGCAAAGTAAAAATTGAGCATTTAGGAAACCAAATAGTCATGTGTGTTTTTAGTTCATATATTATGTAGGAATTATGTATTTCATGTATAAGTATCGGCTTTTCTTGTATATTACATTGTAAAATGGCTTAGGAAGTGCATGCTTTTTAAATTTGGAAGATTTTCAAATGTTTAGACACTTTTTGGATATATGTGTGTGAAGTAACAATATGAAAATAACTGTAAGAATCTTGAGATGTGAGAAAGTGATTAATTCATATTTTAAATGTTAAATTGGTTCGTGATTTTAATAAATACTTTTCAAAGATATTTTATCACGTGCTAATATTTTGTGTGTTTTCGACATTTGGAATTCCAACATTATCCTTGGTTCGTATTTTGTATTTCATCATCCGAGTTTTTTTGTATTATGATTTGGTTTTGGTTGTTCCTTTTTTCTGCTCTAATGGATCTTACATATTTTGCTATGGTCTTGTGTATTTTACTTTCTTATGATGTTGAGTGCTATTATTACACGATTAGGTTCAATTGCCTAAGGTGTGTACATGTGATACATATACTATTAGTGTTTAATGCTTAGTGGTGTGGAGAGATTAGTGCAATAGTTAGGTGCTGTTTGTTTCTTTGTAAAAAATATTTTCAAATCTCTTATTGCTGTGTGGTGCAACACATACACAACAATTTTCATCTACCAGTTTGTTTTTTAGAAGTCTTCGGAGTAAAAAACCACTGCACGTGCATGTGTTATGCTTGAGGCAGCACTCGTATTGCCTCTTCCAACCTCTTTTTTTTGAAATCTTGATGAATTTTGATTTTATGTTGTTGAAATTTGTTGAATTCTTGTTTCATCTTTTTTTTTCGTTTTTTTATTTATTCTTGTAAATGATTTTATGTTGTTAAAATTTGTTGAATTCTTGTTTCACCTTTTTTTTCGTTTTTTTTTATTTATTCTTGTAAATGATTTTTTTTTTCGTTTTTTTATATTGAATAATGATAATTTATTGTTGAAATATCATTATTTTTTTTGTTAAAATACCTTTATTTTTTGCTGAAATTTCATACATTATTAAATTTTCGGTATAAAAAAACTATTTTCGTTATATAAAATCAGATTATTTTACCTTTTTAATATCTACAGCATTCAGATGTTAAAAAACAAACACGCTTTTTATTACAATCTACAGTCGTTTGGTCAATTTTCTTCTGTTGCAGAGAGTTACGTTCGCAAACTTTATGAATTTTTGCTTCAGAAAAACAAACACCTTAGACTTAACAACAAAGAATTGACGGAAGGACCATCTATTAAAATTTTTAAAATTTTTGAAACCATATGGATCAATGTTGACGATTAAAAAAGTTAATGACTGAAATCGATTCTTTTGGAAACCACAGGATCATTTTTTAAGATTTGTCAAAAATCTATAAAAATAGAAAAAAAAAAGTTATATCGCAAGAAGAGGAAATCATAGTTAAACAAACAGTACGAAATCACAAGTGAACTTAGCTATCCTATCTACGATGATTTCAATGACTGTTTTCGAAAAGACAGAATTCTTTGGCTATTTGTTAAAAAATCATTAAAATATTATATTAGATCTGTAATTTTCTAAAAAAAGCAATACCCCGATAGAACATGGCGTTCCAAAAATGTTGTTTGTTATTGTTCGGTGAAAATAGTAACCATCACATGATTGAATGTATGAGAAGTACTGAGCGCCATTAATTAATTGCTTCGTTTTTCACCTACACACGCTACTCATCATGAATCACCTACCCCTACTTCCTTATTTTAAGCTCTTCGTGTTTGGACATCATAGAAAATGGAAATTCAGATGGATAAAGCTAAACGTATCCACGAATTGGGGCTCCAAGAACTGCTGAACACTGGATTATCAGTACATGATGCGAAATCGCTGCAAATCGAGCTCAAAGAAGCCATTGATCGCACCACTAGCTCCAGCCCAGTTCAGTTATGGCGCGACATTACTTCTCGAAGGTTGCTCAAACCATCTTTCCCACATTCTCTGCATCGTCTCATCTACAACGCCGTTTATGCTGATTACGATGCCTCCATCCACGGCCCTCCTCTGTATTGGTTCCCTTCCGAGTAAGTTATAATGTTGCTTCTGTTTTAGGGATTTTCTTCTGGTGTTCTTATACTACAATTATAAAATCCGAATCATAACTAGTGTTTAGCTAATTATGAAGTGATCAACTGAACTATCATCATTTGAACTTATATTACTTTGTTCTTATTCTTCCAAAATTAATCGATTAGTGTAATGAATTTGCGTTTCTGTTTGTAAATTAGTGTTGATGCTAAACGGACGAACTTGGGGCGACTTATGGAAACTCATGGCTCAAAGCTTCTAGGAGCAGCTTACAAGGATCCTATCTCAAGCTTTAAACAATTTCAGAAATTCTCCGTTCAACATCCCGAGGCAAGTTCTTGTTCTTACATTCGTATCTCCTCAAGGCCTCTTTTTAATTAACATATCTAATAATCAATAAACTTGGTGATGTTTTGGTTTCAGGCATACTGGTCGATTGTTTTGGAAAAACTTTCAATACGATTTCATCAACCTCCAAAGTGTATATTGGATACCTCCAACAAATCAAAACATAGCGGCTCATGGTTTCCTAATTCAGTTTTGAACATCGCCGAGTGTTGCTTAAAATCAACTACCAAACAAGACGACGAGAACGAAAGGGTTGCAATCATATGGAGGGATGAACGATTTGACAATTTTGACGTAAACAAGATGACACTGAACGAACTGCGACACCAAGTAATGTATGATTTCCATATACAATTCGCCATTAATTTTATAATTCTTTATGAATCTTGTATCTCTGTAACTAATTTTTTTGTATAGGTTGGTTGCAAATTCATTAAAGGGGTTGTTTTCAATTGGGGATCCGATTGCAATTGACATGCCAATGACAGTAACTGCAGTTGTTTTATACTTGGCAATCATCTACTCTGGATTTGTGGTTGTATCCATAGCTGATAGCTTTGCATCAAAGGAAATTGCAACAAGATTACGCGTGTCTAAATCAAAGGCTATCTTTACTCAGGATTACATTGTTAGAGGTGGTCGAAGATTTCCCTTGTACAGGTAATAACTACAAATAGGATCACACATTCACACTGCAACTATTGAGATTCAAAAGTCAAACCCTTGACTTTTTCTACAAAGTATACCACTCTGAAACCAACTGTTATCATGATTTCTTTCTTTTTTACAGCCGTGTTGTTGAAGCCACTGAATGTAGAGTGATTGTGATTCCTGCAATTGGAGAGAATCTTGACATTCAACTAAGAAAACAAGATATTTCATGGCAGGATTTTCTTTCAATTTCAAGACACCTTCCAAGGTACAAATTACAATAACCTTGTTTCTACACCATTGCTTTGTATATATGCAAGTAACATTTTATGTGAAGAAAAACGGAAAATATGGATTTAATGATTTTCAATTTATTAAATTTCAGCCCAGATTATTGCCCTCCAGTCTATCAGTCAATAGACACAATGACAAATATACTCTTCTCTTCAGGAACAACAGGTTGAAAGACATTATCTACAATCTCTTAAGCCTCTAAAAGTATACTTTTTTTTTCTTTATTAATTAACTTATAAGTTTTCTTTTGTAGGAGATCCAAAAGCTATACCATGGACTCAAATTGCTCCAATTCGATGTGCTGGTGATTCGTGGGCCCACATGAACATTCAGCCTGGAGATGTCTTTTGTTGGCCCACAAATTTGGGATGGGTGATGGGGCCCATTTTACTCTATTCATCTTTCCTATGTGGCGCTACACTCGCTCTTTATCATGGCTCCCCACTTGGCCATGGTTTTGGAAAATTTATTCAGGTTACTTCTTCAAACTTTCTTTCTAAGTTTTAAAGATTGACCAAATTGCCCCTAGGGTGTGGCATAGTTGGTTCTAGGATGCTATACTTGCAGAAATATTCAAGTGTGAGAGTTTCAATTTTAATATGAATTGAGTTTTTTGTGGCTATTAGCAACACAACCCAACATTTGATTGGAAATCATTATCTATAATAAATTTTTTTATTGTATTTAAGACAATAAAAGATTATTTAAAGTATAGAAGAAATTAAACTATTCCTTTTAGGGTTAATCTCAAAAAAGACCTTGTATTTTGTGTTTTTTCCGTATTAAACCTCAAATTTATTTTTTGCTTGAAAAAGACCTTGTATTTTTTCTTTATTTTCCAAAAATCCCTCAACTTTGTATTTTTTCCTAAAAAAACCCTCAGCCTACTAAATGCTTCCAAACAAACCCTCTACTTTTTTCGTTTTTTCTCGAAAAAACCCTCACATTTTACAAATTTTTATGGGAAAAATGACTAAAAGGTCCAGACCGGAAAAAATGAAAAAATACAAGGTTTTTTTCAGGCAAAAAATAATTTTGAGGTTTAATACGGAAAAAACACAAAATACAATGTCTTTTTTGAGATTATCCCTTCCTTTTAAATATAAAAACAAGCTAACAAAATAAAATTGAAAACTGTGAAGTTTGGGGTGGGGTTGCTGGAAGAATAACCTTTTACAAAAAGATTGAAAAAAAAAACATAAAATCTTTTGAAATTTTCAATATATTACTTAACATGGTTTAAAAAATCTTTCAGGATGCAGGAGTGACAACTTTGGGCACAGTTCCAAGCATAGTGAAGACATGGAAAAGTACAAGATGTATGGAAGGTTTAGATTGGACAAAGATCAAGTAATTTAATTAACTAATCCTCATTTAAAATTAAATAAAAAAATTATCATTAACGATGTTTTTGCAACATAATATCCAAACAGGTTATTTGCATCTACAGGTGAAGCCTCGAATGTTGACGATGATCTTTGGCTTTCTTCAAGGGCTTATTACAAACCTATCATTGAATGTTGTGGAGGCACTGAGCTTGCTTCTTCTTACATTCAAGGCAATCTTCTTCAGCCACAAGCTTTTGGAGCTTTTAGCTCTGCTTCAATGACAACTGGCTTTCTCATTCTTGATGAACATGGAGTTCCCTATGTAAAATCTTTCTTTTTCACTTAATACACTTATATATATAACCCATGTTTCTCTTTTACTTAAATACAAAAAAAAAAGGCCTTTATGTATAAAGTAGAAGGAAGGACCAACATCATTTATCAATTCAACATATTTTTTATTTATCATGTTTTTTTTTTCTTTATTTAATTGATTGTGGTGTTATATGTATATGGCAGGCAGATGATGAAGCATGTGTTGGTGAAGTTGGGTTGTTTTCTCTATATATGGGAGCAACAGATAGACTACTTAATGCAGATAATGAAGAGATTTACTTCAAAGGAATGCCAATTTACAATGGAATGGTATCACAACTTTATAAATTAAAAAAAAAAAAAAAATTATAAAAAGTTATAACATAATGTGATTTTTTGTTTTATATAGAAACTGAGGAGACATGGAGACATAATCAAGAGAACAATTGGAGGTTATTTTGTTGTACAAGGGAGGGCTGATGATACCATGAATCTTGGTGGCATAAAGGTATTGTAGTTCATAATAAATTTTTATTTTTTATATTAAAAGAAAATGAATATGGGTTTTGTGTATGCAGACAAGTTCAATTGAAATCGAGCGTGTTTGTGACAATGCTGATGTCAGCATCATGGAAACGGCTGCAGTCAGTGCTTCACCCGCAATTGGAGGTCCAGAACTTTTGGCTGTATTTGTGGTACTAAAAAAAGGGTTCACTGCTGAACCCGAGAATCTAAAGATGATATTCTCAAAGGCTATCCAAAGAAACCTTAATCCCTTGTTTAAGGTTTCCTCTAATCCACTCTTGTTTTTCTTAAGGTTATCAAAAGAGTTAACTATGTGTTTATGATTTTTTTTAATTAATGAACAGGTGAGTTTTGTTAAGATTGTTCCGGAGTTTCCTCGGACTGCATCTAATAAGTTACTAAGGAGAGTTTTAAGGGATCAGTTGAAGGAGGAGCTTCGCACTCGGAGTAGAATATAATCATGTTGTGAAATGTGAAATCCAGAATTACAATAATGGTCCTTGTGCTTAGTGAAAAGTTATGGATTCAGTTCAATAAGTTTGTACTTTTGCATTGACGATTCTTAAATAAGTGTAGTGTTATAAACGAACAGTATGAATACGAATAAGAGATTGTTCTTGTTCGTTCCTTGTAGTTTAACTGAATAAAGGAACAAACAAATTTTCTTGTCCGTGTTCATTCATTAGAAAGTTATTTTGTTCACGTTTGTTTATGTTTATTAAGATGCTAAACGAATGTGAATGAACATAAACGCATGAGCATAAACATACATATAACATGGACATAAAAGAATACAAATGAACAAAAAAAGTCGTGAAGAGCTGTATTTAAATGAATACATGTAAAAAAAAAAAAAAATCACACGTCACCGTTCCTGAAACCTAATGAAGACAACATGTATAACTATCACCGGTTTGCTATAAAAAAAAAAAAACAAAGAAAGCAAGTAATAAGAGTAAATTACTCAAATCCTCTTAGTGGTTTAGGGTCAATTGGGCATTTTGTTAATTTTTTTTTTCACTCGGACCGTCTATTAAGGCATTTCTTGTTACATTTTTTTTTATCCTATCAAACATAATATAGTTATATTACCTTTATCTAATTCTTTTTTAATGCACTTATTATTTGTTTATTATTAACCTATTACAAAACAATGTTATAAAGATTAATCTTACTATCGAAATCATTCCTTCTCTCAAAGTCTCTACCGGACTATTAGTGCTTTTCTTCATGAACTTGGACCAAATTTCTTGAAGGGAAAATAACTCTTGAAGGGAAAATAACTCTTGAAGGTAATTAACTTTTGCGTTTGTACTCATTTGGTGCATTTCTTTTTTTTGTATTTAATATACCATTGAACTTGTTGTTTGTGTTCATCATAACCCTTTTGATCGGCTTTTGACCTGTGATAGCCGGTCAAAGGGTTATGGTGAAAATAAACAACAAGTTCGATGGTATATTGAGTACAAAAAAAAGGAAAGGGACCAAATGAGAACAAACTCAATAGTTGGTTACCCTCCTAAGTCATTTTCCCCGAAAAGTTAAATGAAATTAAAGTTGCAAAATTATCAAAGACTGCAACCTTCTTTGACTATAACGTATATAAAGAGCGTTTCAGAGGGGTAACTTTGTTAAAACATGGTATATGTTATGCTTACTGTAGTTAGCTGTCAACACCTCTCTCCAAAAGGATATGATTGTGTATGAGAGGTAGATTTATCAACATAAATGTTTACCTCAAGGTATATTATGGTGATGTGTCTGCAAAAGCAGCATGATATTATACATATTGATGTTGTATTTCATCCCATGAATTCGATCTTAAAGCTAAGTAAACTCAACAATCACAACACTTGTGATTCCACTCGTTTGTAGACTTGTCTAGAATCCATGATACGATAAATCATTCGATTGGAAATGTAAATGTAGTCATGAAATGCGTCTGTTTAGTCAAGATTCCCCTAATAAATATTCAAGTGCATTACAAAGTTGTACATGTATGAATAGTCTTATTTCGTGGGTTATGTTTTGAAGAGAAGCAAGAATGAATATCATAAAATCATTAATATCAGTAGGAGATGATGTGGGATTTGCTGTAAATGAGTAAAGGGAAAATGACTCAGGAAGGTAACCAACTGTTGAGTTTGTTCTCATTTGGTCCCTTTCCTTTTTTTTTGTACTCAATATACCGTCGAACTTGTTGTTTGTGTTCACCATAACCCTTTGACTGACTATCATAGGTCAAAAGCCGGTCAAAAGGGTTATGGTGAATACAAACATCAAGTTCGATGGTATATTGAATACAAAAAAGGGACCAAATGAGTACAAATGCAAAAGTTAATTACCCTCAAGAGTCATTTTCCCTTTCTTGAAATATCTCGCTTGTTGGAACAACCATAAATCCAGATTTTGGGAAGATTTTGCTTATGGGTTTGATCTAATGTATGTTGGGGTTTTATTATTTTTTGAAGCTAGGTTGGATGTTTATGCTTTTGAATTTGATGTAAGAAAATAGATATTTGTGCAATCCAATTCATTTTTACGATTAATTTGGATTTTAGAAACCATCACTTTTAGATTTTGTATACTATAAATTTGGATCTTAGAAACCGTCAATTTAAATTTGTATCCCATCAATTTTTGAAGAATGACATCAAAGATGGTGGTCGGAGCTTAATCAAGGGCGGTTGGGCGGCTTGAATCGAAGGAAGGAAGAGAATTTCAGAGGTCGTGGAGGAGTGGGGGTGTGTGGGGTGGGTCATCTTATTTTTTAAAATTATAAACATTACATATATTGGGAAATAAATAGATAAAAGTAATATATGGATGAAAATTGTAACAAAAAATATCATAAGCACTTACCAAGTGAAAAAAAGAAGTCAAACATACAATATACACCATACCACAATAAGATTTTAATAAATTAAATAAGTAATAATTATTGCATAGAACAATATTAAAATTTAAAAAAAAAAAAGTTATGTTGTTTTTCTTGTTTAAATAAATATAAACAAACGTTAAAGAACCAATGTACATTAAAATTTAAACTAACATAAACAATGGTCACGAGTGTAGAGTGTAGATTAACACACACTATCATTTTTTCGTGATTGTTTAACTAAAGGAACTAAATATAATAAAATAAATTTAAATGTACTTTTCGTCCAACTATTATAAACGTTACATTACAGTTAGTTCATTAGCACTAATTAAAAGTAAGATAAAATTGCAAAAATGGTCTTTGTGGTATGTTGAAAATTGCTACTTTGGCCAAACATGTTTTGACTAGCACTAATGGTCCAAAAAGTTTCATTTTGCTGCGAGTTTGGTCCATTTTGGTTTTAATTGACAATTTTGCCCTCTATATTTTGTTTTTTCAATTTTTTTTTGTTATAAATATCAAAAAAGAAAAGAACAGAAAAAATGCTCTCTCTCTCTCTCTCTCTCTCTCTCTCTCTCTCTCTCTCTCTCTCTCTCTCTCTCTCTTCCCCTTCTACCACCTCCATCACATGAGTTCAAAGAGCAGGGGATTTTTTGGCAACCACCAACAGCAGTCGTATTTTTCGGTAACCACCAACACCAGCCAGATTTTCCGACAACCATCGTCAACCATCGCCACTAGTTCAACACCACCACCAACATCGATATTTTGGCAAAAACCATCACCACAACAAATCTAAAAAGCTAGGGGGGACGACAGATCCATAGATTCCAGATCTGGCATTGCTACAAACCTGAGACATCTGGGGTCGATTTGACACACCCACAAACTCGAAATAGACCAACGATATTAAACACACACACACACAAACGCCACAACAAAGCTGAAAATCTAGGGTGAGGAAGTCGCCGTCACCATCAGCAAACCTCCGTAAAGAGAAAGGGATTCTTCGCCTTCACCTTCATCTCCTTGGTCGAGTCATATCTGGAGTGTATGTAGATCTGAGAAAGGGGGAGACCGGTTAAGAACTGACTTAGAAAGAGGACCAGACTGAGTCGGGTTTATTATCGGGTTCTTCCATGTATGATTTGCAGAGTTGAAGTCGTCGTCGGAACAAAGGAGGTAGAGGACGGCCCATCTGAAAACCCTAGCCGCCAAGAAACCCTAGCCATCCCTTACTTCGGATCTCAATCTCCTTTCTCTCGTTGCCGGCTGTCGTGGTTCAAAGGGAGGGCAGCAACGATCGAAGCGGGTGTTTGGGTGGTGCTACCTGACCAGAAGGAGACGGAGGGGCAGCTTAGGTCGGCAACAGTCGTCGATGTCTTCTTCTTTGGCCGGTGGTAATCAAGAAACAATAGAGAGAGAGAGAGAGAGAGAGAGAGAGTGTGTGTGTGTGTGTGAGAGTGAGTGAGAGAGAGGGTAATTCTTTTTTCTTTTCTTTTTTATTTCTATAATAAAAAAATTAAAAAAAGTAAATACAAAGGCAAAATCATCATTTTAGAAAAAATTAAAACAAATTGGACCAAACTCGCAACAAAATGAAAACGTTTGGACCATTGGTGCTAGTCCAAACATGTTTGGCCCAAAGTAACAATTTTCGACATAACATACCATAATGACCATTCTTGTTTGTCTAAAAGTAATGGTTCAACGGTTATAAAAAAAAAAAAAAAAAAAAAAAAAAAAAACCATTTTACCATTGTCTTTTTCAGTTTTCTTTAATCCCTCATTATCCTCTTCAACAAACCCAAAATTCAAACACAATTTGACCGGATCATATATTAAATCTGAAATTAAATAAAACTAATTCCAAACCCAATTGTTTCAAATAAATCAAAATCAAATTTTTGTTTATTGGTGGATAAGTATCAAATCAAGATTATGTTAAATGCATTCATTGTTGTCTTGATCATCGTCGATCTCCCGTTTCAGATTTGTTGTGAAATTCAAGAGCGGGATCTGGACATCTGTTCAATGATCTATTAGACCATGCGAGAATATTCTTTTACGTCTTGATGCTTGCTATGCATTTTTCTTTTCTTTGGATTCGGATCGGATCTAGCAGCATGGGAATTATCTCTTTATTTTGACTTTTTTTTTTTTTATTATTTTTATTTTTTATTTTTTTTATTTATGACGTGGTTAAATTGCGTGTGAATTTAGCCTTATTAAGAAGACAAGCGCAAAATCATTATTTTTATACATTTTAGGTTGAGGATTACTCTAAAGACCAGCAAACCAAAGACACTGATTTATGTATGACCAATGCAAAAGTACAATTAAACAATTGGCTTCCATCCACAACTGTTCACTAAGCAAAATGATGATATATGTAATTTAGTATAAAAATAAAAGATAAACTCAAAAGGCAAAAGACAACACCTAGAATAACATCTACCATACGTCAAGGGCTTATACAAGCTTAATTCTTCATACATTGCTTATGAAGCTCTTTTATTCTTTCTTCTCCGCAAATTAAAAGCTTTTATTTTACACAAAAACACTTCGTTAACCTTATATCATTGCGAACTCAACCGTGGCCTTCCCATCGTGTGCTTTTCTGAAGAAATGCTTGACATAATCCGAGTACAAAACATGCTTATAAAGCACTTTCTCTCCATTCCCAACCACTTCAGGCAATGGTCCGATCACATCACTAGGCTTTGGGTTCACAAATATCGGGACTGAAATCCTGTTATTGGTTCCATTAGCAATGACACGATGCTCAACGCTTTTATACTTCCCGTTGCTCATGATTTGAAGTGCATCTCCAACATTGATCACCAAAGATCCAGAAACGGGAGGGACATGAACCCATTTTGAAGTCTCGGTGTTTCGTACGTAAAGCCCTCCGATATCGTCTTGAAGGAGTACAGTCAATGTGGATACGTCTGAATGACGACCCACACCGATTGTGAGCTCCGGGGTAGGGCATGTTGGGTAGTAGTTGAGGTTAATTCGCTTTGAACCCATTAAAATCGCTTCTTTGGATTCATCGATCTCTTTTACGTTTAGTCCTTTCATTAGTATCTCAAGTAGCTTCTTGACCATGAATTCGGAACTCTTCATGTATTCCAATGCTTGATTCCTATTATAAGAGACAAAAATTTAAAGTTTTCTAATGCATGTGTGTGACATATCGATTATGTTTTTAGTTGTCATGTATTTTGGTCTTTCAATGTGAAGCTATCCCACATAGATGGTGGTTTTTTAATGGTTGATAGGAATGAAAAATCAAATATTTTTTTATTGTATGGTTGGAATTAAAAAAAATAAAATAATACTTAGTTTTTTAGATTTTTAGAGTTGGTGGATGAAAGGAAAGACTGTTGACGAAGAAAATGAAATAGAAAGACAAGACTAGACGAACGTATTGTCATAAATGACTGTTTTTTTTCCACCGAAAAACGGGTCAATTTATGACCCGGTCCATATGCAATTCTTCTCGAGAACAACTACAACACATTGTTTACCTGCACACAGGAGGCCAAAGTGAAGCAGCCTCATCATCGGAGACAAAAAACAGGCTGAGATAATCCTTCCACTCAAGAGCCTCCTCCGCTTCAGGAGTAAAACTCGTACCAAAACGAACATGATTTGAAACCGATCTTTCTTTAGAATACTTATTCTTTTCTTCTGCTGACAACGCATAAAACTTATGAGTTGCATCTTTGACATCTTCAAGAACATGAATAGGGACTCCATGGTTTACAATCTGAAAGAACCCCCATTTGCATGCAGCATCACATACCGCTTTAGCTACATTCGGGTCATCCCAGTTTGACATATCAATAACCGGGATGGAGTCTTTATTTTCTTCCTCATTGCTCGTATGATCAAACCGTTCTTGTGGGGGTTGAATGTATTGGGGAGGTAGGGTTTTGAGTCCTAGTTCTGATAAACCTTTGACTCCATGGCCTTTGTTGACCACGAAATCGAGGATGTTGAGTGTGTTTGCTGAGTGGACTAGTGACATTGATGGAGCCATGGTTCGAATTGTTTTGTGTTATATATGAGAGGGCTAATTATACGATGTGTTACCTTCATTGAGTTTGTTTGATATATATAGGTAGGATAACGGAAGAAGTGTTAAAGTGGTAAAGTTGCATTGTTCATGCTTTAAGAGTAAGAGTTGCATATATATATGCATGGCCAAGCACATTGCGGTTGGTTTCCGAAAGAAACAATTTCACGCCCTATAAAAATACAAGAGGAATTTAATTACGTGTGTCTTTGATATATATATATATATATATATATATATATATATATATATATATATATATATATATATATATATATATATATATATATATATATATATATATATATATATATGGGAAAAGTGAATATACCGTTAAGGGTATATAAGCTTAGGTACCCAAACTCACAATACTACGTCGTTTTACATCATATAATACATTATAATTGTCCAATGTTCTTATAATTTAACTTCTAAATTGATTTATTTCCATGATTTTTATAAATTACACATTTATTTTCCTCTTACTTAATTTTCATTTTCAACTACAATAAATATAACCTAATAGGTGTTCGACAAAAAGATGTGACATAAGAGAAATATAATAGTGAAATTTCTAAAATCTTGAAATTAAATCAAGTTAGGGGTTGAAGTTTAAGAACATTATAATGAATATATCAAACACAACGACGTATTATGGTGTGTTTGGGTACCTAAGCTTATATACCCTTAAGGGTATATTCACTTTTCCCTATATATATATATATATATAATCGAGAACATTTGAGAACAAATTTGAACCACATAATTTTTTAATTAAATTATAAAATAATATTTATATAAATCAAAAAATAGTTACAAACAATTAAAAAACTCACTAACTAACACTACGCATAACCCAACCAACACCATCCGCCACCACCACCACCAACAACCACCACCCATCACCACCCACCACCACCATCATCACCACCACCACCACCCGCCACCACCATCACTACCCACCACTATCATTACCCAACCACCGCCACCTGCCACCACCACCCACCTCCACCACTCATCAATACCCACTACCACCACCTATTACTAACCACCATCACCCACCACCCATCACTACCCACCATCACTACCACCACCCGCCACCACCACCCGCCACCACCACCCACCACCCAACCACCACCCGCCGCCACCACCCACCCCCACCACCCATCACCACCGCTCGCCACCACTACCAACAACCACTACCCACCACCACCAACCAATACCCACCACCTACCACCACCCACCCACCATAACCATCACCCACCATCACCAACCACCACCTGCCACCACCATTCATCACTACCAACCACCACCCATACTACCCACCACTAACCACCAACACCACCCACCTCCCATCACTACCCACCACCATCACAACCACCACCACCACCCGCTACCACCATCACCACCCACTACTATCACCATCCAACCACCACCTACCACCACCACCCATCACCACCGCCTACCACCACCACCCACAACCACTACCTACCACCAATTACCACCACTTACCACCACCACCCATCACTACCAACAACCACCACCTATCACTCACCACCACCACCAACCACCACCCACCACCACCACCCGCCACCACTACAACCACCCACTTCCACCACCCATCACAACCACCCGCCACCACTACCAACAACCACTACCAACAACCACTACCTACCACTCATAATTACCCACCACCTATCACTACCCACCACCCACCACCACCACTCATCACAACCCACCACCACCAACCACCACCCATCACTCATCACTACCCACCACCCACCATCATCACCACACACCCAGCACCACCCGCTACCACCACCCACAACCCACCAAAACTACCACCCATCACTATCACCACCACTTGCAACCACCCACCCACCCACCACCACCCATTACCACACACCACCACCATCCATCACCACCACCGCCTCCACCATCCGCCGCCACCACCACCCCCACCTCCACCTACAAAGATTTGTTATTATGTTTTTGATTCATTAGTTTTTCTTGTGTATATAATCACATGTGATTATATGTATCGAGTCACATATGATTATATATATCGAATCATATATGATTTATATGTTATTAAATACATATAGTCACATGTGATTAAATACACGTGAAAAAATTAGTGAATTGAGAATGCAAAAATGAATATATCCACGTAAATCATATGTGATTAGATACATATAATTACAAGTGATTATATGTATTTTATAAAATATTATTTACGTAGGCTGTATTTATTTTCATTTTTTCAATTTTATAATTGGCATCGTGTATTAAATCACATGTGATTATATGTATTTAACCACATATGATTTACATGGACAATATATGTTTTCACTTGTTGATTCAATAGTTGTTCTTGTGTATTTAATCACATGTGATTATATTTATTTAATCACATATGATTCGTACGGAAAATATTTATTCTTGTGTCGATTCAATAATTGTTCTAATATATTTAATCATATGTGATTATATGTATTTAATCACATATGATTTAGGTGGACAAGATTCATTATTTATTGCTCAATTCAATAGTTGTACTCTTGTACTAAATCACAGGTGATTATATGTATCAAATCGCATATGATTTATATTGATAATATTCATGATTCAATATTCTTTCTTATGTATTTAATCATATGTGATTTTATGTATTAATCACATATGAATAATATGGAAAAAGAAAAAGTATTTAATAAAAAACGTGAAATTGTGGACAACATTTATCTTTATGTTCTCGTTTCAATAGTTAATCTTGTGTATATAATCATATGTGATTATATGTATCAAATCACATATGATTACAGTGGACAAAGAACAATTATTGAATCGAGAAGGTGACAATAAATCTCATCCACATAAATCATATATGATTGGATACAAATCACATGTGATTATATGTGTATAATCAGATATGATTTGAGGTGGACAAGATTTATTTTTTCCTTATTAATTCAATAGTTGTGCGCATGTACTTAATCACATACGATTATACATATAATCACGTTTGATAAAATACATGAGAAAAACTATTGAATCGACAAAGAAAAAATGAATTATGTCACATAAATCATAAGATATATATAATCAAATGTGATTATATGCATTTAATCACATATACTTTATGTGGACAATATTTATCTTTGTGTTCTCGAATCAATAGTTGTTCTTGTGTATATAATCATATGTGATTATGTGTATCAAATCATATATGATTTATATAGACATCATTATTTTTTGTCCATATAAATAATATGTGACTAGATACCTATAATCACATATGATTATATGTATTTAATCACATATGATTACAGTGGACAAAGAACAATTATTGAATCGAAAATGTGACAATGAATCTCATCCACATAAATCATATATGATTAGATACATATAATCACATGTGATTATATGTATTTAATCAGATATGATTTATGTAGACAATATTTATTTTTGCGGTTTTGACTGAATAATTGGTTTTGTGTAATTAATCACATGCGATTATATATATGTATATAATCACATATGATTTGAGGTGGACAATATTCATTTTCCCCTTCTCGATTCAATAGTTGTGCACATTTACTTAATCACATACGATTATACGTATAATCACATTTGATAAAATACATGAGAACAATTATAGAATCGACAAAGCAAAAATGAATTATGTCCACATAAATCATACGTGATTAGATATATATATATATATATATATATATATATATATATATATATATATATAATCACATGTGATTAAATACATTTAATCACATATGATATATGTGGACAACATTTTTCTTTGTGTTCTTGATTCAATAGTTGTTCTTGTGTACATAATCATATGTGATTATATGTATCTAATCACATATAATTTATATAGAAATCATTATTTTTTGTCTGTATAAACCATATGTGACTAGATACATATAATCACATATGATTATATGTATTTAATCACATATGATTACAGTGGACAAAGAACAATTATTGAATCGAGAATGTGACAATAAATCACATCCACATAAATCATATATGATTAGGTACATATAATCACATGTGATTATATGTATTTAATCAGATATGATTTATGTAGACAATATTTATTTTTACGGTTTCGACTGAATAATTATTTTTGTGTAATTAATCACATGTGATTATATGTATACAATCACATATGATTTGAGGTGGACAAGAGTTATTTTTTCCTTCTCGATTCAATAGTTGTGCTCATGTATACATGAGAAAAACTATTGAATCGACAAAGCAAAAATGAATTATGTCACATAAATCATAAGATATATATAATCAAATGTGATTATATACATTTAATCACATATGATATATGTGGACAATATTTATCTTTGTGTTCTTGAATCAATAGTTGTTCTTGTGTATATAATCATATGTGATTGTATGTATAAAATCACATATGATTTGTATAGACATCATCATTTTTTTCCGTATAAATAATATGTGACTAGATACATATAATCACATATGATTATATGTATTTAATCACATATGATTACAGTGGACAAATAACAATTATTGAATCGAAAATGTGACAATGAATCTCATCTACATAAATCATATATGATTGGATACATATAATCACATGTGATTATATGTATTTAATCATATATGATTTATGTAGACAATATTTATTTTTGCGGTTTCGAATGAATAATTGCTTTTGTGTAATTAATCATATGTGATTATAGATTTATTTTTTCCTTCTCGATTCAATATTGTCCTCATGTACTTTATCACATACGATTATACATATAATCACATGTGATAAAATACATGACAACAACTATTGAATCGACAAAGCAAAAATGAATTATGTCACATATATCATGTGTGATTCGATATATATAATCACATGTGATTATATGTATTTAATCACATATGATATATGTGGACAATATTTATCTTTGGGTTCTCGATTCAATAGTTGTTCTTGTGTATATAATCATATGTGATTATATGTATCTAATTACATATGATTTATATAGACATCATTATTTTTTTGTCTGTATCAGTTATATGTGACTAGATACATATAATCACATATGATTATATGTATTTAATCACATATGATTACAATGGACAAAGAACAATTATTGAATCGAGAATGTGACAATGAATCTCATCCACATAAATCATATAAGATTCGATACATCTAATCACATGTGATTATATGTATTTAATCATATATGATTTATGTGGGCAATATTTATTTTTGCGGTTTCGACTGAATAATTACTTTTGTGTAATTAATCACATGCGATTATATATATATATATATATATATATATATATATATATATATATATAAAATCACATATGATTTGAGGTGGACAATATTCATTTTTCCCCTCTTGATTCAATAGTTGTGCTCATGTACTTAATCACATATGATTATACATATAATCACATGTGATAAAATACATGAGAAAAACTATTGACTCGACAAAGCAAAAATGAAGTATGTCCACATAAATCATATGTGATTAAATTCTTATAATCATATGTGATTATATGTATTTAATCACATATGATTACTTTGGATAAATATTTGTTTTCGCGTTATTGGTTCAATATTTGTTATCGTGTATATAATTACATGTAATTGTATGTATCTAATCACATATGATTTAAATAGACTAGATTTGTTTTTTTTTAAAATAAAATCATATGTGATTAGAAACATATAGTCACATCTAATTGAATGTATTTAACCACATATGATTAAAGTGGAAAAAAACGATTATTGAATCGAGAACGCGAAAAGAATCGAAGCCACATAAATCATACGTGATTATATACACATAATCACATGTTATTAGGGCATTTATGAACAATAACATAAAACAAGTAATGCCTACATAATAGTAGAGTTAGTACTCACCTCCTTGATCTTGAAAATTAGCTAGCATGAGCAAGATGGATCTTTTCCTTTCCAAGAATCTACACAAAAATTGTAACATTATTTAGCTTGTGTTTGTTGTATTAATCTTATAAAACTTATGTACATATTTCCTTATTTTCTCTTTTATTGTAGTCCAACTGTTTGGAATATGTTTTGTTACCTTTCAACCCATTATTAAATTCTGAAAAAATTATATTGGTAAAGTTCCCCCTTTTATCTTTTCAGAAATATAAAGATCTCATTCTAATGATTTTTGGTTTATTTTATATTAAATTTACAAGTTGGTAACTTTTAGTTGTCACTTTCTGGACATCTCAACACTATTTGAATAGACTGTATGAATCTACTAAGAATTAAATCAGACCCTTTATATGTTGGAAACTATAAATCCATATCTAACTATAGGCTTTGGAATTTTGGCATTTGGAGTTCTGATGTATGTATTATGATTTTTTGAAGACAGTGCATGAAATATGTGACAGCATGGACCAGCCTGAGAAGATTGCCAATTTTACCCCTCAAGGAGTTGGAATTTCAAAATGTGATTCAAAGTTTGAAGAAAGTAGACACACTAATATAACGAAAAAAATTTCAATAAAATTAAACTTTTCAAAAACATCCCAGTTCATTAAGTTATTACAAAAAGGTTTTCAATACATTTATTATCAGAGTATTCCCAAGTCCATTTCATAAAACATAAACACAAGGAGCGGTACGATCACACCTTTGCCTTGCCATAGTCTCCTAAAGAACCTGAAAAACATTAAACCACAACTGTAAGCCCGAAAGCTTAGTGAGATACCCCCAAAATACCAACCACATATACCATACACATAACATACTTTATCATAACGAATAACAGAACAACCATACATATCGGGTCTACTGTGAGACTGGTCCGCCGTGTCGGGCCTTTAGTCCACCTGGTCCACCCTCCGAGTCCAGTCATGTCCCTCGAGTCTGCAGTGTGGTTGGTCCACCCGCACCAGGCCTGCAACCCACCTGCTCCACTCTCTGAGTCTACAGTATGACTGGTCCGCCCGCATCGGGCCTTCAGTCGGCCTGGTCCACTCTCCGAGCCTCGGCACGTCTGGTCCGCCCTCGTGGGGCCTACAGCCTATCCGGACCGCTCGCTGGGCCTTCGGAACAACCGGTCCGCCCCGGGTATCTTGGCCAACGGCACGAAGCAGGACCCGCCTCAACCCAACTCCAGTCCAAACAACCATGTGCACATAAACATACAATCACATAACAATTCATATTCAGTCAAACCGATCTAGCATATCACATAACACAACATACTCTAACAAGCAACCGACCTAACCGGTCACTAGCATAGCATCATCCTATATACCAGGATACCGACCTTAACCAGGTCTCTAACGAATACCATCCTAACTACCCGGATGCAAACATATCAAAGCAATAACATAACAATAGATACCCGGATCTCAATCCGATAAAGGGTCGGCCTTGGTGCCTTAGACCCTGTTGATATAGTCAGGATAACTCACCTCGAAACTACTGACTGAAAGGATAAGATCACGCTGCTGAAATCTCCGACCCGAACTCCACCACTGGCTAACACCAACACAAAAGCCAACAATTACCAAAATTCCCCTGGAAGTCAACTGGTCAACCCTTGGTCAAAGTCAAAGTCAAAGTCTACCCCTGACTGACTCAACTCGCCGAGTCAACCCGATGACTCGCAGAGTCCCCACACACAGAACCTCCTTCAATTTGCGACTTAACTCGCCAAGTCATCCCTTGACTCACCGAGTCACAGCCTTCCCAAAAGAAACTTGGACCCTACGACCAGACTCGCCGAGTCCAAGAACAGACTCGCCGAGTCTACGACTATCTTCAACCTACTCGCCGAGTTGTTCTTCCAACTCGCCGAGTTCCAGGCCATCTTCATCCAACTCGCCGAGTTGTTCTTCCAACTCGCCAAGTTCCAGTCTTTCTTCAAGCAACTCGCCGAGTCCACCCATGTGACTCGCCGAGTACCACCGGGTCTGAATCCATACAGAGGTTTTCCAAGCCATGCAGATGATCCAAACCATAGATCTACTCCTCCTGAGGCCATCCATCACGTAAAGTGGCAATCTTTACGTGAATCCAAGAAGATCTAGGCATTTTCACTCTAGGGTTTGGGTTTGGGACAAGATAGCTCCATCAATCTCTCAAAGACAGGGACCTTTATGCATTCAAACCCCTTCTTCATTCCAGATCTGAGGTAGCAACCTCAGATCTAACCTCTAAACTCCAATACATCAAAAGATATGATCTCTAACACCTTGTCACAACTGGAAATTTTGTGTCTTGTAAACTATACACTCAAGCTAAAGTGAATCAAAAGCTTAAGAACATGTGTAACACCTATGATTATGACTTCAAAAACTTCAAGTAAATACATCATACAAAGTACTACAAATAGTCATCAAACAATTGGAAACCCTAGAAGTTCTTATTTAGGTACACCTTGGACTAGAACTTCCTTATTGGATCCAAATGGACCAATAAGCTTCCAATTTGACTATCAAGGGCTTAGAACCCTAATTGGGCTCTAATTGGACCCACACTAATTTATTTCAACATTTTGGGCCATGTTGGGCCTAGAATGAAATGGATTAAAAGCTTTGATCCATGAATAACCTAAACTAGTCCAACAAAAATGTAAAAATCCTACCACATTCTTTTAGGCTTAAAACATACCCAAACAAACACTAATATTGGGCTTAGGGGCAAAGGCCCAAATTTTTCCTTTTCTTTCCAAATTCTCGGCCCAAATGCACAAGCCAAGAGGATGGAAGGGTTGACTTTCAAGTGACACCTCACAATTAACCAAAGGACTTCCATGCAAAATATCTCACATACCTCCATGCACATCACTTCAAAAATCACTCTCTCCTCTCCTCCCTCTCACTCTCGGCCGAACACAACACACACACACTCACAAAAAAATCCATCCCATTCTCTCTAGATCACTCAAGAACACTCCTTCCTCCCCACTCCAAAAATCTCGAAAATTAGGAGCTTTCAAGAGGATCTTGCAAGTTAATCATCATCTTAGGTAAGTCTTTACTTATATCCATGATCTAACTACTTCATTCCATCAAAAGCTCTTCTAAATCTATTCCAACTTGTGATCATGCACCTTAGAAGTCACCAAATTCGAGATCTACCAAGGAAGGGAGCTAAGGCCGAAAATCACTTCATTTTCCTTCCATTTTCTTTGCAAAACCGAGCCCCCACACCCAAGGTGAGCTTCATACCCCTATTTTCTGTTTTTATGAGTTTTGTGCGGGGGGGGGGGGGGGGGGGGGGGGGAATACAAGTGAAAGTGTAGATATATATGTGTTTGTATGCCTTGTATGATTTCCATGCTTACATGTATGCTTTTGTGTGCTATAATGTTGGATCTAGCCATAAAACCCCTCAAAACCGAGATATATCTTATGTTAAATGATTTTAGCATCAAATGTATTTCTACATACAAAGTGTTTCAAGAAAAATAGCTAAGTAGTTTAGTAACAATTTCCTTTGGGCTAAAAACACAAATTTTGGGCCTAAAATGTGAAAAATACAAAATTTAAGGGCCCAAATTGACATATCACGAATTCTGATGGATGAAGTGTGTCAAAACAGTTTCAATAAAACAATTTCTGGAAATATACTCATTTAGAGGATTAAAAACATAAATTTCAAGCTTAATGGGCTAAAAATGACAATTTCGGCCCAATGAGGCCCATTATGCGAATTTTTCTGTTTTGGAGGGCCAAACCTGTGATTTTCTGTAAAACAGTGGACCATAAGTGATCCAAGTCCTTTTCAAAGGTTTAAAATGCTTTTTAAATTTAAAAAGGACCAAAGTTGCAAAAATTTTACAATTTGGGCCAAAATTGTCAAACTTGCGAAAAAGAAGGGTTATAACCGAGAAAACTGAAATTTCAGGGACTTAAGCTGTTTTCTATGAAAAATATGCTGGAAAATATTTATTTCAATAATTTTTGGTGTTAAAATGTCAAGAAAATTGATTTAAGGACCAAACCGGAAAGTATTTGAATAAAGGGTTGAAAAAGTAAATTTTACAAACAAGGAGGGGCTGAAAACAGAAAATTTTCAAGACTAATTCAATACATGCAATTTGACCAAATAATGGTACCACGACTATCGACAAAATACAATACATTACAACACCAAAAGTCGTTGTTAAACGAATTGGTTCGGTCTCGAACCAATAAAAATCCGAAACTACTAACACGACGACACTATGATACTACAACACTACGATTCATACAACTAACGATTTGGAATTCATTATACATGCGAATGTGCACAGACGTCTACGCACTATCTTTGGGCCCCACAAGTGTAAAATCTTATTCGTTGAGCCTAGCTAGCCCGACGACCTGATCTTAAGGCCCGAAGACTTCAATCTTACGAAGTGTTGGGTTTTACCGATCCGACACGACGTAACCGGACTTTCAATGGCTTGTAGACTACTGGTCCCCAAGGGTCCTTTAGTGTCTCTAGTAGAGTCTGCCTTTTATGCGAGGCGGGTCTGGGACCCCTCGTACCTTTTTATCCCCAACCGGCTAATGGAGTCATCGAGGCCTTCGTGTCCTCTTTCTCTTCGGATGTGGGACTACACGTAGTCAGGACGGTTGGATAACGTGATTAGTACGGACGACGCCTACGGGATCGTTAGTATTGCTATAGACGAGTCGTTTGTGTAACGCGTGTTTGTAGCAGATAATCATGCTCAAAATAATCCAATGTCGTCTGGTAATGATAACTTCATGCGTTGCAATGGTTTCAAAATAAATTCATGGAATTCAAAGAATTAGGAAAACATCGGGTTTTCCTAGGGTTTTTCAATACATACAGATTCGAAATACATACAACTTCAATAAACAATTTTTACAAGTATAGAAACAAACAAGCATACTTATGGATCTTCACAACCGTTTTCAAAAGCTTCTCTTTTCAGAAAATATCGGATTTTCTGGTGGTTTTCAAACGATACGGAACATTGATTTTCAAATACAACTTATGAACTCACCAACATTTCATATGTTGACGTTTTTTTTTTCAAAATACTTGTATTCTCAGGGAACCAGTGAATTAAAGGAAATCAAGTTCAGTGATGGCTTGCAGTTTATTTATGTACGAGTCAAACAATTTATTTTGGGAATGTAATGTTTAAACAATGTACTTCATGTAAACTCTACTGGTTGTACTGTATTAATGCATGGTGACGAATGTTGTTACGTTTCATATATATACAATGTTATGGTATTCAATTGAGTCACGACAGCCCCCGAACGTTTCCGCCGCCTGGTTTGGGGGTGTGACACACCTCCAAAAATGATGAATCTAGATAATAGCAGCTCAAACAATGAAATAATACCTCAAAGAGAAGGCCCAAGAGAAGATTAATCCGAATCCTTGCAAAGCCCTTTGATCCAAGTCCCTTCTCCTTCAAGATTTCTTCAACAAGCACTTCCCCAAGCTCCAAATGCACTCCAATCCTCCACAATCACGTATCTAGGGTTTCTGGACTTCAAGGGAGATCAAGGAGGCTGGGAAGAGGGTATAATGTTCTTTAAATAGGGCTCATTCTCCGGATTTAGGGTTTTCTCCAGTCAGCACCTACTCACCGAGTCCATCTTTGGACTCGCCGAGTAGGCCACTTAACACGCGATCAAAGTCGCGACCCTACTCGCCGAGTCTACCCATGGACTCGCCGAGTTACCCTTATACAATTTCACTTTTAGCCCTTCAACTCTACTCTTGATATTTCGGGATGTTACAACTAATATTTCCAGATATGATTAAATTGAAAAAAAAAATGATTATTGAATCGAGAACGCGAAAAGAATCTTTGCCACATAAATCATATGTAACTAGATACACATAATCACATGTTATTAGGGTATCTATGAACAATAACATAAAACAAGTAATGCCGATATAATAGGAAAGTTAGTACTCACCTCCTTGATCTTGAAAATTATCTAGCATGAGCAAGATGGATCCTTTCCTTTCCGAGAACCTACACAAAAATTATAACATTATTTAACTTGTGTTTGTTGTATTAATCTTATAAAACTTACGTGCATATTTCCTTATTTTCTCTTTGATTGTAGTCCTCTGTTTGGGATATGTTTTCTTACCTTTCAACCCATTTTTAAATTTTGATAAATTATACTAGTAAAGTTCCCCCTTTTATCTTTTTAGAAATATAAAGCTCTCATTCTAATGATTTTTGGCTTATTTTATATTAAATTTACAAGTTGGTAACTTTTAGCTATCATTTTCTGGACCACTCAACACTCTTGGAATAAACTGTATCGATATACTAAGAATTACATCAGTCCCTTTATATTTTGGAAACTATACATCCATATCTAACTATAGGCTTTGGAATTTTGTGTGACAACCCAAAATTTTCTATTGCCTTGAAAGCTCAGCCATTTAACCCAAATAAATGCCAGACTTATTCCTGCTATCATTTAGCATAAGTTAGAGTATGTCCGAGCATTATAAGCCCAGTACACTTGAGGAATAAGTGTTGGGGTTTATCTGCCAAAGCTATAGTACAACGAACGGGCCTAAATCACATTGACCTGAAGTTCACGGCCACCACATGTGAGTTTATGGCTGTAAACTCCATGTGGGCCGTAAACTCCACTATATAAGGAGAAATGTGGCCATTTGTTCATTCCCTCCTTTCCTTTAGGCTCAAATCCTCTCAACTATCATCCCGTTCTTCGTCCCCGGTCTTCACAACTCGTTAGTTCCTTGTCCCAACTAGTTGATATACTACTTAAACTAGTGATCTTACATGTTTTCATCCATGATATTCATGTTTTCATTGATCTTCAAGTTTCACCAAGAACACACACTAGTGTTCTTGGCCAAAAATGACCATCCGAGCTCCTAGATCGTAAGTACTCTTATCCTAACTCAATGTACACTAGGTTTAACATGTTTAGGGCTTCGAAACAACAATAAATCAAGGATGAATGAGAGTTTACGGCCAAGAGATTTTCTTGGGCCGTAAACTCCCTTTAAGGGTGCAAAGTTGCCCTTTCTTCCTTCCTTATGCCCAGAACTTAACCTAGAACCAACCACCATTGAAGTAAGGACCTTAAACATCAAAGAAACCATGTCCTCATAGTGTTTACGGTCGTAAACCCCTAAGGAAATGGTCCTAGCACTCCCTATGGCTTGTATAATTGACTAGAACCTTGCATGCTTAATCTAGGAACAACAAAACATGAAATGAATGGGCAAACATGAGTTTACGGACGTAAATTCATGTGTGTACGACCAAGAACTCCTCCAAAGGTCATTTTGGAGCCCCAAATGACTTCCTATGCCCTAGATTTGAGTCTAGCTTAATCCCTTGAGTGATATAAGACTTTTGAGCAACTGATGTGTAGTATATTATGTTATTCAATTATTTTGGAGTTTGTAGAGGGACTCGGCGAGTTGTTTCTTAGACTCGCCGAGTAGGGTCGTGGATTCTCATCCGGGTTCATGACCGGACTCGGTGACTCCATGAGTGGACTCGGCGAGTCCATGCTGTTTAAGGAGATCTAGAGTCGTCATTTGCAGCTACCAAACCCCAGAGAGAGACCCTAAGAGATCTAGAGCATTTGTGTGGTAGGAGAGGCCACTTTTGATCATTTTGTTGGTGTGATTGCAAAAAGGAGGTGACCAAGGAAAGAGGAGGCTGAAGGAGGAGCGGATCTGGTGATTTTAAAGTTCAGAGACTTCATCTTGAGGTATTTATTCAGACCTTCTTCAGTTTTGGTGTTGATTCTTAGAGTTAAGGTTTTCTAACCCCTTTAGAGAATGGATATGTGGAGCAATTGGTCCCTTCTCGAGTTTATGCTTTGGATCTGGACTCAAAGAGGTCTAGAGACCATAACCCTTGGAGTTTTATGGGTTATTTTGGGAGCCATGAACTTAGGAGTTTATTTTTGGGGCTAAATCACCAAGTAGGACCATCTAGATATTATATGAGTGTCAAGGTCTGAACTTTACATGATTATCATGCTTCGGAAGGTCAGATCTATGGGTTTAAGGAACAGATCTGACCTCAGGAGGTCAATGGAGTTTTTGCATGGCATGAACTCGTCGAGTCCAAAGATCAGACTCGGCGAGTAGGGTTAGGGTTTCCCGTAAATCACTCAGCGAGTAGAATCACCGAGTTGGGGGAATAACTCAGTGAGTCAGAGAGGGATTAGAGGATTGGAGTTCAGACGGAACTCGCCGAGTTGATCTTGAGACTTGGCGAGTTGAGTCGGGGTAGCCCCGCGATTCATGCCAGGTGTGACTCGTCGAGCAAGGGAAGGGACTCGACATGCCAAGTGAGACTAGGGAGTTAGTGGACACGTGTGGACTCGTTGAGTCGCCCAAGTGCACTCGACGGGTCGGGTTAAAGTTTGACCGTTGAATTTGATTGACTTTTAGGGTTTGGTCAATAATGAGGGCCTTTGAGCCAAAGGAGGGGTAAAATGGTCGTTTACCCTTCTGAGGGTGCCTAGAGAGGGTTGAGTCTAGTCCTGAGAGTTATATTTATGAGAGTATTACTTTATGTGATTAGGTGGAGGCTAGATCGTATTTCTACCGAGTCAGAGATTTACCGAGACATCTGAGGTGAGTCTTCTCATTATACTTTACCTTGAGTGGTAATTAGAGTCATGTGATAGAGTTACTGTACGCTATTATGTGATGTGTTGCACTGCATTGTGTCTATGTGATTTATGCCATGTGTATATTAGAGTATATTAGAGTTAGAACCGGAAGGTTCACAGAGCTAGGACCAGAGGGTCCACAGAGTTAGGGCCCCGGGCCCATAGAGTTATAGCCTCGAGTGGCTAGTATGTGTTATGTATGGTATTTTGGGGAACTCACTAAGCTTTATGCTTACAATGTTATGTGTTATGTGTTTCAGGTACCAGTGATGATCGTGGGAAGGCGCCGACATGATTCGTACGCACGCATGGGTTTTTTTTTTATGTATTTTGATCTTGGGAAATATTTTGTGAAACAAAGTTATGATACAATGAGATTTTGTTAATAAACGTGTTTGGAAAAATGTGTTTAAAAATGCAAAAATTTGTTTTAATTTTTCCGGTGTTACAATTTGGTATCAGAGCCTTGGTTTGAGGGATTCGGATGCATCTTCGGGCGTATCTGAACTCGAACTGAGGATTTGAGGAAAAATTTGATAACAAAGTAAATTTTTAAAAAAGAGTAAAAAAGAGTTTTGAGACAAACAGAGCGGAGCCGTGTGTACGATCAGTCAACGCCCGAACGGTGATTTCCTAAAATACCCTTACAATAAGTTTTAAAAGAAACGTTATGTTATGCTATATGATGAATTATATTATGCATGCTAGAGTAAGACTAGGTATTCTTATTAGGACTAGAGTGGTCTGATATATGATGCCTTAGTATAGGGGTTTTACTACTAGGGATGCTTGAGAATGCTTAGATAGCAGCAAGGAGCTTATGAGAGATCTGCTAGTGAGTAGCACATGATTAGAGAGAATAGAGTACTTGGGATTTGGGACTCTGGGAGGAGGACTTGGTGTGAATACTGAGTCGGTGTGGTCGGTACTATTGGGCCCGTACTACCTAAGGCACCGGGTCTGTGCGCAACCCAAGTAAGAATCCTTAGGGTACCAAAGATCAAGTAGGGTTGGGATTTCGAGTGTGTGTACATCCGAGCAAATTACTGATATCTTATGTTGTATTTCAGAGAGGCATCATTGTATGGACACGCCACAAACCAGGGACCAGTGGAGGGGGTGTGAGCGACGAGGAGCTCCGCCAGATGATTCATGATGAGTGTGGTTGCTGCCATCCGCGATGAGATTCCAGATATGTTCGGGTCTATCACGACCACCCTGATAGAGACATTCGATGAGAGATACGCTGCTCTTTCTAATGCTGCTGTTGCTGCGGCCACTATAGTTGTAGCAGAGACTAGATCGTAGGGTGGTGATGTCTTGCTGTTCCGGGAGTTCAGCAACACAAAACCTCCGGAGTTTGATGGGACCCAAGTGGAGAGGGAGCGTTTGGCCCAAGAGTTTCTGACCCTCAAGCATGGTACTGATTCTGTCACAGTGATTACGAGGAAGTTCCATGAGCGGGCAATGTTTTTCCCAGAGCACGTGTCCTCCGTACAGGCACGTGTGAGCCGATATCTGAGTATTTTGAGGAGGGATATACGGGAGTTCGTGGCGAACTCGACGTATCGGACATTTGCTGAGCTTCAGGCAAATTCCCGGAAGAGGGAGATAGAGCTGGAGACCCAGGCTAAGGAGGAGGCTGAGTCTCAGGCGAGGGATCGGCGACCGGCACAGTCTCAATCGGCAGCCAAGCGGGCCAAGCCCGCTGATTCACGATCTGGGAATCAGAAGGGCCGCACTTGTGGGAAGTGCGGCAAGAGCCACGAGGGGGTGTGCAGAGCGGGGTCTTGCTACAAATGTGGCAAGGAGGGGCATATGGCCAAGGATTGCCCCAAGGGGTTTGCAGTATGCTTTCACTGCAACCAGACTGGACACCGCAAGGCAGAGTGTCCACAGTTACGAGGGAGTACCTAGGGAGCACCTCAGGGATCTGCCCCTGCTGCTATCAGAGCTACTGAGAGTCGGCCAGTGAAGGCCGAGGTACCAAAGGCGCGAGGGAGAGCCTTCCAGTTGACTGCAGAGGAGGTCCGCGTAGCGCCCGATGTCATGGTTGGTATGTATTCTTTCAGATATTTACTTTTATGTTGAGATATGGTGCTTATATTATGATATGCGTAGGTACTTTTTTTGTGAATTATGTACATGCTTTGGTGTTATTTGACTCGGGTGCGAGTCGGTCTTTTGTATCTTTGGCTTTTAGTCAGCACATCAGTATTAGTCGAGTGGCGTTGAGTCGACCTCTGAGAGTTTCCATAGCTAACGAGAGAGCGGTGTATGCCACTGAGGTGATCCGAGTGTGTGTACTTGAGATTTTCGGCGTTGAGTTTCCGATTGATCTAGTTCCTATTGTGATGGGAGATGTCTGTGTCATCGTGGGCATGAAATGGTTGAGCAAGTTTGGAGCGGTTATCGACTGTGAGAGACAGCTGATGACCATACGAGACCCTAGTGGGGGAGTTCTTACCGTGTACGGTGAGGGTACATGTTCTGGGTCGGCATTTTGTTCAGCCGCTAGAGCGAGGCAGAGTCTACAGTAGGGCTGTAAGGGATTTGTAGCATATGTGATGGATACGACGGTTGATTCAGAGAGACTGAGGTCACTAGATGAGGTTCCGATAGTGCGTAAGTTCTCGGATGTATTTCCGGAAAAGTTACCTGGTGTGGCTCCCGAGAGGCAGGTTGAGTTTAGCATTGATTTGGTTCCGGGGGCTGCGCCTATCGCCAAGGCACCTTATCGCCTTGCGCCTCCAGAGATGCAGGAGTTATCCTCGCAACTTCAGGAGCTGCTAGGGAAGGGGTTTATTCGTACGAGCCGTTCGCCATGGGGAGTGCCTATCCTTTTTGTTAAGAAAAAGGATGGCTCACATCGGATGTGCATTGATTACACGGAATTGAACAAGCTGACGGTCAAGAACCGTTACCCGTTGCCGAGGATCGACGATTTGTTCGATCAGTTACAGGGAGCATCTTGGTTCTCCATGATCGATTTGAGGTCGGGATATCATCAGGTGAGGGTGCGAGATGAGGACATCCAGAAGACAGCGTTCAGGACTCGTTACGAGCATTATGAGTTCGTGGTGATGCCTTTCGGGCTCACCAATGCGCCAAAGGTGTTCATGGATCTCATGAACAGAGTATGTAGGCTGATGTTGGATCGTTCGGTGATCGTGTTCATTGATGACATATTGGTGTATTCGAGATCCAGAGAACAACGTGAGGAACATTTGAGAGAGATCCTCGGAGTTTTGGGATCGGAGAGGCTGTACGCCAAATTCTCCAAGTGTGATTTTTGGTTACGAGAGGTCCAGTTCCTAGGGCACCTCATTAACCAGAAAAGGGATATTAGTTGATCCGACCAAGATTGAGGCGGTGATGAGTTAGGAGGTGCCGAGGTCACCTATAGAGATCAGGAGTTTCCTAGGATTGGCAGGCTATTGTTGAGATTTATCAGGGATTTCTCCAAGATCGCCGTGCCACTCACCAAGTTGACCCGGAAGGGTGTTGTTTTCTCATGGGGCCCAGAGCAGCAGGCCTCCTTCGAGACACTTCGCCAAAGGTTATACAAAGCCCCGGTGTTAGCCCTTCCGGAGGGAATGGAGGACTTTGTGGTATATTGTGACGTGTCGATATCAGGGTTGGGAGCGGTGCTTATGTAGAGGGGGCACGTGATAGCATACGCATTGAGGCAGCTGAAGCCTCATGAGATAAGGTATCCCACCCACAATCTAGAGTTGGGAGCATTAGTGTTCGCTCTCAAGATCTGGCGTCACTATCTGTATGGGGTCCGGTGTACCATATACACAGATCACAAGAGCCTGAAGTACTTGATGGATCAGCCCAACTTGAATATGCGGCAGAGGAGATGGTTGGACATGGTAAAGGATTATGATTGCGAGATCATGTACCACCCGGGTAAGGCTAATGTGGTAGCCGATGCCCTGAGCCGTAGGGCGGAAAGCTCCCCGATGCGGGACGTTTGCATGAGATTGACAGTAATGACTCCGGTGTTGGACACCATTCGAGGGGCCCAGGCTGAGGTTGTGAGACTAGATAACCAGAAGAGGGAGCGAGTTATCGGGCAGGTATCGGAGCTCGTTACCAATAGTCGGGGGCTTATGACATTTCAGGGTCGAATTTGGGTACCGTTTGTGGGCGGGACGCGTAGCATTTTGATGGAAGAGGCTCATCGATCGAAGTTCTCGATCCATCCCGGGGCCACTAAGATGTATTTGGACCTGAAGAAGGAGTATTGGTGGTCCTGTATGAAGAGGGACGTCGCGTGGTTCGTTGAGAGTTGCCTAACCTGTCGTAGGGTTAAGGCCAAGCACCAGAGACCGCATGGTAAGTTGCAGCCATTAGAGGTTCCCGAGTGGAAGTGGGAGCAGATTACTATGGATTTTATCACCAAATTACTGAGGACTGCGAGGGGCGTTGATGCAATTTGGGTGATTGTAGACAGGTTGACGAAGATCGCTCACTTCCTTGCTATTAGCGAGAGCTCTTCCGCGGAGAGGCTGACAGAGTTGTATGTGAGAGAGCTGATATCGCCGCATGGAGTGCCGATCTCGATTGTCTCAGATCGAGATGTGCGTTTCACTTCCAGATTCTGGAAGAAATTTCATGAGGAGTTGGGTATGAGGCTGCATTTTAGTACCGCATATAACCCACAAACTGACGGGCAGAGTGAGCGGACAATTCAGACGCTTGAGGACATGCTCCGAGCATGTGTGTTGGATTTTGGCGGGAGTTGGGACACATATTTGCCCTTGGAAGAGTTTTCCTACAACAACAACCATCATTCGAGCATTGGTATGCCACCCTTTGAGTTGTTGTATGGGAGGAGGTGTCGGACCCCTATTTGTTGGGGAGAGGTAGGGCAACGTGTGATGGGTAGTACAAAGATTGTGCTTCAAACGACTGAGCATATATAACAGGTCAGACAGAGGTTGTTGACCACTCAGAGTTGTCAGAAGAGTTATGCGGACAGGCGCCGGTCCGAGCTCGAGTTTCAGTTCGGCGACTTCGTGCTCATGAAGGCCTCTCCTTGGAAAGGAGTGATCCGATTTAGGAAGAAGGGAAAGTTGGGGCCTCAATATATTGCACCTTTCAGGGTGATCGCGAGAGTAGGCAGGGTAGCCTACTGTTTGGAGCTACCTTCGGAGTTGGGTCAGATTCACGACACTTTCCACGTGTCGCAGTTGAGAAAGTGTATAGCCGACGAGTCGGCAGTGGTACCATTAGAGGATATTCAGGTGGATGTGGACCTGAACTATGTTAAGAGACCGGTGGTAATTAGATATCGGAAGATCAAGGTTCTGAGAAACATGGAAGTTCCTCTGGTGCAGGTACAGTGGCAACGTAGGAAAGGGTCAGAGCTGACTTGGGAGTCGGAGCGTGAGATGCGTGAGCAGAATCCAGAGTTGTTTGCAGAGTGAGACTTTGAGGGAGGAGTCTGATTCTAGTGGGGGAGAATTGTAACATCCGAATTCCCAGGTATATTATTTTATTCATTTATTTTGGAGTTTGTAGAGGGACTCGGCAAGTTGGTGCTTAGACTCACCGAGTAGGGTCGCGGATCTTCATCCGGGTTCATGACCGGACTCGGCGAGTCCACGTTGTTTAATGAAACCCTAATTTCCCGGGTTTGGCACCTATTTAAAGGCCCTTAAGGCCGTCATTTACAGCTACCAAACCCCAGAGAGAGACCCTAAGAGATCTAGATCATTTGTGAGGTAGGAGAGGCCACTTTTGATCATTTTGTTGGTGTGATTGCAAAAAGGAGGTGACCAAGGCAAGAGAAGGCTGAAGGAGGAGCGGATATGGTGATTTCAGAGTTCAGAGACTTCATATTGAGGTATTTATTTAGACCTTCTTCAGTTTTGGTGTTGATTCTTAGAGTTAGGGTTTTCTAACCCCTTTAGAGAATGGATATGTGGAGCAATTGGTCCCTTCTCGAGTTTATGCTTTGGATCTGGACTCAAAGAGGTCCAGAGACCTTAACCCTTGGAGCTTTATGGGTTATTTTGGGAGCCATGAACTTAGGAGTTTATTTTTGGGGCTAAATCACCAAGTAGGACCATCTAGATGTTATATGAGTGTCAAGGTCTGAACTTTACATGATTATCATGCTTTGGAAGGTCAGATCTATGGGTTTAAGGAACAAATCTGATGTAACATCTGGAATTTCAGGTATTATAGTTATTCATTTTATTTTGAGTTTTGTGGAAGAACTCGGCGAGTTAGGGCGTAGACTCGTCGAGTAGAGACGCGATTTCTCGTCTGGATTAATGACCGGACTCGACGAGTCGCATTGGTGGACTCGGCGAGTCAGCGCTGTTTAATGAAGCCCTAATTTCTCGGGTTTAGGGCCTATTTAAAGGGCCTTATGGCCGTCATTTGTGCTCACCAGCCCCCAGAGCGAAACCCTAGTGCACTTGAGCGTTTGGAGTAAGAGAAAGAGCCATTATCAACCTTGGAGGTGTTGTCTAGAAAAGGAAAGGAAGTTTTAGCCAAGAGGAAGCAAGAGGACCAACTTCCTGAAGATTTGAGGTCCAGAACATCACATTTGAGGTACCATTTTCGAACCCTTTTCTGTTAAGGTGATGTTCATGTTGATTTAGGGTTTATTGAGCCCTTTTGTGGCTAGATCTAGTGCCCATTTGGTCCCTTAAGCGAGTTAGGTTCTGGATCTAGACCCTTGGAGGACCAGAGTGTCCCTTTGTCCAAGCTTTTTATGAATCCATGGAGGTTTTGGTTTGGGATCTTTGTGTTTGAGGTCAAAACACCATTTATGAGTCATTAGGTGTGATATGAGCGCTAAGACATGAACTTTACGTGATAAATAAGCTCGGAAGGACTGGATCTATGAGTTAGTGGAGCAGATCTGACCTCAGAAGGTCGTTTGGGGTTGTACATGGAATGCACTCGCGGAGTCCTTTGGCAGACTCGACGAGTTGGTGCGGGTTGTTCATAGATTTAGAACCAAGGGTTGAGTAACCGAGTTGGGTGAGTGACTCGGTGAGTCGGAAGGGACTCAGAGGAAATGGGGTCCTCGTAGGGACTCGGCGAGTCCACGCCAGACTCGGCGAGTTGGGGTTGACCATTGACCATTGATCAGAGTTGACCGGTGTTGACTTGATAGGGTTAGTCAACCTTAGTTGGGAAAGTGTTAATTAGAGATGTATTGTGTTATAGGAGGACTATAGCTCGGGAGATCGAGCACTAGTGATTTCAGGGATTTACGAGTTACCGAGATACGCGAGGTGAGTCTTCTCACTATACTTTACCTTGAGTAGGTAAATAGAGTTATGTGATACATTGCTTTATATACATTGTTTGTTGTACTGCATTCTTTTATGTGATTTATGTTGTGTATGCTTGCAGAGTTAGAACCTGAGGGTTCACAGAGTTTGGGTGCAGGGACCCACAAAGTTATAGCCTCGAGTGGCTAATATGTGTTATATGTGGTATTTTGGGGAACTCACTAAGCTTTGTGCTTACAGTGTTTTGTGTTATGTGTTTCAGGTACTAGTGAGGATCGCGAGAAGGCGCCGGCTTGATCAGTACACATACGGGATTTTTATGATACGAGATCTTGGGATATTTTTATATGTTATAAATTGAGTTTCAAACAATGATGTTTTTATGATTTACAAATGAATTATGTTTTATTAATGCGAAAAATTGTTTTGGAAATTGACGGTGTTACATCTGACCTCAGGAGGTCAATGGAGTTTTTGCATGGCATGAACTCGCCGAGTCCAAAGATCAGACTCGACGAGTAGGGTTAGGGTTTCCTGTAAATCACTCAGCGAGTAGAATCACCGAGTTGGGGGAATAACTTAGTGAATCAGAGAGGGATTAGAGGATTGGAGTTCAGATGGAACTCGCCGAGTTGATCTTGAGACTCGGCGAGTTGAGTCGGGGTAGCCCCACGATTCATGCTAGGTGTGACTCGTCAAGCAAGGGAAGGGACTCAACATGCCAAGTGAGACTAGGGAGTTAGTGAACACGTGTGGACTCGCCGAGTTGCCCAAGTGCACTCGACGAGTCGGGTCAAAGTTTGACAGTTGAATTTGGTTGACTTTTAGGGTTTGGTCAACAATGAGGGCCTTTGAGCCAAAGGAGGGGTAAAATGGTCTTTTACCCTTCTGAGGGTGCCTAGAGAGGGTTGAGTCTAGTCCTGAGAGTTATATTTATGAGAGTATTACTTTATGTGATTAGGTGGAGGCTAGATCGTATTTCTACCGAGTCAGAGATTTACCGAGACATCTGAGGTTAGTCTTCTCACTATACTTTACCTTGAGTGGTAATTAGAGTCATGTTACAGAGTTAATGTATGCTATTATGTGATGTGTTGCACTGCATTGTGTCTATGTGATTTATGCCATGTGTATATTAGAGTATATTAGAGTTAGAACCGGAAGGTTCATAGAGCTAGGACCAGAGGGTCCACAGAGTTAGGGCCCCGGGCCCATAGAGTTATAGCCTCGAGTGGCTAGTATGTGTTATGTATGGTATTTTGGGGAACTCACTAAGCTTTATGCTTACAGTGTTATGTGTTATGTGTTTCAGGTACCAGTGATGATCGCGGGAAAGCGTCAGCATGATTCGTACACACGCATGGTTTTTTTTTTATGTATTTTGATCTTGGGAAATATTTTGTGAAACAAAGTTATGATACAATGAGATTTTGTTAATAAATGTGTTTGGAAAAATGTGTTTAAAAATGCAAAAATTTGTTTTAATTTTTCCGGTGTTACAATTTGGTATCAGAGCCTTGGTTTGAGGGATTCGGATGCATCTTCGGGCGTATCTGAACTCGAACTGAGGATTTGAGGAAAAATTTGATAACAAAGTAAATTTTTAAAAAAGAGTAAAAAGAGTTTTGAGAAAAACAGAGCGGAGCCGTGTGTACGATCAGTCGGCGCCCGAACGGTGATTTCGCAAAATACCCTTACAATAAGTTTTAAAAGAAACGTTATGTTATGCTATATGATGAATTATATTATGCATGCTAGAGTAAGACTAGGTATTCTTATTAGGACTAGAATGGCCTGATATATGATGCCTTAGTCTAGGGGTTTTACTACTAGGGATGCTAGAGAGTGCTTAGATAGCAGCAATAAGCTTATGAGAGATCTGCTAGTGAGTAGCACATGATTAGAGAGAATAGCGTACTTGGGATTTGGGACTCTGGGAGGAGGACTTGGTGTGAATGTTGAGTCGGTGTGGTCGGTAGTATTGGGCACGTACTACCGAAGACACCAGGTCAGTGCGCAACCCAAGTAAGAATCCTTAGGGTACCAAAGATCAAGTAGGGATGGGATATCGAGTGTGTGTACATCTGATCAAATTACTGATATCTTATGTTGTATTTCAGAGAGGCATCATGGTAGGGTCACACCACATACCAGGGACCAGTGGAGGGGGTGTGAGCGACGAGGAGCTCCGCTAGATGATTCATGATGAGGTAGCTGCTGCCATCCGCGATGAGATTCCAGAGATGTTCGGGTCTGTCACGACCACCCTGATAGAGACATTCGACGAGAGATACGCTGCGCTTTTTGATGTTGTTGTTGCTGCGACCACTACAACTGTAGCTGAGACTAGACCGCAGGGTGGTGATGCGTTGCTGTTCCGGGAGTTCAGCAACACAAAACCTTCGGAGTTTGATTGGACCCAGGACCCGATTGCAGCGATGAGGTGGATATCAAACATAGAGGGATGTTTCTTTACTTGCTCATCTCCTGAGCATTTGAGAGCTCGGTTCGCGTTGAGCCAGCTTCGCTTGGGAGCGAAGGATTGGTGGAAGTTTGTAACGGCACATTATTCGCCTGCTGAGCTTGTTGTAGTGACTTGGTAAAGGTTCACTACTATGTTCCGAGATGAGTACGTTCCCCAGGTGGAGAGGGAGCGTTTGGCTCGGGAGTTTCTGCTCCTTAAGCAGGGTACTTATTCTGTCACAGTGATTACGAGGAAGTTCCATGAGCAGGAAATGTTTTGCCCAGAGCACGTGTCCTCCGAACAGGCACGTATGAGCCGCTATCTGAGTATTTTGAGGAGGGATATACGGGAGTTCGTGGCGAACTCGACGTATCGGACATTTGCTGAGCTTCAGGAAAATGCCCGAAAGAGGGAGATAAAGATGGAGACCCAGGCTAGGGAGGAGGCTGAGTATCAGGCGAGGGATCGGCGACCAGCACAGTGTCAGTCGGCAGCCAAGCGGGCCAGCCCGCTGATTTACAATCTGGGAATCAGAAGGGCCGCACTTGTGGGAAGTGCGGCAAGAGCCACGAGGGGGTGTGTAGAGCGGGGTCTTGCTACAAATGTGGCAAGGAGGGGCATATGGCCAAGGATTGCCCCAAGGGGTTTGCAGTATGCTTTCACTGCAACCAGATCGGACACCGCAAGGCAGAGTGTCCACAGTTACAAGGGACTACCCAGGGAGTACCTCAGGGATCTGCCCCTGCTGCTATCAGAGCTACTAAGAGCCGGCCAGTGAAGGCCGAGGTACCAAAGGCGCGAGGGAGAGCCTTCCAGTTGACTGCGGAGGAGGTCCGCATAGTGCCCGATGTCATGGCTGGTATGTATTCTTTCATATATTTACTTTTATGTTGAGATATGGTGCTTATATTATGATATGCGTAGGTACTTTTCTTGTGAATTTTGTACTTGCTTTGGTGTTATTTGACTCAGGTGCGAATTGGTCTATTGTATCTTTGGCTTTTAGTCATCACATCAGTATTAGTCGAGAGGCTTTGAGTCGACCTCTGAGAGTTTCCATAGTTGACGAGAGAGCGGTGTATGCCACCGAGGTGATCCGAGGGTGTGTACTTGAGATTTTCGGCGTTGAGTTTCCGATTGACCTAGTTCCTATTGTGATGGGAGATGTCTGTGTCATCGTGGGCATGGACTGGTTGAGCAAGTTTTAGAGCGGTTATCGACTGCGAGAGATAGCTGGTGACCATACGAGACCCTAGTGAGGGAGTTCTTACCGTGTACGGCGAGGGTACGCGTTCTGGGTCGGCATTTTGTTCAGTCGCTAGAGCGAGGCAGAGTCTACAGCAGGGCTGTAAGGGATTTGTAGCATATGTGATGGATACGAGGGTTGAGACCCTGCATGGCTTGGAAAGCCTTTGTATGGGTTAAGAGCTAGAGGTACTCGGCGAGTCACGTGGGTGTACTCCGCGAGTTGCTTGAAGATAGGTAGCAACTCTACGAGTTGGAAGAACAACTCGACGAGTCTGTTGAAGATAGCCTTGGACTCGGCGAGTCTGGTCGTGTGGTCCTAACCTTTCCTGGTTGAGCTGTGAATCGGTGAGTCAAAGGACGACTCGGCGAGTTGGGTCACAATATGGGATTTTTCAGAGTTAAGGGACTCGACGAGTCAGTGGGCTGACTCGGCGAGTAGGGTCAGTAAGGAAGTTTGACTTTGACTGAGGACTTTGACTTTGACCAAGAGTTGACCATTTGACTTTCATGGGTAATTTGGTAATGTTTGGTATTTATTGAATTCGGTCTTCTGGTATTGTCAGTGGTGGAGTTCGTGTCAGAAGTTGGAGCAGTGTGATCTTATCTTTTCATTCAGCAGTTGCAAGGTGAGTTATCCTCACTATATCGACAGGGTCTAAGGCACCAAGGCCGACCCTTTATCAGATTGTAATCCGGGCAGTGTTGTTGTGTTATTGCTTTGCTATGCTTGCATCCTGGTAGTTAGGATGGTACACGTTAGTGACCGGTTAGGTCGGTATCCTGTTTAGAGTATGCTATGTATATGATCTGCTAGATCGGTTGACTGGTGATTAATTGTTATGTGGTTATATGTTTATGTGCACATAGATGGTTGACTGGGGTTAGGTTGAGGCGGGTCTTGCTTTGTGCTGTAGGCCAACATACCTAGGGCGGACCGGTTATCCCGAAGGCCCAGCGAGCGGTCCGGATAGGCTGTAGGCCCCACGAGGGCGAACCAGACGTGCCGAGGCTCGGAGAGTGGACGACTGAAGGCCCGATGCGGGTGGACCAATCATACTGTAGACTCAGAGTGCATGGATGTTCTGTTCAGTTATGTTATGTTATGCGTGGTATATGTGGTTGGTATTTTGGGGGTATCTCACTAAGCTTTCGGGCTTACAGTTGTGTTTTAATGTTTTTCAGGTACTTCAGGAGACCGTGGCAAGGCGAAGGCGTGATCGTACCGCTCCTCATGTTTATGTTTTATGTTATGGTTCTGGGAATACTCTGATAATAAATGTATTGAAAACCTTTTTGTAATAACTTAATGAATTTGGGTTGTTTTTGAAAAGTTTAAATTGGCTTGAAATTTTAGAGTGTTACAGATTGTTATGTAGTAATAACAATCTCAATTCCTCTTGATCTTGACCTTTTAAAGCTTAATGCCTCAAATGATGCACCTCTAATGGGGTCACAAACACCATGATCGACAAGATGAACAAGGAAAGATGGAGGAGGCACCAAAAATGTCCTAGGGTTTCTCTTAGAAGGTTAGGGATGTTTTTTGCTTGCCAAGGATTCCTTTTATACTTAGGCTATTAGGGTTTTCAACCAGGAAACCTTAATCAGACTGCTTAGGCCCTAAGTAGCCCATGGAGTCCCTCTAGAAAGCCCTTGGACGAAATCCATATGGGCTTCCCATAGGTTTCGTCCAATCCCCTTTCCATTAGGAATCCATAGCCCAATTGCAACTATCATATAATTGCAATATCAACCCTCTTTATTTAATTAATCTCTTTTAGCCACAAAATTAATTCTTGACTAATATTAATTAAACAATAAGATTTCTCTTTTAATATATTATTCATATAATATATTAATAAATCATAATTAATCCTCTTTCTCCTTAATTCATCATATCAGTTGCTATGGTGAAGGCAACCCAAAAGGATCATGCTCACAATCGGGTCAAGTACATACCAAAATAGTTATGGACTTGGACACCTAATCCAACAGATATATGTCATCTTGGATGTAAAATTGAGTTCAATACACAACTTACCTGCCAAAGGGAAATGCATACTAAGAGCGTAACCATTACAAGGTCTCTGGGCCGATAACAATTATTGTTTTTTTATTTTGATAAAACTAAAAAAACACCATATTTCAGAAAGGTGAAAGAGTTAGAGAGCAAAAAAATCAAAATTAACAATAAAATTCATGGTACATCAGTGATGGGGAGAATGGATTTACCTTTTAGATTGAACCTTAAATTTTTTTTCTCCATTATATACTCAACCCTACATAAAGAAAAACACTTCCAAAATCAATTGCAAGAAAAGAAGAGAGAGAGCGAACCAAAGAAAGAAACAACGTGTTCAAGGTGAACACAGTCACAAACAAACCCCTAAATCAATGATTAAGAAGTAAAATAAGAGAAATCTGAGGGTTAAACTTTATGGTTTAGAAGGGAGAGTATTGGGGAGAAGGGAGCAGGTGGTGGTTGTTTGATAGTGGTGAATGTTGTGTGGTGAGGACATCGTAGGAGTGATAGCGTGTAGCGGTACAGATGGTAATGATGGAACAGGGTAGTGTATCTGTTGGTGCTGGTAGTAAATCCTGTGCTCTGCTAACACATCCTTTTCCGATAATCTGAGAGAAAACCACGACAATAACAATAAAATTAGGAATTGAATACAAAATCAACCATGTCAAATACGAAGAAAAAAATCACTCAATTGAGGAATCTAATAGCATTATTTCAAGCATCTTCTAATATTGTCAATGCTAATGTTTCAACAATTATAAACACCGGAGATAATTAGAAGAAGATAAATATATTTCAAAATAATTGAAATCCCTTTATCCTCAAATCTCCCTTAAATCATGGTTCAAGATTGAAGAATTCAAATTCAGAAAATGATTACGCCTTATATTCCTCAAATCACGTAAGGGATTTTAGCGGGCTGGGTCAAACCATTGATTATTGAATGACTTCGTCAAACGATAATAATAGATAGACTCATTCAAACGGTAATACTCATTCAAATTTGAATAGATAAGCTTGACTCATTCAAACAATAATATACAGACTTTTTTTGCATGCATAAATTCATTGTATATATTGCATAAGATCTTGTACCTCTTAAAATTAGGTAAAACATGGTAAATGCTTTTTAAGGTGTATATATATATATATATATATATATATATATATATATATATATATATATATATATATATATATATATATATATTGTTTTTTTATTTTTTGAAAGCTATTTTTTTCAAAAAATTATTTTAAATATATCAAAATTCATAATTTTTTATTCTCTATAAATAAACATACATATTGATATAGTTTTAAGATAAAATAAAAAAATTTATTTTTTTAGAGTTTCAGCTCTCGTTATTCATAATCGAATAAAAATCGATTAGATTTTTATTACGGTACATTTGTTATTCATTTATGAATAATACGTATGCTTAACTTTTTTACAGTTTAAATATCATTCATATATAAATATAATACGTAATAAAACTTTTTTTTACCTAAAATATATTTTTTTACATCATCTTTCGTCACACGTTATATTTATATATGAATAAAATGTGTATTAATTATCGTCATATGGTATATTCATATATAAATAAAAAAATTATCAGATTTTTGTTATAGTTCATTTTGTTATTCGAATATGAATAAATAGTATGTTAATAAAAAACGACAGTAAACTAAAGGAGGTATTAATGTTCTCTCACTAATTCATTGGTTTATTTATATTTTTAACTATAAAAAGATATAACTTTAGTCCTTAAATTTATATTATATTCATACTTTATATCTTTTAGTTTTAAAAGTTTTATTTTTCATTTTATTAATTATATATTAAATTTCCAATTATATATTTATTCCATTAAACTATAACATTTTTTATTTGTATATTTTATTCTTTTTATTTTCTATTTATTCTTAATAGCATATAAACTACTTATAGTTGATATAATAAAAAATAAATTTTAATGATTGAATCTTCATTCCAAAGAATTTATATGTTATGTAGAATAACTTATATAATTATAATTTATACGGATGTTGAATATTATTTTTTAAATTGAATTGTCTTTTAAAAAGAAAAGCAATGAACCTATTTGCAAAAAACTATATATATAAAAAATTATGTCATTGTTCATCTTAATACGAAAACTAATTTAAATTACTAGGTCATATCCTTTTACTTTCATTTTTAACTCTATAAATGTGGCTTATTGAATGAAATTTCATTTCATAGTTTCTTCATAATCCTTCATTATTATTTTCTCATTTTTTTGTTCTTTCATCTTTCAATCACATGTATCAACAACAATCTACATTCCTTTATTCTAAGGTATGTTTTCGTATAAAAATATTTGCATATATTTGACTTTATATGGCATTGTAATTTGTTTATTATATCTTATAAATATGAATTGTTATATAGTGAGATTTTCATATATATTATCATTATGGATCTAGATTTTTCGTTTTTTTTATCAATTTATATTAGGATGGTAACATCGAATACTTGAATAGATGCATAAAAGGTGATCAATCAATTTTATCTACTTCAAATATTGTTAAACATAAATAGGCTATGGAAATTTTAAAGATTTGATTTATGCACATATATGGTTTATGAAGATTTTTATGATTTTATTTGTACACATGTTGGAATTGCCAAGGTATATTATAAGTTGAGTATCACTATTTTACTAATTTGGTGGCATATATAATATTTGGTGAGTCATAAATGATTAAATTTTAGACATGATGTATTATTTGGTTGAGAATAACCAAAGTTATTGTAGACGAGTTCTTGTTGAAATTAGAAAAATATCTCATGAACGAACAAGGGTGCCTATAAGTACTGGCTTTGTAGATATTCTCTATAATTTTGATGTATCAAACCCAGTACAATCACAAGTGACCGACCCCCTCAAATATAACATTTCATTTGCCTAATAATGATAGATTTGAAGTCGATGATGGCTTTAATTTTGATGATTCTCATTGACAGAGTAGTGAAGATAATGTAAGCGATTCAAGAATAGATGTTAGGGATGATTCTAATGTATGTGTGTAACATCCTGTTTCGAGAAGTTTCTTATTTGAGATTCTGGACAATAAATGGATCAAGTAAAGGTCTTGGGCTTCAAGGGAGTAGGGTTTAGACCCTAATAGATGTTTATAATATTGGTTATGCGATCCAAGCCCTTGGTTTGTGTTTTGGAGTCAAAAGGTAAAATGAGAAAAGTGACGCTTCAGACTTCTTTCTTGGAATAAGGATTTTAGTTCAATATGTTTTAAGTTAAAAGTAATTAGATAGGATTGGGGGGGGGGGGGGGGGGGGGCTTGTGACATCCCCAAAATCACGGCCAGAAAAGACCGGTTTTGTTTATACTTTATTTCAAAATCAGAGTTATCTTTTAATAAAAGGGTTGCGGAATTTGTCCCAAAACAATAATATGATAAAGATTTATCAAAAGCATTTCCATAGAAATGTATTTCATTAAAAGACTCGGGATGTCATGTTCGTACAGATCAAAAGTATAAACAATACAATATAAGCCTTACTACATTATTTCATATCTACAGGCTTATATCCGTAATCCCTCGTCCAAAACATCACACCTATGCTCATGCGCCACTACCTGTAATACATAAAACTGAGTGGGTCAGGCTTGGGAGCCTGGTGAGCACATAGGGTTTTCAACCCACAATAAATAAGTTTATTAATTTCATCAATCAACAATAACCCGATTACCCGTTCCCGTTATCCTCACTTACGTCCCTAAACACCTATCATAAGGGACCTAGCCTAAGGATCATCATCGGGACGGACACTACTGCTAAGGGGATTCCTCAACAATAAATGTCCTAATAGGCAACCATGTGGGGGATGGAGTACACCGGTGAACACATCGTTCACAACACCTAGAGGTTGCGAGCCTGCTAGTGTTCCACTGGACTGTCTAGAAGAGTCCGTGGTCGTCATCTATACTCCGCTAGATGACTAGATCAACAACAACAACATCGAGGCCTCTCATCATTTTATCACACATCACCTATTACATCTACCCATGTTTTACCCCAACATTTTTGTAGATATAAAATACATATACAGTTTAAATCATTTAAAACTTGTATAAAAACATTCATCCAGCATAGATAACAAGTATACATATAATATGCACACATAGCACGTAATATATAAAATACTTCATATCTATGTGTAAGATGAAAGTAACTATGCACTCACTTGAAAAGGTGGTGATTCCGAACTCAGACAGCGCTTTGCTTCTTAAATAGAATTTTCTTCGATGAAACCTAGTATTATTACCACTAGAGTTTAGTCTATTATTCGCCGAGACTAATTAATAGTCTAGCTATTATTATTATTATATAAGCGTTAAAAAAAATACTTATATAACCCATAATAATAGCCCAAATATTTATTATAAGTTCATAATAACAATACTAATTTTAAATATAAGCTATATTAAAATAAGGTAAGCATAACTTACTTACAAGGGGGTTTTAGCTAGGAGTCGGGCTCTGCAGGGGCAGAACTTCGTCGCTGAATCTTTCTAAGAAAGATTCGTGCAGCGCTTCAGCGCTCACCTTACTATACTAAACTACAGAAAGAGAAGTCGAATCACGAGGGACCGAAATGCTCGGGGGATAAGGAGAGAAAGACTCTTGAATCAAGAGAATGGTGCAAGAAATATGAGAGCCCAAGGCTCTTATTTATACTAATTGAATTTTCAAAAACTACCCTCCATAATTACTTAATGACCTTTTAGTTATATAAACAACTAAACATCCCTCTATAATACTATTTTAAATGGATTTAATGATATTTGTACTAAACTAATGTCGAAAGAACTCAACATTAGTCTTATAATGACCGCATCGTCGAGACCTTTCTAATGATATATACATATGTATATATATATATATATATATATGTGTGTGTGTGTGTGTGTACGTATATATGATTTATACTTTATTTTAATACGTAAATATGCTATTATAATTTGTAACTCGTTCATACGAACTCCGTTTTTGACGTTCTTTATATCCACGCGTAGGTGGAGACGTACTCTACAACTTTCGTTTAGACTCCATCGGCTAATTTTGACTTTATTTTTAAAGTTATATTTTTAACAGGCCGGGACATGATTGATCTGTTTAAAATCTCATAACTTCTTCATACGAAGTCAGATTTGGGCGTTCTTTTTATCGATGTTCTTAGTTTAACATATTCTACGACTTTTGTTTAGATCGCTAAGGCTAAATCTCGCTCTATCATAAATTCACTATTCACGCTTCCCGGTATCGTGTCGGTTCTGTCGTGAAACTTCGACGGGTCATAACTTCTTCGTTATAACTCGGATTTCGGCGTTCCTTATATGCACGGAAACCTTGAGACATATTCTACAACTTTATGTAGAGATATCGGGATTATCTCACACTTTAATTTTGACGCTCAGTTTTATTCTTTATTAATTATGCATTTATAATTAAATAATAAACACATAAACACACATAATTCACATAATACTCAAATATATTACCTTTATTACTTCAAAAAGAGTTACAAGAGTTGACCTAGACTATTACATTGACAAAAATGCTTAGCCCTGAAACCCGGGCGTTACAGGGCTCTACAATACCTTTATGTGCATATAAAGAGCGCCAAAAATAGAGTTGGAACGAAGAAGTTATGCCTGTTTGAAGTTAAGTTGGAAGAAGAGAGTCTGGCAGTACGTTGGGCGTACCGGGCTGAGGACGTACACATTTTAGGGTGTTACGTTGGGCATACCGCCACAGAGTAAAAACCCTATTTTCATGGTTTTGAGCCCTATTTAAGGTCTCTAACCCCTTAGGGGTCCTTCCTATCATGAGTCTCCACCCTCTTGAGCCTCTAACTTAAAACCTTAGCTTCCTCTCACTTTTTTTGTGCATTAGCATCATTTTGGAGCTTATTTATCAATTATAAGGTGGAATCTTGAAGAACAAGGTGGTGTCAAAGTGACTTGAAGAAGGATCCAAGCTTAGATCCATCAAGATTACATCATTTATGGACCATTGTGAGTAAAAAGCTTCAAACTTGCTCATTAGTTTCATAGATCTTGTTAGTTTTCATATTTGTCACTTTTTGGTCACTTTAGTGCATAAAGTTTAGATCTTGAAAGTTGTGACCTTGTTATGGTTAAAGTTGGAAACTTTATCCATCTAAACATCATATTAATTCTGATATGAAGGTTATGGACTTGGACTTAATGGATTAAGTTGAGAAAGATGCATTTTTGGTCCCTATGAGACTTAAAGACTAGATCATGGTTATTTGGACCATCCTAATGGATAAAGTTGGAAACTTTATCCATTACAGAGCTATTAGGAAACATAAAAATATGATCTTGATCCTTCTATCCCCTCCATGCAAGAGTTAGGGCTTTAGCTTTTGAACCTTTTCTAGCCATGGAAAGTCATAAAGCTGGAAACTTTATGACTTAGATTGATATTTGGGACTAGATTTGAACTTTGGAAGCGATGTCTTAAAGGAATGAGCACTTAATGAAGAAAAGTTGAATTAGGTCGAGTACGCATGGCGTACCTAGTGGTACGTTGAGCATACTAGGCAAAGGCCCTGTAATCTAACCAAGGACCTACTACGCTAAGCATAATAATTGAGTATGTTGGTCGTACTCAGTCTTTGTTGACTGTTTGACTTTTTGACTTTGACCTTTGACTAGGAATTTGACCAGGTCTGATCTAGTAGCCTTTTAGGTATTTTTAGTTGTAACTTGAGTTTAGGTCACTGTTTGTTGTATAGGATTAAGTTGTTAGGGACGTTTAATGCGGCGTGGTGGGGTGGTGTTTATGGTGTGTCGGATTGCGAGTCATGCATCTGTTTTGTCCTTTATTGATGATTAAGTCATTAAGAGGTTTAGGCACGGTGCAGTGGTCGTGATGGTTAACCGTTGACCGTTGAGTTTTGACATGTTTGACTTTTAGTTAAACTTAGGGTTTCGAGTAGTATTATGAAGTTTGACTTGTTTTAGAAGCTCAAGATAACACCATTAACCAACTAAAAAGAAGCTCAAGATACTAAAAACGGATTACATGAGAGGTTTACCTCGCGAAGAATCATGGAAATTCCACCTGGACTGAAATCGAGACTAATCATGCCCGTTTTCAAGAAAATGAATCTTCCATCGACGGAAGGGATGGCAAACCTGACTTGGAGTTGGTTGGGGAAGAAGACAAACATACAATTGAATCTCTGATTCCATATGAGATCGGAGGACGCATATGTTGGTAAACCCATATTTTTTAGATGGAGGTAACACGAATATGAATATATGATCATGAGATGGTCAAAAAACTTACCGTTGATGATGATTGCTCATTGATCTGAAAGTCTCAGCAAAGAAGGAAGAACACTCAGAGACGATGGTGAGGAGAAAAAAGAATTATAGAAGAAACCTTGATTTAAGTATATAGTAGTTTGACCTTTTAGTGGGCTTAACCAGTTGACTTTGACCAAGTTTGACCATTGAGGGTATTTTAGGATTTTGATGGAATTGGACTTTAGTGGGATTAGGTGCCTGTTAGAGAGCAGAGTTTGGGAGTCAGGGACCTTATCAGCTTATGTTTAGTTTGCGAGGTGAATCTTCCTCATCGTACTTTCGGGTTGAAGGCACTAAGGTCGGCCCATTTGATTGTTATCATGGTTTATTGTATGTTGTTATGATGTAGTGATCTGTTAGACTGGTATCCTGATACATAGGACGATGTTATGCTTAGGGATCTGTAAGGTATGTTCGATTGTCAGTTGACTGGTTATACGTTTATATATTTATTTGTTATGTATATGTTGACATGTTATGTATGGTTGGGTTGAGGCGAACCAGTGGAGACTGAAAGCTAAGAGACCCTGGGCGACCCAAATAGACTAAAGGGCGTGTGGCGGATCAGTCAGGCCGAAGGCCCGAAGAACCGTCCAGATATGCTGAAGGCCCGATGAGGCGGTCAAGTCATGCTGAAGGTTCTATAAGTGGTCTAGATAGACTGTAGGCCTGCGAGGCGGTGCATTCAGGCTGAAGGCTCTGTGTACATGTTGTTTGTTATTGTTGTTAATTGTTATGTGTATTATGTGTTGGTACTTTGGGGGATCTCACTAAGCATTGGCTTACAGTTTTGGGTTATGTTTCAGGTACTCCGGATGATCGCGGGAACGCGAAGGCGTGACCGTACACATCCTCATGTTTTGACTTATGATTTTGGGATACTCTGATGTTGAACATGTTTTGTGAACTACGTTTGTAAACAATTTGTGAAATTGGTTGGTTTTAAAAAGTTTAAATTTTTCATGGTTTTATGAGTGTTACACTAACAATCCACAAGTAAAACTAGTGATGATCATTGGGTCATCTCTTGTGGGCATCTTCTTGCTTATTTCATTAAATCGTTTGAAATAGGCTTTATTAGACTCTCATCCCCTCTCTCTACAAGCCAATATGGCGTGAGCCTTTTGTTGGAACCTCTATTATTGTATAAAGTTGTTGCAGAACTTCTTTATAGTTCTTCGAAACTACTTATGTTCTTCGGTGGAAGGCTGGCTAGCCAATAACGAGCTGATATGTCAAGGTTCCCACGAAATAAAGGCTGCATAGTTTAGGGTCCATAAGTATCATCTTGATTTCCCACCGGAAGTTTGATACGTGATCATCCGGATCTCCCTGTACCATCATAGGGCTTCACCCTAGGTCCTTTCAACCCTATGGGGATAGGGGTATCATTAATGTTATCGGTGAAAGGATTCCTACAATTTAGGCTCTCGGATGCCTTGTTGTACTCCTTTACTCCGACTATCTTCCACGACTCCCTTGGCCTTTGATCCTCATGGGTCTTTCTTTGCTTACATTTTTCCCTTACTTCTCTACTTTCTGACCTGCTTGAACTCCAAGTATGAACCGATACTCGGTACTAGTCTTCTTCCCTATGTATCTTTTACTTTCCTTTTTCCGCTTGTTGCTTTCTCATAGCTTTGAACTTCTGGAAGGCTTTGAATTTCGTTATCTCTTTCTTGTCATCTTTGTGGCCTTCCTTATTCATTATTGGCTCCTTCGAAGCAGCTCCAAGGTTGGTAACATCCCACCCTCTTACCACCGTGGCTATTTGAGGTGTCTCCGTATATGCTTATAACGGTTGCATTCTTCAGATTGGACTCAGATTTATGTCGTCGACGAGATTATTGATGGTCACCATTTGTTGTGTGGTCCCACAGATGGTGCCACTTGACGTAACTCAGATTCTCTACTCTTTATACTCTATGTGAGATCCTAGAGTGAGTAAAGCTTGGAATAGTTGAACCAGAATTACACCACCAAACAGTAAGCCGTTCACCGGGATGATTCCCAAGAGAACGCTCTGGCACTCAAGTTAGAACACAGAACTCAACATCGACCTCAATGAATAGTAAATTGAATTGATTGTGTGTACCTTTTGCAATCCGTTGTAGCTACCTTTATACTCACCTTCCTCGGGAAGTAGCGATGCGGGATGTGCCGAGCAGGCGGTAGTCTAGTCAGCATTAAAGCTCTCGTTGCCGAAGGTACAAAGCTTGTACTAAGGTTGGGTCATTAGTCTTTTTTAGTTTGTTATTTGTGAGTTGCCGTGAAATGCAAGTACAATACAATATGTATGGTTATAAATCTGACATTGTGTTGCTTGAGCTTGTCAAGCACTCAAGCAACCGATCCTACTCATTCGGATGGGGCTTTGAGAAGATCCCTTCCTACGGTTCAATATCCTACTCCATATCGAACCATTGTTCGAGGAGGTACATATCCACGATAGGCATATACCTCATTAATGATGTGGTAAAATGTATTGTTTATTTAAAAGTTTAAACATCATGAATTTTTTATAGTTATAAATACTGTAACATCCTAAATATCGAAGACTTTATATGTTTCTACCATGGAATCAACAAACCATGCATGTTAGTTTTACTGATTAATGTACTTACATTTAACTCTATAAACGTTTTTTTATATCGTGAATGCAGATAGAACAAATCCAGAATTAGCGGAACATCTCTGGAATACTACATGTGTCACTTTTAGCCATTGTTACCATATAATTATAAGCAGCATAAAATCTCTTAGTATAAGTTACGTATTTAGTGATTCACTGCATCAAGTGATTGTACCCATACTTTGTTGATGAATTAAGATGCAATTGTAAATGATATCCTAACAAAAGATATTTTACTATTCAATCAAAAGAGTTCAATATAAAACCAAACACTGAACTCAAATGCGAAAAAAAAAAATGTAAAAACTTTTTCAAAATTGAAACTGGGAGATGCTACAGCAGTTCCTCTCTCGCTGCTCGGCAGGTGATACCCAAACCAGACTGTCCACATAATCAATAACTTTACCTCTTACATTGTAACCAAGCTTTATAACTTTAGTAGTGGCTGCAACCGGATCATACAAACCATGATCATATCCTAAAACTGAAACACTAACTTGAAAAAGAAACTCATTTTGTAAGGTAAATCCGTATGGATATATATAACCCCTAAAAGGAGGAAAAAAACGATGTTTAACCCATGACTCAGCCACCCCATACTCATCCATCACCCACAACTGACGTTCAACACCTGGAACGGTTGACATGACACAAAGCTTTCCCGCCATAACTCCTAACTTAATCCAGACATCCTTCGCATTGCCACCTGTCAAAGAATCCGGAAGAGGAATCTCACGGAATGTCTCTGCTCCGAAATCATATGCCAATATTGTCTTTTTTTTAAAACCATTCTTCCCTCTATAATAGTAACTTTGCCAATGAAGATGGCCGTTATGCCCATCTACACAGAGATCATCAAAATCGGAAATATTCCTGAGGCGAGATGGAATCCTTTGAGTGATGAGCTTCCAGGAACCCTTTCTCATGCTATAAACCTCAACCGGAAGCCACTCCATAAAGACAACTGTGTTTGGTGATATCAAAAGACGTTGTGTAATCTTAACAACTATGTAATCATCAGTTTTGGGATCAAATCCGAATCGAAAAAACTGTTGGGTCGAATGGGAAGGCATAGAATATGGTGGGAGAGTTAACAAGGAAGAGAGGGAAGGGTTCCATATGTAAATGTATTCATAAGGATGATCTGATCCATATATAAAGTAAGAATCAGGATCTGGTTGGCACACATTATATTTCGGCTTATGATTTGATCCGTATTTAAAGCATATTAAGCCATTAACAGATCCAATGACTTTGCCACGACTATCTTCAGATTGGGGTTTAACTGGGAGCTTGATGAAATTATTGAGTTCCAGATGAGGAATTCGATAGGGGCGTGCTGTGAATGGTTTGGAGTCAAAAGAAAATAGCTTGGAGAAGTGCAAGAGAACTCTATCGTTGTTGTTGGTTTGAATTGAACGATGAAGGTGGGATTTAATGAAAGAGGATTCAGATAACAGTACATTCCAAGATTTTGAGAGACATCTCATCTGAGCAAGCTGTTTAGCCGGTAAACTAATGAATATGATTAATAAAATATCGTCTGGGAAGTTCCATGCAGTCGTTCGGTGTTTTTTTGAGCAGCGGAGAAAAGCCTAACAAAAATCCAAAATAATAAATCTTATTCATGCTAGAAATTTTATTAATTCAAATAATTTTTGCAATGACGAAGGAAACAGGGCCGGATTACCATATAAAATGACCGAGAGCCGAGAACAGTTTCGCAAGGGCGGTGACGATAGCAGGAGGAGAAAGAGTCGCGACGGACGGCGCAGTTTGACGAGACAGAAATTCCAAAAAGGCGGGTAACCGCGGTCAGCTATTGGATACGAGACCTAGGGTTTTAAGAAATAAACCATATATCAAAGCCTGATTACTCGGTTTAAAGTAAAAAATCTAAATTTTCAAATACTATTGTGTATATGATCTCGACTCTCAAGTCAATCTAAATCAAATACAACATTAAAAAAAATTAAAATAACTCTACAGAATAAGAGATTTCATTACTTATTATTATCCCACTATATTGAACGGTAAATTCGGTCCGGAGTGTTTAATGTTTTTTTAGTAAGTTACTGAAATCGTTTTTATGATTTGATCAAAATTGCACGTTATTTTTTTTGCACTCACATTGTCCCTATGGTTTGATTTTGTTGCATTTTTCGTCCCTTACATATATAAAGTTAGGGACTAAACGTGCAATTTTAACCAAACCATAGGGACACAAAACACAACAAAACTGAACCACACGGATGATCCGAGTGCAAATAAAAGGTTAGGGAAAAAACGTGTAATTTTGACCAAACCATAAGGACGATTTTAGTAATTTACTCTTGTTTTTTTGGGGTAGGTTTAAAAACTTTCCAACTTAGCGAGTTAGGTAGAGGGGTTGGTGATGGTGGTGTCTAACTCCATCGGGGCTCCAACTAGCATGGAGAGATCATTCACTATGTCATACCATGGAGAGAGAGAGAGAGAGAGAGAGAGAGAGAGAGAGAGAGAGAGAGAGAGAGAGAGAGAGAGAGAGAGTGGAAACTCGGCATATCTAGCCTAAAGGTGGTGCTTTCCAACCAGCTTCACTTAACCGAGCAACATGTCGAGATGAAACCCTTGGGTCATATACAAACATCTAAAACCATGCATTATTTATGTTTTTTTTTGTCCCCGGCAAACATAAGATAACTATTATACATTGGTAAACATACTATAAAGCCCGGGGGTAACAGAACTATCCATTAAATATTTTCCATCAAATATAAATTTAATGTAAATCTATTGGTAATCTGTCGGTAATGGTCTTAGCAACGGATTTGCTATGGACCAATGTCTATAAACCTTGTTAAAATGTCGATATAGTTAAGTATACGTTAACGTGCACCCTTCAATTCTTTTTTAGGTCTACCCATGCTATTATACTATTTTGTACATATTTTTATATTTGTCTAATACTTTTATAATTACCAGACTAGTGGAATGATTGATGAACTGATATGGTTGTCGGTTCAATGTCATATCTAGTTTTCAAAATATTGGTCTCAACTCCACTATTTTTTCAAGTTTCATTTCAAAGTTAAATTTCATTCCCTCCCTCTTATATCCTTTAATATTTCCATCAAACTACTTCCGTCCTCATAGGAAATTAAGACATGCACATATTTGGTTTTATTATGTAGTTTACAATTAATTGCATTATATCCTAACATTCACTTAAATCTCGGTACATAGCACCACTCAGAGAACGATACGTCATCACCCCGATCATTTGCGTGGCGCGCCCCGATAGAGTGTGTGGCGCGCATATCTTTTTTCGGCTATAAATAACCACCTCTATATATGCTTATAATATCCCACCCTATAGCTCAATCCTTGTAGTTCTCCCTGCATTAGATCCAAATTTCCTGAGTTTCTTGTATACTGACGAAGCCCTGTGACCCCTGAGTGACCGACAAGTAGTAGCCTTCGAGTAGAAGTTCTGTCAGTGCAATTTCCAGAATTTTTCTAGGGAATCTTTATAAGTTAAGTTACACTCTATATTATTTTAGTGTAATCTATATTTAAAATTCATGGTTATTGTTATGAATTTATAAATAAGATTTGTCAGTAAATCCAATGTCATATGAGTGATTGATCTACTTACGGGGGATGATGTCTAAGTTGGATTTAGTGAGGTGTTTAAAGTGGGATTTCCAAATAGTATACCCTGTATACCAAACGTACCCTACCTCCGATATGATCTGATCTGGTTGTTCCTTATTTCATAGATCTTGATGTAGACATTATGATTAGTGATGAATCTAGACTATCATTAGTCGCCAGAAATATTAACTTAGTGACATTTGTATCTTGGTCACATCAGAGGATAAGTCAAGGAGTTTGGCGGAACGCTGCCAAATTCTCCAGTCACCTACCTAACTAAGATGAGTGCATATTTACTTTCAAATGTACACATAAATAAAAGTATCCTATATTCTTAAATGTTATGTGTGTTGTTTTTGTTGTGTTTAATATATTCATATTATATGATATGATTATTACTTAATTTAATCGTATGTTATACTTAATAATATGATTGGGTAGTAATGGGCTGTGTAAAATAATAATTTAGAGGTTGTGATAGGGTTGTGTAAGATAATGATTGTGATAGGTTAGTGAGAGACGTGTGAAAAAAATAAGCCGTGACTTTTCATGTCTATACAAAGTACTATTGTACTGATGTGCCTGTCCAATGTACCATTGTACTGTCGTGTCTCTCCTAAGTACTATTGTTATGTCGTGCTTATCCAAAGTACTATCGTATTGTTGTGTTTACCTAAAGTACTATTGTAATGTTGCATGGTGTCCAAAGTATCGTCATACTATTGTACCTAATTACTTAGGGAAACATATATGATTGATGCCAAAGATCCTTTAGAAAAAGATCTCTCGAGATCTAGGATTAGGAAGTGAGAATAACAAAAATGGGGTAACTGGGTTATTTAAATGCTGAAGATTATATAATTAAAGATTATAATATTGTGGTTGAAAACCCTATGTGGTCACTAGGTTTCCCAACCTGACCCCCTCAGTTTCTTTATATCGCAGGTAGTGATACGAAGGTATTGATAGATAAAGGTATTATCTGTTGAGATATTTAAGGATACGAGTGTAACATCCAAAAATTCAAGCCAATTTAAACTTTTCAAAAACAACCCAAATTCATTAAGTTATTACAAAAAGGTTTTCAATACATTTATTATCAGAGTATTCCCAGAACCATAACATAAAACATAAACATGAGGAGCGGTACGATCACACCTTTGCCTTGCCACGGTCTCCTGAATTACCTGAAACATTTAAACCACAACTGTAAGCCTGAAAGCTTAGTGAGATACCCCCAAAATACCAACCTTATATACCATACACATAACAAGCCATATCATAACAGAACATAGAACAGCCATGCACTTCAGGTCTACTGTGTGACTGGTCTGCCGCACCGGGCCTTCAGTCCACCTGGTCCACCCTCCGAGTCTAGCCATATCCCTCGAGTCTGTAGTGTGGTTGGTCCGCCCGCACCGGGCCTTCAACCTACCTGGTCCATTCTGTGAGTCTACAGTATGACTGGTCCGCCCGCATCGGGCCTTCAGTCGGTCTGGTCCACTCTTAGAGCCTCGGCACGTCTGGTCCGCCCTCGTGGGGCCTACAGCCTATTCGGACCGCTCGCTGGGCCTTCGGGATAACTGGTCCGCCCTGGGTATGTTGGCTTACAACACAAAGCAGGACCCGCCTTAACCCAACCCCAGTCAAACATCCGTGTGCACATAAACATATAACCACATAACAATTAATCATCAGTGAACCAATCTAGCAGATCATATACATAGCATACTCTAAACAGGATACCGACCTAACCGGTCACTAACATATACCATCCTAACTACCAGGATGCAAGCATAGCAAAGCAATAACACAACAACACTACCCGGATTACAATCCGATAAAGGGCCGGCCTTGGTGCCTTAGACCCTATCGATATAGTGAGAATAACTCACCTCACAATTGCTGACTGAAGAGATAAGATCACGCTGTTCCAACCTCCGACACGAACTCCACCACTGATAATACCAAAAGACTGAACTCAATAAATACCAATAATTACCAAATTACCTCTGGAAGTCAACTTTTGGTCAAAGTCAAAGTCCTCAGTCAAAGTCAAACTTCCTGACTGACTCTACTCGTCGAGTCAGCCCGCTGACTCGTCGAGTCCCTATGCTCTGAAAACTCCCAAATTGCGACCCGACTCGCCGAGTCGCCCCAAGACTCGCCGAGTCCCACGAACTCTGAGTCACCTCCTATTCAACTCACCGAGTCGTTCCTCGACTCACCGATTCATAGCTTAACCAAAACGGTTAGGACTTCACGACTAGACTCGACGAGTCTAAGAACATACTCGCCGAGTTGTTCTTCCAACTCGTCGAGTTCCTTCCTTTCTTCATCCAACTCGCCGAGTACACCCATGTGACTCGCCGAGTACCTCTAGTTCTTAATCCATACAGAGGCTTTCCAAGCCATGCAGGGTCTCCAATCTGTAGATCTACTCTTATACAAGCCATCCATCACGTAAAGTGGCAAACTTTACGTGAATCCAAGGAGATCTAAGCATAATACACTCTAGGCTAGGGTTTGGGACAAAAAGGCTTCATCAACAACTCTTGAACAGGGACTTTATGCTCTTTTAGATCATCACTACTCTAGATCTGAGGTAGCAACCTCAGATCCAACCTCCAAACTCAAGTTAGCACTAGGTATACTCCCAAAAATCCCACAAATGATAGATCTAGATGGATAACAGCTCAAGCAAAGAATTATTACCTCAAGAGAAGACTCCAACAGAAGAATAAGCCAAAACCTTGTAAAGCTCCTTGCTCCAAGCCCCTTAATCTTCAAAGATCTCTTCAACAAACACTCCTTTAAGATTCAAATGCTCTCTAATTCTCTCACAAACGGATATTAGGGTTTCTGGACTTCAAGGGAGAGTAAAGAGGCTGGGGAGAGGGTATTATGTTCTTTATATAGGGCTCAACCCCTAGGATTAGGGTATTCTCCACACAACACCAACTCGTCGAGTCCAGCCACCGACTCGCCAAGTTGGCCACTTAACACGCGACCAGAATCGTGACCCTACTCGCCGAGTTGACCATCCACATTTTCACTTTGAACCCTAAACTCGCACTCCTGAGCTCGGGATGTTACAACGAGGCTTAACCCGTTACGTCATGCGTACCCAAAGGTTACACCCTACGTAATCCTCTAAGGTCCAAAACCAACTTCTTAGTTCTTAATGCCTAAAGACTAAATGCCTAACTCAAAGATCTCAATCTTGGGAAGGTCTTAACTGATAAATTCGACAACTTTAAGCTTTTTCATGGATTAATAGAGCCCAAGACCAAAACCTACGTCCATAATACTTTTTAATAACTCAAACTCTTGCATGAGTGGGAAATAGCAACAAAGACTTCATGTGTATGGCACAAGATCCTCAAAAATAACATAAAGTGGCAAACTTGAGCTCTTGAGTAGCTTCTACTCATAAGAATCAAACCATGGGACCAAAAGTTAAGAAAATTCAAATTCTAGCCTAGATCTAAACCATATAACCATAAAGGTAAGTGCTTTATATCTCCAAAAGCTTGCAAAGGAAAATGAAATTTTGGATCTACAAGCTCCAAGCCCAACAATCCTTAATGGTGAACTTCTTCTTCTTCTACAATGCACCAAGAACAATCTAAAGGTCCAAAACAAGCTCTCAAGGGTTAGGGTTTCAAAATAACATAATGAGGGAGTGGAGGTTGAAGGTAAGAGAGGTCTCAGGGACTTAAGGCTCTTTAAATAGGGTCCAAACCCTAAAATTAGGGTTTGAGATCAACATAAGTACATCATATGTACTTCTTGTGTACGCCCAATGTACTGAAAAGAACCCCGCCACCTTTTAATTAATTACGCTAAGCTTACCCATGGGGTACGCCCCGCGTAAGGACCGAAAATGTAATTTTTATATAATTTAAGCCATAATTGAAAAGTACATGGGAACACGATGTTACACTATGGCCCTCACCCCCCGTTTGATTTTGGGCTACCTTCTTTGGGCTAAAAGAAGTTGTTGTGCTAAAAGAAGATATTTTTTGGGTAACAAATAGTTATTTATAATAGAATTTTACATGTTACAAACAACTTAAAAACATGTTTTCTGCTGAAATTTGTCAGGCCAAAATCATACTATCGTTTATTATCTTTATATTATATATATATATATATATATATATATATATATATATATATATAATTTATTAACGGACCCCCATGGGGGTTTCAGGATGGGACTGTTCACCCCGCCGTGGCCCCGAAAAACAAACAGGAGTTAACCTTGCCTCCGTCCTCCAATTTTTTTAACAAATACCTCGCTACAAGATGGGGTGGGGGACTCATGGGAACAAGGTCCTACAAGACTTTTTAATATCCCTAGGAACTCCTTAATCAACTTGGGAAAGTGCCACCAACAAATGCAATTCTAAATGAGAGGATAATGGTTGGCAAGCAAGTGAAGTTGGGTAATCATCTCATCACATCTCTCATGCATATGTATCCATTATTAGATGAGAAGATATAGGAAAAAAGGAGTTTCATCAAGGAGGTGTGATGTAGTTGATGGTCGGGGAAAGGGGTTGGTTTTTTGTTTTGGTGGGATGAAGATAAGTGAATGGGTGTTACATTTATGTTTTGTGTGTTGAAGAAGTGAAATCATCTTTGATTGGATGAATGTAAGTATATCGTAAAATAAACATGGGTTGTCATCTTTTGTAATCAATGAGCATCAATGGAAATATAATAATTTCATATGTTAGAAAATTAATCGTTGTTTAGTTTTTTGTTTAGAATTTCTTAATTTCTTTGTTCCGTTGCTTGTTGTCTCTGTTAATGATTATGATTTCAACTTGCACATTGTTTTTGTTTAATCTAATGAAATTTGAGGATGTTTGTTTGGTTTATCTAGTGTAATTGCTATCAAATAGTGTTATTTTAGATCATAATTTGATGATTTTAGCACTCGAATATGATTTTCTTAGACATATAAACATGGATACCATCCACCCTTAATGAAACCTAATCATACAATGGGTAAAGTTCTGAGTCGTATATTGCTACGTTGAAATATTAGAAATATCATAACTTCCTCTTATGAAGTCAGATTTGAACGTTCTTTATATGCATACTCTCGGTTTTACGACTATTATGAATTTCGTTTAGATCACTTAGGATAATAATTAATCTATCAAAAATCCACCTTTTACGATACATAGAGATGTGTCGGTTTAATTGCGAAATTTCAAAAAAGTATAACTTCTTCATATGAAGTTGGATTTCAACATTATTTATATGTACGGAATCCTTGTCGCATATACTATAACTTTGGTTAAGATTATTTATCCTAAACAATCTTCTATCTAACAAGTCATTTTTAACATTTATAATGACTAGCCCGAATCTATCGGTGTAACAATTATCTCCCCCTAAGGATGCTTACGTCCCGGAATCATCAACAAAACAGGGTTTGTATAATAGCTTTGCATGTTACCTTTCCATCCTAGATAAAAATCGTAACTCTTTGGACTTATTGACTGATGGCGGTGTTCAATCTTGCAACTTCTCTTCCTTTTAAATTCAATCTCCATTGGAGGCTCCAACTCCCTTTAGAATTAACGTATCCTAAGATAAGGTCTTTATTTTGATATACACAACAAACTGATGGGTCATGCTCTAATGACCTTCAATGTATGATGCAATCAATAGAGAAAACTTAGATCCAATAGGTTGCATGTGAGCTTATGGTTAAGTTTTTTCCGCCACATATTGTTTTGTAACCTATAAAACTTATCAGTGGTATCAGAGTCATTGTTTTCAATTGATATTACACAATGTTGAATATATCAAAATTAGGGTTTATAGAAATTAAACCCTAACGGAGGCATTTTTCGAAAATTGCTAGGGTTCTTGAAACCCTAGCCTCCACCCTTAGAATTTCTGAAATTTGCTAGGGTTCTTGAAACCCTAGCCTCCTTAGTCTTTTTTTAAATTTATGGAGCCCTTTTATGGTTTATCTACTTTCCTTAATTGTTATTTTAAAAGCCTTAAAATTTGAATAATTAAAATCAAATAAACCTAAGCCCTATTTTCGAAAATTAGGGGGTTTTGGATTTGGATGAAATTTGAATTATTTTATTAATTGGCCAATTGTAAATAATTATTTAATCCATAATGATTTAATTAATTGTTTAATTAAAAGATAAAGATAAATCATAATTGGTTTTATATTAATAAATTAAAATATTTAATTTAAACAGTTAATATTAAACCCTCATATTTTGAAAACTTTTACAATATAACTTATATATAGTAAAGTTTTACTATATGTATATGTGACATCACGAAATTTAGGTTTATAATTGTAGACAGTCAGTTCGCCGCGAACCTTTTTGTAATTCGAACTATTGAGTTTTAATGCATATTTTGAAAAATATATAGTTTGATTACAACTAATATAAGATATCAGATGGTATCTTACTTCCATTGGTGGAAAATCTTAAACAGATCAAATAGCTCAAACTATAACCCTAGTTAATACGTCTAAAATATTGAATTTTCGTATTAAGCAATGGTGAGCGAAGCAAACACTCTAGTCTTGTAGTACATGTTCACATGGGTATGGAAATATAAAGAACATTCAAAATGGAGTTTGTATGCAAAAGATACAGTCGTTATAAGAAAACAAACCAGTATAACACTAATTTTTTTTAAACTGCAAAAATTGTTTCTATCTGTTGAGTTACTTGCACACCTCAAACAGAAATTATGAGAATGTTGTTGGACTCAAACTATGGTCTAATATTTAATTCCATACTCGAAATATTTATAGAATAAATATTTGTAAAAGTCAAAAAATCAAACTTTTCGGGTCAATTAGACGTGAATCTTTAAACGCGATTTCTCAGAGTCTACAACTCAAAAAATTAATCTTCGGCTTTTGGAATCCTTGAACTTGACTCTATCATACACCACTTTAGAAATAAAATATTAGGTTTCGGGAACTTGGCATACAAAACCAGAATGGTTTTTGGACATTTTTAGAAAATGATATCACTTGGTCCCACCAAGCTAGCTTGTATTTGTGTGTTTGACTTTCTAAAGAAGCATGGCATGCATTGGTGCAAGAGACGCCCTTAGGAAAATAAATAGAACTCACTCCCTCTCTCTTTTGATCATCAAAAATCAGCCAATGCTCTAAAGCACTACCTCTCCATTTTTTCCTTCTCTTTTCTCGGTTTAACACCACCACCGAGAACCACCATCACCACCGATGATCACCACCGCCAGCCACCTCTTTCTCTCCTAATTCCTTTGACCATTACTACCTTCCACCTTGTTCTTGACATTTTTCTCAGGTTTCCAAGTCCAATTCTTGAAGTTTTTAATATTATTTCGTCGGTTATTTCGAGTGCAATATAGTTCGGGTTTAAGTCGTTGCTAGTTCATGTTTTCCTGAGGTGCTTCCCGGAAACAATGACATTCTTGAGTCTAAACCAAGTTCATGTATCTAAGGTGAATGCTTACCGACCCATTTTAAAGTGTATATATATATATCCCGGAAACAATGACATTCTTGAGTCTAAACCAAGTTCATGTATCTAAGGTGAATGCTTACCGACCCATTTTAAAGTGTATATATATATATATATATATATATATGGGGGAATACATGTGCTCACATGTTTTATTTATGCAAAAACACTCTTGAAAACGTACTACAAAATGCTATGATTTTATATGAAAAATTGTGGTTCGCTCAAGACGTGCTTTGCCCATCTTAAACCTTATGGTTTGCAAAAAAAATTGTATTCAAATAGTTCATATTGATTCCTTTTCAGGGACTACTCACACACGTTCATACGATATTTATACAATTTATTATGATTATTGCAAAACTGCATATCGTTGCATTCTAGGGATGAGCAAAGGAACTGACCCGAACTGGACCTGACCCTGAAACCGAACTTGGTGGAAAATATGAATCGAACCGGACCACTGGTTCTACCGATTTCGGTTCTTTCCGGGTCTTCAATGTTGGAACCGGTCCTCAAGAAATAGAAACATATTATGAGAAAATTTTCAGTTACAGTTTCGGTTTTTGTCGGTTCTTACTGGGTTCTTGCTTGTTTTTGTCGGTTCTTACCGGGTCTTGAGAAATATTTCGGCCCGGTTCGATTAACGGTTTTGGGCCGGTTCCAATGACCGGCTCCTACCGATTCCCGGTTCCAAAAATCGACAATAATATAGTATCCGTCCCGGCCCGACCGGTTCCGGTACCGGTTCCAACGGGTTCCCTGGTCCATATGCTCATCCCTATTGCAGTCCTTTTTGGACCAGTAAGTTTCAATAAAAACAGTATATATATATATATATATATATATATATATATATATATATATATATATATATATATGTGTGTGTGTGTGTGTGTGTGTATAGAACTAAGTTCCAATAAAAACAGTAAATAGAATGAGAACATAAAAACATTATATTTATGTTATTATTCTGTAATGAATGCTGTATATGTGTATTTTTGAAGTATTTCTAATATGAATATTAACGTTTGATTATTCATATATTCATTAGAATGTTATTATTCTAATATAAATTTATTTATGTGTATTTTTGTAGTAAATTCTAATGTTAGTTTTAACATGTGACTATTCATTTATTTTTTGCTGAATAATGACATAAAGTTGTGGATACAAAAATTATTGCATAATAATAACATAAAAATAGTGTTTTTACGTTCTAACACTATTTACTGTTTTTATTTGAACTATCCCCTATATACCGCTATATATATATATATATATATATATATATATATATATATGTGTGTGTGTGTGTGTGTGTAGGTGGGTGTGTGTGTTCATATATATATATATATATATATATATATATATATATATATATATATAGAGAGAGAGAGAGAGAGGGAGAGAGAGAGAGAGAGAGAGAGAGAGAGAGAGTCAAGATCAAATAAGAAGGAAATTTTTGGTAGGAAGGTAAGAAGTTTTTTTTCTACATATTTTTTTCGCGAACAAACAAAATGAATCATTAGATGATTCATTTGTAAGATGATTCACAAGAAAAAATTCTCAAAAAAAAACATCTCCATGATTCATTTATATAATGATTTTGTTGTTATTCACTAAAATTGTCACAAAAGTGAATTTTTTCTTAATTTACTTAAAAATGAATCATAAAGATGTTTTTTTGGGAATTTTTTATTATGAATCATCTTACAAATGAATCATCTAGTGATTCATTTCTTTTGTTCGTCAAAAAAATATGTAGAAAAAAACTTCTTACCTTCCTACTAAAAAAAATTTCTTACCGGATCTATATCCTATATATATATATATATATATATATATATATATATATATATATATAAGTTTTAAATATTATAACTTGGAATTTATACATGTACTTATGATCACTACTTTGAAACGTACCGCTTTATAAAAGCGAGTACTTTACACTTTTACGTATACATCAAACCTGCTCGGATTTTATAAACTTTATGCAAATCATTATGCCTAGTGACTTATCCACATATAACATAGGGATGAGAGCTATTCACATAGTTTAGTTAAAGGAATTATAGTGAGACACTATTCATTAACTAAGTTACTATTTCCTAAAGATTAAAAAAGCAATTTAACACATATAAATGTGTCCAAGTAATTATATACAACAAATTTCCTAGACTCCACTAGGATTTCTTCCATGCGTATCTTCAACCAGAATTCTATTTCCCAATCTTTGGTGTAAATTATTTCTTGTTTAGTTTCATGTCTACAAGACACACTATACCAGAATTTATTCTTAATCAATTCATTATGTTGAAATCATAATTTCTTAGTGTCAGACGATAATCTAACATAACTAGAAAATTTTATAACTTTTGAAAGTGTTTACAACCTTTATTATGCCTCTTATATGAGGCTACACATCATATTAATATCTATGTGGAACTACCACTTCATGCCTTAAACTTTGGGTAAACAACTTCCTTTACTTGGTCTCTTCAAGCATCATCTGTTCCATCTAGGATCATCTGGAATGCCCATGCCTTTGGTTTTGGTGGCACATTCTGCTTTGCTACTTCCATCTTCTTTGGGCACTCCTTCATGACATGCCCTTCTTCCCTACACTCAAAACACACCCTTCCATCGTACTTGCACTCATCCGAATAGTGAACAGGTCTTTTGTACCTGTAGCATGTCACTTCTCCTTTGCATTGCCCAACATGCTTCTTCTTGCATTTATTGCACCTTGCCTCATTATTACCTCCATACATCTTGTCATCAGGGTTAGATCTTGAGATTTTACTCTTCTTTTCAGACTTCGAGAGTCCTTCATTCTTTCTCTTCTCGCCAACTTCAGTTTTGTTGGCAACTCTTCTCTTGATCATGTCTTCAACTAATCTTGCAGTCTAGATGACTGCTTCGAAAGTATGTGCTTGTCTAACTGGTACAACGTACTCCCATGGAAGTCCCTTGGCATACCTATCGATCTTTTCCAGTTCGTCCGGAACAACACACAGGGCAAACTCCATTTTGTTAGTGAAATCATTTGTGTGCTCTTCAACTAACATGCGTCCTTTCTTCAGTGTTAGGAGTTGATTTTCTAACTCCAACATACTTTCTGTTGAGCAGAACTTGCGCTTGAAGTAGGTCAAGAATTTTTCCCATGTTAGTAACAAAGGCTTGTTAGGACTTGGGTTTTTTCCCAACGTATTCCACCAACGGATTGTTACACCCTTGAATTGCCTTATAACGTAGGTGGTCTGGAATTTGTTTGTGCAACCGCAAGTTATGAAGGCTTTCTTTATTTTTGAAATCCAATCCATGACTCCTAATGGATCTTCTTTTCCACTGAATGATGATGGCTTGCAATTCGTGAAGTCCTTATACTTATAGCAACCTCTGGGTTCCTTATTTCTTCAAATCTCTGAATCTTCCGAAGGAGGGAGTGGGCCTTGATGACTTCCCGAGTTATTGTTCCTTTCCTGAACCTTTGTTGGATGAGAGGAAATTGGTCCATTGTTGACTCGTCCATCGATTATCGGTTTGTTGACCATCGATACTTTACCCTTAGTGTTAGCTAGTCCTTGGGTTAGGAGTTCCATAAACTCAATACTTTGTTGATCTAACATGTTTTGCATCATCAATCAAACTTCATCCATCAAGAGTTGAGCAGCTCTTACTCCAACATTCTGAGGTGTCGGGCCTCCTTCGTTATTGACGACTCTCCCGCTTCTTGTGATTGTCATGTTTTCTATTCACCGAAGTAGATGTTTAGGGTACCGAGAGGCAAGTTCATTATGATAGGGGAGGTTTTAGTTATGTTTTGACGCATACGTCCTCCTTATCATTCCTAAAAATACATGCTAGTTCTTAATATATATATATATATATATATATATATATATATATATATATATATATATAATTAGAATCTTAAAAACATAAAATTTCAAGATTCGTTCGGCAACAAACCATAGATCCACTCATGTAACAACATCTTAGGCAGGTATCCTAAAGTATGTTATAACATAAGTCATTTAGCACATAATAGCAACTTAGACATTTATCGTAAAGTATTCTAAACTACCTAAAATAAAATAGACACTCGCCTCACAATCCTTGTTTAGAATTCTAAGTTTAAGTCTAGAAATTCCCTAAAGTTCCTAGTTCGCTTAAACTAATGCTTTGATACCAAATGTGACATCCCCATTTCACGACTTTTTTAAAACTTTTAGTATATGTTTATCTTAAACATTTGTTATTACGGAATTGATCCCAAAATATCCTTGACATGATATAATATCAAAATCAAGGCATTTAAAAGGATTTTATATTTTAAAAAGCATGAGATGTCATAACAGATATAAGAATATAAGAATAAACAGGCCTTACATCAATATTTTAGCACCTTACGAACTCCTTCAATCTCTCAACAGATAATTACATTATCTGTCAGTACATTCGTGTCACTACATATGATATAGAGAAACTGAGTGGGTCAGGTTGGGAAACCTAGTGAGCACATAGGGTTTTCAACCCACAATATTATAATCTTTAATTATATAATCTTCAACATTTAAATAACTCAGTTACCCCATTACTATTATTCTCACTTCCTAATCCTACATCTCGAGAGATCTTTTCTAAAGGATCTTTGACAGCAGCCATCTATATTTTCCTAAGTAATTAGGTACAATAGTATAACAATACTTTGGACACCGCATGCCAATTTAATAGTACTTTGGGTAAACATGACAGTATGATAGTACTTTGGATAGGCACGACAGTACAATAGTACTTTGGATAGAAACAATAGTATAATGGTACTTTGGATATGCACGACAGTACAATAGTACTTTGGATAGACACGGCAAGTCATGACTTATTTCTTTCACACAGATCTCACTAACCTATCATAATCATTATCCTACACAGCTCTATCACAACCTATCATTTATTATTTTACACAATCCATTACTACCCAATCATATTATTAAGTATAACATACGATTAGATCAAGTAACAATCATATCATATATTATGAATATATTAAACACAACAAAAACAGCGCACTTAACATTTAAGCATATAGGATACTTGTATTTATGTGTACATTTGAAAGTAACTATGCACTCACTTGACTTAGGTAGGTGACTGGAGAATTTGGCAGTGTTCTGTCACATTCCGTGACTTATCCTCTGATGTGACCTAGATACGAATGTCATAAATCTTTAGTATAATATTCCTAGAACCTAATGATAGTCTAGAATCCTTACTAATCTCAATGTTCACATCAAGATCTATCAAGTAATGAACAATTAGGTAGGATCATATTAGAAGTAGGGTCCGTTTGGTATACAGAGTATACTATTTGGAAATCCCACTTTAAACACCTCATTACATCTAACGTAGACACCGTCCCCATAAGTAGATCAATTAGTAATATGACGTTGGATTTACTGACAAAACTTATTTATAAATTCATAACAACAACTATGAATTTTAAATATAAATTACACGAAAATAATATAGAGTGTAATTTAAATTATAGAGATTCCCTAGACAAAAGTTCGTAAATTGCTCTGACGGAGCTTCTACTCAAAGGCTATTACTTTTCGGGCACTTAGGGGTCGCGGGGCTTCGCTAGTATACTAGAAACTAAGGAAATTTGGTTATAATGAAGAGAGAACTCGAGGGATTGAGCTAGAGGGTTGAGATATGAGAAGCATATACGGAGGCATATATTTATAGACGAAAAAAGATATGCGCGCCGCACACTCTATCGGGGCGTGCTACACAAATGGTCGGGGCGTTGGTGTGTCGTTCTCTGAGTGGTGCCACTTGTCGAGATTTGGATGGATGTTACATGCGCAGTGCACATCTTGTCTATGTGCGCGGCTGCAAACAAAATTTCATGTTTTCTTAGAAAAATCATAACTTGCTCATATGAGTTCCATTTTTAACATGTTTTATATCCACATGTAGCTATCGTTGGGATCTACAACTTTTATTTAGACTCCATTATCTAATTTGACTTTATTTTTAAAGATATATTTTTAACAGGCTTATATTGTTAAAGTTTGTTAAAAATTCATAACTTTATCATACTGTATATGTTCTCGGATGTCTTTATATTAACAGATAGGTGTTGACGAAATCTTCAACTATCGTTTAGGACATTTTTCCTAACCATCGACTGATTTCAATTTCGGTTTCTTAGATGTATACTGGTGCACTGAAATATTAGAAAAATCGTAACTTCCTCATATGAAGTTAGATTTAAACGTTATTTATATGTACACTCTCAGTTTTACGACTACTATGAATTTCATTTAGATTAATTAGACTAATAAGTAATCTATCAAAAATTCACCTTTTACGATATGCAGAGTCGTGTCGGTTTAATTGCAAAACATCAAAGAAGCGTAACTTTTTCATACTAAGTCAGATTTCAGCGTTCTTTATATGTACAAAATCTTTGTCGCATATACTATAACTTTGGTTAAGGTTATTTATTCAAAATATATTTTTATCTAACAAGTCATTTTTAACGCTTATAATGACTAGCCCGAATTTGCGGGTGTTACAGTAATAAACGGAATTTGGGGGCAGGGTGGGGGTAGAAAGGATGGAGATTTCAAAAGCGTGGGTCGGGGGAGAGGGATGCAACCCACATCCTATTTGCGCACGTTGACATCCCTAGGAGTTCATGCCCTGCATCTGTCTCTACTACGAATTGTAGTACTTCTTTAGGCTTTGAGGGCTTCATGGTATTGATCGTCTCGCGCTTCTTGTTGACTGGTGAGACAAAGTCATTTTTGGAAATGGAAAGAAGTTAGGATATATATTGAAATGTGTTTATTTTGGCAAAAACATCCAACTTAAATAGCGAAATCTATATCGTGTAGACGCATATCACTATAACTGACAATGGATTAGAATGCGTAAAGCCTCTACATCGATCAGTTGGTGGAAATTGATCTTGATTTTTTTTCAAGATCATAACCACACATTTTCACTAATCATGGGAGTCATTTGTAAAGCCTTACCGTCAACCTACATTTATAGGTTTCTGAATAAATTTAATGGCTTTTATTTTAATGATGTTTCTATAGGCACCCCGGTTACATTTTTCTTTTATACTATTATATTTTCAAATTAATATACATTGCATATTGCATATATAACTTGAATATTACGTTTTCCAGGTGTTACTCTATCTTAAATTGTCTTAATCTTTATTAATTAATTAATTTTAATTGCTTTTAAATTTCCTAAATAGAATTAAATTAAAATATATATTTCACTATAAACTGTCCATTTTATTTTATGTTTTTAGGAAATTTCTAATTATGAACTGTTTTTTTATATTAATAATTATAGTTTAGAATTAACTTACAATTTAGATCCAGATCTGTTTTTTTTATATTATTCTACATACAACTAAACTATTTGATTTATAATCAATACTTATATTGAATACTTCTTTATAGTTCTACATAAATATCCTATAAAATCCAATTTGATTTTTGAAAATATGTTTCTCCTAAACTTCACTTGAATCTTCAAAATTTCAAAATGATAGGCTCATTCGGGGGTTTGCAGATCTTGTAGTGGGTGCCACAAGTGTGGCAAGCAAGGCCACATTGTCAGGGATTGTAGGCAGCAGACTCCAACTTCTGGGGTCAGACTTTGTTACCATTGTGAGCAAATGAGCCATATGAAGGCCCAATGTCCCCTACTAGCCTCCCTGCCGGCACAAGCTCCAGCGCCGGCTACACAGAGGATTACTAACGGAAGTCATGGTCAAGCAGCGACCCCGAGGGCTCAGGGACGCGCCTTCCAGCTTACAGCAGATGAGGCCAGAGCAAAACCAGACGTGGTTGCTGGTATGTTTCTATTCCTTATCTTACTGATTATATTTGTTTTTATGCTTATGTGTTTGTACCTGTGGTTAGGTACGCTTTTAGTGAACTCCTTACCTGCGTTGGTATTATTTGACTCGGGGGCGATCCAGTCGTTTGTCTCTCAGACATTTAGTAGGGAGTTCAGTGTGCCAGTAGGAGAGCTAGAGTATCCGTTGCGAGTCTCTATCGCCAACGAACACGGGGTTTCCACATCTTCGATCTATCGAGGTTGCGTGTTGGAGATCTTCGGGGTATCTTTCCCAATAGACCTAATTCCATGGCGGAAGTGTGTGTAATCGTGGTTATGGACTGGCTTAGTCGCTTCGGTGCCATGATCGACTGCGAAGGCCAGTGGGTGGTAGTTCGAAACCCAAGTGGGGGAGAACTGATTGTCTACGGTGAGGGCACCAGACTGGGATCAGGGTTTTGTTCGGCTGCCAGGGCTCAGTAGTAAATTCGGCATGGGTGTGCGGGTTATCTACCGTACGTGGTAGATATGCGGGTCAGGGATCAGATTTCAGTTTCAGAGGTTCTAGTAGTCACGGAGTTTGCTGACGTGTTCCTGGAGGGGTTACCCGGAGTGCCTCCGGAGAGGCAAGTCGGGTTTAGGATCGACCTAGTGCCCGGTGTGGCCCCTATCGCTAAGGAACCATACCGATTGGCACCACCAGAGATACATGAGTTGTCATCGCAGCTGCAGGAACTACTAGGCAAGCAGTTCGTTCGTCCGAGCAGTCCTCCGTGGGGAGCACCGATTCTCTTCGTCAGGAAGAAGGATGGTTCACATCGGATGTGCATTGAGTATCGGGAATTGAACAAGTTGACGATGAAGAACCGTTATCTACTCCGGAGGATAGATGATCCTTTCGATCAGTTGCAGGGAGTATCTTGGTTCTCCAAGATAGACCTGAGGTCAGGGTACCATCAGGTTATGGTTAGGGAGGAGGATGTAGAGAAGACCGCATTCTGGACTCGTTATAGACATTACGAGTTCGTGGTGATGCCATTTGAGCTCACCAACGCGCCAGCAGTATTTATGGACCTGATGAATCAGGTCTACAGACGGATGCTCCATCACTCGGTCATCATGTTCATAGATGATATCTTGGTGTACTCTAGGACCAGATAGCAGCACGAAGAGCATCTTCAGGAGTTATTAGGAGTTCTGAGGCAAGAACGGCTTTATGCCAAGTTCTCAAAGTGCGAGTTTTGGTTACGAGAGATTCAGTTCCTTAGACATCTCGTTAACCAGGAGGGGATTTTAGTCGATCTGGCCAAAATCGAGGCGATTATGCAGTGGGAGGTTCCAAAATCACCCTCGGATATCAAGAGCTTCTTGGTATTGGCAGGGTGCTACCAGAGATTCATACATGATTTCTCCAAGATTGCAGTACCCTTCACTCGTCTGACAAGGAAGGGGGTGGATTTTCGGTGGGGCCCTGAGAAGCATAGGGCGTTTGAGACCCTTAGACAGCGGCTATGCGAGACTCCAGTCTTAACTCTCCCGGAAGGAGTAGAAGATTTTGTGGTATTCTGTGATGCATCCACCACAGGACTGGGAGCAGTCCTCATGCAGAGAGGACGGGTGATAGCCTATGCATCGCGACAGTTGAAGCCGCATGAGACGAGATACCTTACTCATGATCTAGAGTTGGGAACGGTGGTATTCGCTATCAAGATTTGGAGACATTACCTCTATGGGGTCTGTTGTACCATTTACACGGACGACAAGAGCCTGAGGCACATCATGGACCAGTCGAACCTGAACATGAGACAACACAGGTTGCTGGATGTAGTCAAGGACTACGACTGTGAGATCCTTTACCACCCAGGTAAAGCGAACGTGGTTGCGGATGCTTTGAGTCGCAAGTCATTTGGATCTTCTACCCCAGTGACATGTGTAAGGATATTAGTGGATTCTCCATTTGTAAACTTGATTAAGGAAGCTTAGGCAGAGGGTATGCGTCAGGAGAACTAGAAGCTTAAGAGGATTAGGGGTGAGAACACCCGGTTTTATGCAGGATAGTCGGGGATTATTGACCCGTTGTGGTCGGGTTTGGAATCCAATGTCTGGTGGGGTCAGACCAACTATATTGGACAAGGCTCATAAGTCTCGCTTCTCTATTCACCCGAGGACCACCAAGATGTACCGGGATTTGCGATTGAATTATTGGTGTCCGTGCATGAAGCGGAAGATCGCTTGTTATGTTGAGATGTGCTTGACCCGTAGAATGGTCAAGGCCGAGCAACAGAGGCCCCATGGCAAGCTGCATCCTCTATAGATTCCCATGTGGAAATGGGATCAAATCATGATGGACTTTATCACCAAATTGTCAAGAACGGCAAAGGGATTTGACGCTATATGGTGATGGGTTTTACACATACAATCCTATGTGTGCATGCAACCCTAGATTCGGATCTACGTTTTCACTATTAGTCATACAACATTTTGAACACAAAAGAAACTTAACATGCTCCTAGGTAATTTTGAAAATCATGAGGAAGAATGGAATGCATACCTCTTGTTGTTATGTTGTAATTACAACTTGTATCTTGAACCTTCTTGTCTTTGAAAGCAAGTACCACAAGTGTAGTACCTCTAATGGCTCACAAACACCAAGAGCAAATGGAGAGGCAAGAGACAGAGAGGAGGAGGTATGAAATTCAGCTCTAGGAACCCTAGGTATCAAGTCCGGCGAATTTCTTATGCCAAGGGGTCTTTATATAGGTGTAGGAATTAGGGTTTCAGTCCTTATCTTTATCTGGTTGCTTAGCCACCAAGCAGCCCAAAGGATAACCCTCCAAACCTTATCATGGACGAATTCTAAGGCCTTATCCCCTTAAATTCATCCACCCTGTCATATAGGGTATCCTTTCCCCTACTTTGCAACTATCACATAATTACAGTTCAGTCCCCCTAGTTCAATTAACTTTTTTTGATCACAAAATTAATTCTTAATTAATTCTCGACCAATGTTAACTAAACAAATATGATTTCTCTTTTAATATATTATTCTTATAATATATTAATAAACCATAATTGATATGTGCATATTTAGTTATAAAATTTCATTCGTTATCTTAATACTTTATGTTGATTTTATCTCATTTAATGAAAAAATGTGCTTAATTAGTTTATAATTTCATTTTTCAGCAACAATGACATGCTCGGATGGAAAAGGAAGCAGAACTAGCGATTGGAGGCTTGGATCTTGGATTTTGAAAAAAGAAGGATGTTGATGGACAACTTGACCCCTCATTAGTGTTTTGGACATATCTTGTGAACCGTAACTCCGATTAATGAGATTCAAAATGTTCGGAAAACTAGACACAATTTCGGACGACTTTCGTGTTTTGAGAAAATGATGATTCCAAACGGACTCGACGAGTGGGTCCTCAACTCGACGAGTGAGTTCATACTCCTATAAATTACACTTTCAAATGTTTTATCAATGCTTTTTATACACTTTTAGGAGGGGAATACAAGTAAACACACGGTTATTATCATGTGTAACATAAAGTTTCACTATATACTCTTTTTATCAAGTAAATCATATGTGATTCATAACTACCACATGAGGACTTCGTATGCGATATATATTCTCGATAACATCTTGTCTTTTGGGAATAAAACATGTTTATATATATACACGGATCAAACACTTTATTTATACTTTAAGTATATATGATCACTTATGACACTATAACTATTATACTTTACATAACAAGTGAGCATTACACTAGGGTTTACTATACGAACGAAACACACACTTTGAAAAACTATAATAGGTATAGTTTACGAGAAAATCATGAACATTTACATACTAGAAACACTATATCAAAGAGATATTTTCATACACAAGAACAAATGGACATTTTCGTACGTAAATCTGTTTTATACTAAGTTTTGTGAGACATTTCACGTACTTTCGAGTATGCATTTTAAGTCCTGTATTATATACCAAAATCCCTTGTAGGGGGTGAGTGATACTTGTGTATAGATCTATACGGGATTGACAATCCCATACCTAAGCTATTAGCTACAGCTAGGCCGGCAGGCCTGGGGTGACAAACGTCATAAATTTCCAATGCTTGAAGAACGTTGTTATAGTCATCCTGGTCAAATAACATGGTTATAAGACTCACATGGAGTATTAAAAACACATTGATTTATGGGGTTTTTCAAATGCCTTAGCGATTTATACATAAACCTACTATTTTAGGCATGAGAAGCACTATTGCATTACAAGTTTTGGGACAATTAAACTACCATCTACTATAGTAGAAAATATGGGATTTTCTAGGAACATTCAAACATGTACAAACCATTTCATTCTATTTCATACAAACATTGTTACTAAATACTTATGAACTCACCAGCTTAAATGCTAATCTACTCTTTCAAAACTACTTGTATTTCTCAGGAATTCAGTAAAACAGGTAAACAAACAGCTTTTGAAGAAGGGACGCTGTGGCGTCAGTTTAGTTTCATTTTGACATCATATTGTAATTTGTTTTTGAAATAAGTACCTTTCAACAATGTAAACTTTTAAATTATATATATGATGGTTGTATTACTTTCTTTACTATGTATTCAATTGTTGCGATACTACATGAAGTCATCCACCCTCGAATGATTCCGCCATTCTGGTTTGGAGGTGTGACACCGTCCTTTAGATAAGGGATCATATGTTCCTCCATTCTGGATATCGTATGAACTGATACATGGATTTTAATCATACTCTCTGTTCACGTGTTGTTTCCCGATTTCCGATTTATGACGACTGACAACAGACTATAGTTGAACACACCAACTTAGTCTCGGGTTGGCCAAGCGCTTAGGGTGTCATCACTAAATCATCAAGGGGCCCACATATATCGCTTTTATCCCACTTTGGGTAAAAGGAACGGATAAACTTCAACTCAATGCTCGCTTGTACTCACTCACTGAATTACACACAACAATACGTTTTATAACACCATGTTACTGGTGCGTTTACATATTATCAATGTGTAACCGACTCGCAAGATACAACTCACGCATCTCGATTTCAAGAATATAAGATATTACCGTCTCACCAATCATCTGTGATAAAATCTATGAAGCGGTCCAAGTGAGCATGGGTTTAATCCAATACTCTAATCTTATAGCAACACTCATGAACTCTGCAGCAAATTTGTGCTATGTCTAAACACTTTAGACAATCTATAGACAGATTCATGACAGTCTTCATTCATACCTACTTCCAAAGTGTGAGCCACTATGGAGGGTTTGAATAATCTTATTATTCGGGAAGTCAAAACATGCAAAGTGAAACACAATAATAATACTAATCCTATATGGCCCCAAACTTTTGAGTATAAATAAAACACCTTTTATTTAATCAACATATTGATTACTCATTATTTGTTGTTTCGGTTAATCAACTTCTTACTTGAATCATAACAACATTATCCCATGCTCTTAGCATGTACACTATGTTTTCCTATGGTCCTAACTTTGTAAAATAGATCAAATGAGCACATTTCTCATGATGCTCATTTCATAGTTCCTATTCCTAATCAGTTAGTGTAAGAATACAAAATTCTCGTCACTATTAGAATATGTTAGATTCTAAGATTTTATGCAATGGTCCTTTCATAATATCACAGCGCCAAAGTCACCAAGACTTTGCCAATGAAATTACAAAGTGCTCTATTGGAGATTCCATAGTCTCATATTCAACGTACATTCCTTTGAACATCCTTCTTACATAAAAGTTTTTAATCTAGACATAGATTCTCGATATCCAACTCCCAATATGGAAACATTTCCATATTTTTCATACGACAACTCATTATTGATAGAGTCATATCTAATCATAATAATGCCATTATGGTCCATTCGTTACTATACTTCCAACTTCCCACAAGCGACCAATCCTTAGCGAACCTTAGATTGTCCTTGACAGTTGTTTAGTTATTTTAGTCAAATCCGGTTCTATTCCTTTTTCCCTCTAAATTTCCTAGGCATTTGGAAAATTTTAGAACGGTTGAATACTACAACATATGCAATCGATCCTATACCCGAAGCGTATGGAATACGATTCATGAAAAACGTGATACTTTACCAATTTCTTGCTATAATATTGTCATAATATTTCTAGTTGCCGTGTTCTCAAAATTTGAACTATGAAAAGGGATGCCGTAATCATAATCGAACTTTGAGAATGCAAATAATAAATATATATCCTTGACTATATTCAATTAAAATTTCTCAATCTAAGCTTTTAGATTGGAAACGAAGCACAACATTTTATCCCTTAATTATAGCAAAACAAATTTTCAACCCCTGAAACTTTGCAAAGTGAAACTTTTGTTTTTTTATAGTTAATATTGCCAACTTGCAATACTTAAAATAATAATCATGCTCCCACTAACATGATGATTATATCCATTCCAGCATAACATATATACTCCCACTAGCTTTGACAGGTACTCATAAAATAGTTGTCTTTCTACTTATTGACTTCCAAAGTTCATATTTCCAATACGATGTGCTTCGATAAGCCTTTATCTAAGCTTCTCAAAATTACACACCTTTCCTTAGATAGCTCACATGTGTGTCTAAACTGATTTAGAACTTATATTACTAAGTCCCAAATGTTCAGACTAATTGCCAAATCTCAAAATTCGAACTATGAAGAAGGATGTCGTAATCATAATCGAATTTGAGAATGCAATTTACATAATCGCTATCTCCTTAAAATCTCTCTTAGTGAAAGCGTATCCTCTCAATCATTTTCATGAAGGAGAGAAACCTTATGATACTTAGATTTTATGGTGCATGTGTTCCTATCCGTGTGAACTTGTCATAACCATAATCATAAGATAATGTTTGTGACAAATCCAAACTCTTATGGACAGAACTTGTTCATACTTAATTTCTTGTCATCAAGGGTCCTACCATGCTTCCAGGTTATTTAGCAGCTCACCTATGCCAATCAATGTACTTTCATTGAATAAGGTGCTTGTCTTATATAGTCTATTGAGAACCCGTAGAACTCATATGCATAATCACTCAACTGGATTGGCATAGAAATAAAATTTTGTCAACACGATAGGTTACAATCCTGAAGTCGTGTGCTAGTGTTTAATAGGTTTACTTCTTGATTTGTTCTTGAAACTTTTCAAGATCTTTAGACTCCCACTGACCTCTTGACATATTAGATTCTCTTATCGAGAAACATTTATTGACAAAACAAATATCCAAGAGTTAGTGTGTGTCTATATCAAGACAAAACCTGCATGCAATTTTGGTACTAGTTGGTCTTTGTCTTATGCAAGACATCACAACTTACCAAAATGTGCAAGTGTAAGAACATTCCTACTTAAAATTATGTCACTCAAGTCACAATCTTGGAGTATGACTCTAAGACTTGATTTAGAAACGAAGTACGATACATTTTATTGACTTAACCACTACAACAATTCTCAATTCCTCTTCTTAGCCAAACTAGTGCACTAAGGTGTCCTTAGAGGATGAATTGTGATATGGTTCTTAATCACTAAGACGATCATAAACATGATACAAAAGTACTCTCCCTTCTTCTTAGATTGGAGATACCTTTTATCTTTCTGCCTTCATTGATTCTTCTTATTCGTTATGTCATTCATTAACACTTTTCAATGATTCAGAACCATGCTTAATCCTATAAGCATGATCATATTCACTAATCTTTTAATAAATATGATGAATAATCTTGTTGATATTTATAATGGACTCAACTAGTGCACAACATTGTGAACCCAATCTTCTAGTCCTTCACTTGACTCTTTGTCAAGGAATTAGTCTCAAATTTTCTAAGTACTAAGATTTCCATACGTCACATAACTTAAATCATGTGATTCCAAGCTTCTGACCAATTGAAATTTGTGCGATGGGAATATTTCATTACTTAGAATAATTCGACACTTCCATAAATAACATAACTAAGAATCACATCCATTTATAGAAATACATAAACATCAATTTTTCACAACGATTTCATTGTAAGGATATATATATATATATATATATATATATATATATATATATATATATATATAAGACAAACCAAAATATATATTTTATTCATAAAAGTAGCGGAAAACATGTCCTTACAATGCAAAATCAAATTGAAAAACTATGTAATCAAATATTCCTAACAAATCTATCATAACTTCCTAAGCTCAAAATCTGATCTTCGAATCCATGTGATCGTAATCCATTTCTTCGTGATTAGACTCATCTTGCATCTTCCATCAAGCTTCCTCTCTTTTCTGCGATCCTGCAAAAACATCCAAATGTAATCTTATTACATTGTGTATTAAGAACCAATGAATAGGGACTTAATGGAGTTAGATAGTGGATTTTACCTGAAGTAGAGCCATACTCCTTGACTCTCCCATCTTTTAGATTCCTCAGGTGATCGGGGCAGCTTCGTATCCAACGCCCCTTCTTTTGGCAGTAGAAACAGTTGGCTTCTTGTAGAGCAACCACGGAAGCATGATTGGTTAAATTACCAGACAAATATGCTCCATTACTTTGCCAAATCATTTCTGATTTAGCAGCAATAAGCATGTAAGTTATGTCAATCAGGGTTGTGTCAAGATCCATCATATAATACTCTCTTATGAACTTATTATGTGATTCAAGGAGTAACTGAAGAACCCAGTCTATAGCCAAATTCTTTGGGAAAGTTACATCCAACATTATCAACCTATCGATATGTGATTTCATCCCTAGGACGTGAGCACACATGGGTTTTCCATCTTCATGTTTCATCACCAATAGGGCTTGAGTGAACTTGAACTTTTCAAGCCTTTGAACTTGTGGGTTAGGGAGAACAATAGGAGGAGGTGGAGGAAGTGAAGCATGATCTCTTGTTCCTTGATCGAATCGTGGAATATCATCTTCATGTGGAAAGCTTGTTCCAAGGGATTTGGGAAGACCATAATTGTCATACTTTGACATCTACAAAACGGGAGAAAATTCAAGTTAGTTGATTGATTGAGTCATTAATAAAACACCCAAATGAGATATTAAGGCTAGGACCAAACACAATACTCTACAACTTGGGAGAGGGATGTCGTAACCCAAATTGCAGAACATTTGAAGGTAAGTGAATAACGACTCACTAATTTTCCACCATGAAAAACGAAAAAAGAGATTAAGTTTTAAATGTATTAAAAACTCCTAGATCCTTTGAGATTCATTGAACTTTTCAATGGCACGTTTAAATCTCGATATGCTCCTCGATTTGTAACTGGGATGCCGAGGATCACAAAACAGGGTGTGAATAACGATGCAAATATACATGGTGCCCCCAATGTTACAGTCACCTATTTGATGTGTTGATTAACCACACACGCTCCACCGAACTATGACAAACATCAAGTCACCCTTTGCTACCTTTTCTTAGAACCCATTTAGTGTGTCGGTTAACCACACACGCTCCACTAACGTCTTAGCCAGGGTACAAAGTGTAATTTCATAGAATTGCATCAAATTCACTTTTGCCTAAAGTAACTAAAATTTTGAAATTTTTATAAAACATTTAGTTACTTTATAATTCATTATACTTTTAATGGAAAGGGTTTGCCCTACCTACCCGTTCGGCTAACGACCCTCCACCAATCAAGGAAATGGTGGGTGAGAGTGGACACCCATTAAACAACCATTTTATAGGTCATAACCTTATACCCCCTTATAGATCGGCTTCGTGAATGAGGCCTACTAATGGTAAGACTAGCATTTAAGTTGTACATATATAATATTAGACTTTTAATGTTATATATAGTATAAGGGTGCATTTTACACTTTTAAAGTAATATGTGGTCTAATTTAATAAATTACACTTTTAATCTAATTAAATGTAAACCATATCATTATGGATTTATTAACTCTCTTTTTATTATACCCTTAATTAATTTAATAAAACCATAAGGGTGCAATTTGAACTTTTTTAAAAATTGGGGTTTTAGAATTCATCATTTTAAAATTAAACTTTTAACTAAAAACTTAAATTCCAAAACTTGAGGGCAAGTTTTGAAACATTTCAAATCATTAGGGTTTTAATCAAACTTAAAATTTCTGAAAATTAAAATCTCTTAATTTGAAATTCTAAATATTAAAACTTTGATTTATAGTTGTATACCAAAAATGGTTTTGATATATTTAATTCACTATAAACGGGGCTCTGATATCAATCTGTCACACTACCAAACCAGAACGGAGGAAACGTTCGGGGGTGGAGGACGTCATATTCAGTATCATAACAGTTCATAGTAAGGAAAGTACACACCACCATATATATATATATATATATATATATATATATATATATATATATATATATATAAAGGTTTCAAAATGTTTACATAATTGTGTTTGTTACATGTTCAAAAGATAAATACATAAACATCTTTCAAAAGAAGTAATTAACGTCAGAGCGTTAATCCCCAAAAGTTGGTTTCCAAACCTGCTTAGCGGTTCCCTGAGAATACAAGTTATTTCAAAGAAAAAGTGTCAACAATTAAGTTGGTGAGTTCATAAGCGGTGTTGAGAAAATGTATGTCATTCCAAAGTTCATGTGTTTTCCAAGAAAATCCCTTATTTTCTTATAAAAGTATGAAATGCATATGAATGTTCATGTTGTGAATTGTAAATAGTTGTACCAACAAAATCCCTTATTTTCCTATTAGTTGATTGTTTTGGATACAGGAAAATCCCTTATTTTCCTAATCTAATAGGCAGCCTCTAATGTCCAAGACCGAAAATCGCAAGCAACTGACATGCTTAAAAGGTTGAGGCATAGTTTTATATAATAAAGCTATAAGAAGATCGCACTCGTTAGATGAAGAATATTTTTAATAGCTACTCATTCATAAAATCAAAATACCATAATAATTGTCTATCCGGTGAGTTTTATAACCATACTAAACATAATATGCCTGTCACGACGGTCTTCAGGCGTCGAAATGTTATGATAAACTGTCACCCAAAGGACTGTAGCTAACAGTCAGGGCATAGGATCATGACTTCCAGTATAGATCTATACACATTTGACACGCTCTCCAAACGTGAGACTCTGGTTATAATAGACAGGACTTTAGGTAGTACCTTTTAACAAAAAGGTAGCATTGAAGATGTAATTGTCTCACGGATTCTCAACTAAGTCTGTATTAAAATAATAGTTTTGTATGCAATGTTTATCCTCTTTCACAATGTTTGACAAAGCATAAATCATAAGTTCTTTGAATGCATAAAAAGGGTTTAACAAGGATGGCTACCCTAGTTACTATGCATTTCGTATAAATCTAATGCATGCAAAGTATAACAAGAGTTTTCACATTTTCACTCGGGATCAACCGTGTGTTTAATTGTATTCTACCCCGAAATGTATTAAAAGTACATTATAAAGTATTTGAAAGTGTATAAAAGGGGGTATGAACTCACTTGATTAAAGTGGTTGTTTTGAAGTAATCGAGAGAAGAATCGAGCAGAATTTCGACTAGTGAGAGTTAAAATCTCGGGAATCTCGGGAGTGTAGAACTTCCTTCGGATCTTGAGTATGAAAACTAGGGTGTCGGGATGGCTTCGAGTGGAAAAACGTAGAGCAAAAGCGCGGGAAAGGAGAAGAATTGAACAAGAAATTCGGAACCCTAGCCTCCCTTTTATAGGAGGCTGAACCGCCTCCGTACGCTGGGCGTACGCTCTTACCCAGGGCATAGCATACATCAACGCTTACGTCAGCCTCCTGGCGGACGATGGGATGCCTGCTGACGAAGGGACTACGCCCTTATCGCCTAGTACGCTGGGCGTACCCCTTTACGCGGGGCGTAACTCGATTTACAGAACTTCTAAATTCCGTAACTCTTGCGTACGAGCTCCGTTTCTGGCATTTTTTATATGCACGCGTAGGTGATACTGTACTCTACAACTCTCATTTAGACTCCGTCGGCTAGTTTTGACTTTATATTTAATAATACCATTTTAGCAGGCCGAGATTGGAAAAGTCCGTTAAAAATCCATAACTTCTTCATCCGGCGTCCGATTTTATCTGTCTTTTTACCGTTGTATTCCTATGGTCAGGGTCTTCAACTTTCGTTTAGGTTGTGTTAGCTAAAGATCGCTCAATCTCTAATTCGAGTTTTTAGCTGTCAACTGTTAGGTCAGAAACTTCATAAAATCATAACTTCCTCATACGAAGTCAGATTTGGGCGTTCTTTTTATGTATGTTCACAGTTTAATGATATCTATGACTTTCATTTAGATACCTAAGGCTAAAAAGTATTTTATCGAGATTTCTCGTTTTATGCTTAACAACGCTTTACCGGTAGTGTTACGAATCTTTGATTGGTCATAACTCCTTCGTTATAACTCGGATTTTAGTGTTCTTTATATTTTTTTTTTGGAAACCTTATCACGATATCTACCACATATTGTACTCAAACGGAGCTTTTAGAACATTTCATTTTTGATGATATTCTTATTACTTCACAAAGAGGTTACAAGACTCTACTTTTAGACATTACATTGACCTGAAATAACGGGTTGTTACATCATCCCCCCATTAGAGGGAATTTCGTCACAAAATTAATTACAAAATAAGTGCCAATGGACTAGGGAAGAGATGTGGGTACTTTTGTTGCATCTGATCTTCTCGCTCCCAAGTGAATTCAGGTCCTCGCTTAGCGTTTCAGCAAACCTTTACTATTGGTATGCGACTCTGTTTTGTTCGTTTGATTTCCCTATCCATGATCTCGATGGGTTCTTCCACAAAGTTAAGATTTTTTCGTTAAGTTCGATTTCGTCGAGTGGAATCACAAGAGTTTCGTCGGACAAACACTTTTTCAGGTTCGATACGTGGAACACTGGATGTACTTTGTTAAGCTCGATTGGAAGTTGAAGTCTGTAAGCCACTGGACCAATCCTTGAAGTAATTTCGAAGGGTCCAATGTACCTTGGATTTAGTTTTCCACGCTTCCCAAAGAGTATCATGCCCTTCCAGGGTGAGACCTTTAGTAGAACGCGGTCACCAACCTGGAATTCCAAGGGTTTTCGTCTTTTGTCGGCATTGCTCTTTTGCCTATCCCTAGAGGTTTTCAGACGCTCTCGAATTTGAAAGATATTTTCAGTTGTTTCCCTAATGATCTCCGAACCAGTGAGAGTGCTATCAGGGACTAGACCTTTTGCCAATGACGTGTCACCCACTTCCGCCCAGCACAGAGGTGATCTGCACTTACGGCCGTAAAGGGCTTCAAATGGAGCAGTTTTGATACTGGTATGATAATTTTTGTTGTAAGAGAACTCGACTAATGGTAAGTGAACATCCCACGCTTTACCAAAGTCGATCACACGTTCTCGCAACATGTCTTCTAGAGTTTGGATCGTTCTCTCACTCTGTCCGTCATTTTGTGGGTGATAGGTTGTACTCATATCCAACCTTGTTCCCATGGATTTTTGCAACGATTGCCAGAATCTGGAAGTGAATCTACTATCTCTGTCTGAGATGATAGACATTGACACTCCATGAAGTCGCACGATCTCTCGGATGTAGGTTCTTGTTAGCTTTTCCATCTTATCAGTTTCCTTGATTGGTAAGAAATGAGCAGACTTGATTAGTCTGTCGACGATCACCCAAATGGTATCTTGACCACCCTGAGTGTTGGGTAGTTTTATTATGAAGTCCATGGAAATCTGTTCCTATTTCCACTCAGGTATTTCGGGTTGATGGAGTAGACCTGAGGGCTTCTGGTGTTCTATTTTTATCTTGGCGCAGGTCAAGCACTTGCTCGCATAGGTAGCAATTTTTGCTTTCATGTTTGGCCACCAGTAGAGTTGTTTGAGATCCAGATACATCTTATCTGAACCTGGGTGTACGGAGTATGGAGTCTTGTGTGCTTCATTCATAATTATCTCTCTGAACCCACCAAACTTTGGTGTCCAGATTCGGTTCATGAGGTAGCGTACTCCGTCACTCTTGATCTTTAGATTCTTGCCCATCCCTCTAACGGTTTCACCTGTCACGTTTTCGGGTTTCAAGGCTTCTATTTGATCTTCCTTGATTTGTGTTGACAGATGTGAATGGATCGACATGGTTAATGACTTCACTCTTCGACCAGAGTACTCCTTACGACTAAGGGCATCAGCCACCACATTCGCCTTTCCCGGATGGTAACGAATCTCACATTCGTAGTCGTTGAGCAATTCGACCCAACTTCTTTGTCTCATGTTTAACTCCTTCTGGTCGAATATGTGTTGAAAGCTCTTGTGGTCTGTGAAGATGGTGCACTTGGTACCGTATAGGTAGTGCCTTCATATTTTCAGAGCGAAGACTACAACTCCAGGTTCTAAATCATGAGTGGTGTAGTTGACTTCATGTGTTTTCAGTTGTCGTGATGCATACACAATAACCTTTCCTCGCTGCATTATCACACATCCCATCCCTTGATTTGAAGCATCGCAATACACCACAAAATCTTCGATCCCCTCTGGAAGATAAAGATTAAAGAATGGGTGCACTGCATAGGGCCTGTTTCAAAGTCTGAAATGCAGCATCTTGCTTTTCTCCCAAGTTGTAGGTCACACCTTTCTGAGTTAGGGAGGTAAGAGGCTTTACAAAGCTGGAGAAGTTCTGAATGAACCTTCGATAATAACCAGTAAGGCCTAGAAATTCGCGAATCTTCGTTGGAGTAGTTGGTGCAGACCAATTTTCGATAGCCTTGTTATTAGATGGGTCCACGTGGATTCTTTCTTCGCTAACCACGTGACCTAGGAAGTCCACCTTCCTAATCCAAAACTCGCATTTTGAGAACTTCGCATAAAGTCTCTCAGCCTGTAATGTCTCTAAGACTTGTCTCAGACGTTGACCATGCTCTTCTTTACTCTTTGAATAAATGAGTATGTCATCTATGAATACTATCACAAATTTATCCAAGAATGGATGACATACCCGATTCATTAAGTCCATGAACACGGCAGGGGCATTGGTTAGTCCGAACGGCATCACTACAAACTCGTAATGCCCGTATCTTGTTCGGAAGGCCGTCTTGGGAATATCACTCTCCAGGACTCGCATCTGGTGATATCCCGATCTCAGATCGATCTTGGAGAAGTAGTTGGCTCCTTGAAGTTGGTCGAATAAGTCGTCGATTCGTGGTAGGGGATATCGGTTCTTGATGGTAAGTTTGTTGAGCTCTCGGTAGTCGATGCACATCCTAAATGATCCATCCTTCTTTTTCACAAACAACACTGGTGCTCTCCCAAGGCGAGAAGCTCGGCCTGATGAATCCTTTTCTGAGTAGCTCATTCAGTTGGATGGATAGCTCCTGCATCTCCGTTGGGGCTAATCGATAGGGCGCTTTGGATACCGCGGTAGCTCTGGAATCAGATCGATTCCGAATTCGACTTATCTCGCGGGTGGTTTTCCTGGAAGATCCTCGGGAAAAACATTGGGAAAATTTCATACGTCAGGCACGCTGTTGATGTCCTGGACTTCGCGTTTCACATCTACAACATGTGCTAAAAGCGCGTGGCATTCCTTGCGTAGGCACTTCTGAGCTTGGATACACGAGATGATACGAAGAGTGGTACTGGGTTTGTCGCCATAGATAATGAGGGTTTTGCCGGTTGGCAGATTAAGGCGAACGGCCTTATCATAACATAAAATGTATGCACGATGAGAACTCAGCCAGTCCATGCCTATGATGACATCGAAACTCTTAATCGAGACTGGCATGAGGTTGATTTGAAAGGGATTATCATTTAGAGTTAGGGTACAGTTTAAGTATATCTCCTTAGTGCCTTCTGTTTTACCGTTAGCCATTTCTACTATAAATGGTTCACTTAAGGATTGGGGTGTTTGTTTCAGCAGGCCTTTAAAACTATGGCTCACAAAACTCGTCTCCGCTCCACTATCAAATAAAATGCGTGCATATGAGTTATCGAGAAGAAACGTACCCATAACAACAGTGGGGTATGCAATGGCTTCATCCTGTCCCATTACAAACACTCGGCCCCTTTCGCCGGTATTCCTGTTGTTTGCCTTTGGGCAGTCCCTGCGGTAGTGCCCCATGGCACCGCACTCAAATCAGGCATGGCTTAATCCGACATTAGCAGTGGGGGCGGCTTGTTGGGATGGCTCCTTGCAGAAGCGGACCGTATGCCCCTTCTTATTGCACCTGGTGCATTGGAAGTCACAGAAAGGACCGTGGTGGTGGAAGTTGCATTGGTTGCACTTCGGAAATCTCCCTGTGTATGAACTTGTGGGTGTAGTGGTGGTAGGAACAGTAACAGCATGAGCTGCTACCACTTGTTGTTTCGTGGGGTTCCCCTTTAGGGTTTGTCCCCTTCTCTTGTTCCAAGGCCTTCCCTGGCCCTGTACCTCCTTTGATGGATCGGCAGTAGCTGCAACAATACCCTGTTTGACCCCGTGGTCGATGAGTCGCTGAGCCAGGCGCTTAACGTTGTTGAAAGTGATAGGGTTGGAGGCCACGACATGACCTTGAATTTAGGGTGACAACCCCCAAATGTACCTCTCAACCTTTTCGATTCTGGGTTGACCATGGCAGGGCACAAGGCAGCAAGGTCGCTGAACTTGGCCGTGTAGGCAACTAGGTCAGACCCAGTCATCTTCAGATTCCAGAGCTCCTGCTTTAGCTTTTGTATCTCGCCCCTTGGGTAGTATTCCTCCAGTAGTAGGACCTTCAAGTCCTCCCAACTTATGGCATTGGAGACGGTGAGAGTCACGGACTTCACATGGCTTTTCCACCAAGTGAGGGCTCGATCAGTGAGGGTGCAAGCAGCGAACTAGACTTTGCTCGCTTCATCAGTGCAATGACTCCCCCAGTGCCATTAAAAGTTTTTGGCTTTGCGTTGGAGAACTCCTTGTAAGTACATTCCCTTACGTGACCATGACTAGTGCTATGGTTGGAATGATTCGTGCTGCTTTCTGCCCTTCCATTTTCGTTGGAGTTTATTTGTGAGAGGGCAGCGGTTACTGCTGCTGTGATAGTAGCCTGGACCATGGCCGGATCATAAGCTGGTGGTGGAGGTGGTGTTGGTATCGTGCCCGGTCTGGGTCTTAGGTTTGGACGAGGAGGCATCACGCGGCTAAGAAATAAAAGTGAAAGATTATAAGTTTTGGTAGTTGAGGGTTGAATAATAATGAGTTAACTATTTTTAATAGTTCAAGAATTTGGTTTAACCTACACAGGGCTTTGAGTTTGATTCACAAATGGAGTTTGAATAGCAATAGATAAACTCATGAACTCGAATGAAATGCACAGAATTAACAAACGAAAGAGATGTGCCCTATATATATATATATATATATATATATATATATATATATATATATTAAACATATGGTTGCCTTACATCTGAAGTTAGAAAAAATTGACCTTTCTAAAGGTCTCCGATTACAAAAAGTTAAAGAAAGTAAGACTTTTAGCCGATGGTCCTATTCTATATCAAAATTTGGGAGTTAGGTGAGCACTACTCGCGGCGCGGATTGTGCTTGGAGATTGACTCCGCATCCAATTGCTTGGCTCCTATGAGACGCCTGTCAAAGGCAGCTTGTTGCTCCCTCAAATCCCTCATTTCGGAGAGAGCTGCAGTCATTTGCTCTTGGAGGGAGTTGGTGTGGAGTTGAGCATTCCCTTGTAGCATGTCTAGGCAATGGATATTAGCTGCGTTATCTTCCATCCTTATGTCAACCTCGCGAATCCGGTTTGCTTGGACTTCGGATTGATAAGCCTGATTGGCAAGTTTTCCTACCACAACTAGGAGTGCTCGATCAGCTGAACTTCCTCCGCTGACATCGTAGAAGTCCTGACATATACCGTAAGGAGGACACAGTCCTTGCTGCTGGCTCCAATGGTGGATGTGGCTTCCCCAGACGGGAGTTGGTCCTTAAAATCCCATCCTGACGGAGTTCGGACGGCTGGTGGATTGATTTCCTCAGGCTCTGAGGCTAAGCTATCTGAACCTTCCTCCTCCTCGTCTTCCATGGGCTCCTCCTCAGGGTTATCTTCAATCCATCCCTCATTACCTTGGTTGGGGTAGTAAGGGTCGCCGGGGTGATGGAATCCAGCCATTGAGTCTATACGAGAATAGGGTTAAGAATTGACTATAAGCTAAAGCACCTTAAATTTACCCTTAAGTTTGATGGTTAAAGATACCCAAATACTCCCATAGTATTCTTAATGATATGATCTTGGTAAGTTTTAAATTTGTTGTCCACTGCAGACACTCCCTGGCATACGTAAGTCGGCTCTCGGACAAATATAGTTGATCATGCTATATTCATCCCAGTTCTGATTACATGTCCCAAGGCACACCTGCACTGCATAATTTATTTACAATGCTTCTATATTGATCTATTTATGACACTGTTATTAATATGAATGAATGCATGCCTACTTTACAAAAATTAAATAAACTTAATTTTAAAAGTATGACTCTTACTCAAAGTGTTTTTGCCCAGTTGTGTTTATAGTTGTATACCAAAAATGGTTTTGATATACTTAATTCACTATAAATGGAGCTCTAATACCAATCTGTCACACCCCCAAACCAGAATGGCGGAAACGTTCGGAGGCGGAGGACGTCATATTCAGTATCATAACAGTTCATAGTAAGGAAAGTACACACCACCATATATATAAAGGTTTCAAAATGTTTACATAATTGTATTTGTTACATGTTCAAAAGATAAGTACAAAAACAACTTTCAAAAGAAGTAATTAATGTCAGAGCGTTAATCCCCAAAAGTTGGTTTCCAAACCTACTTAGCGGTTCCTTGAGATTAAAAGTTATTTCAAAGAAAAAGTGTCAACAATTAAGTTGGTGAGTTCATAAGCGGTGTTAGGAAAATGTATGCCATTCCAAAGTTCGTGCGTTTTCCAAGAAAATCCCTTATTTTCTTATAAAAGTATGAAATGCATATGAGTGTTCGTGTTGTGAATTGTAAATAGTTGTAACAGGAAAATCCCTTATTTTCCTATTAGTTGATTGTTTTAGATACACGAAAATCCCTTATTTTCCTAAAGTAACAGGCAGCCTCTAATGTCTAAGACCGAAAATCTCAAGCAACTGACATGCTTAAAAGGTTGAGGCATAGTTTTATATAATAAAGCTATAAGAAGATCGCACTCGTTTGATGAAGAATAGTTTTAATAGCTACTCATTCATAAAATCAAAATACCATAATAATTGTATATCCGGTGAGTTTTATAACCATACTAAACATAATATGCCTGTGGAGACGGTCTTCAGGCGTCGAAACGTTATGACAAACTATCACCCAAAGGACTGTAGCTAACAGTCAGGGTGCGGGATCGTGATTTCCCGTATAGATCTATACACATTTGACACGCTCTCCAAACAGGAGACTCTGGTTATAATAGACAGGACTTTAGGTAGTACCTTTTAACAAAAAGGTAGCATTGAAGATGTAATCGTCTCATGGATTCTCAACTAAGTCTGTATTAAAATAATAGTTTTGTATGCAATGTTTATCCTCTTTCACAATGTTTGACAAAGCATAAATCATAAGTTCTTTGAATGCATAAAAATGGTTTAACAAGGATGGCTACCCTAGATACTATGCATTTTGTATAAATCTAATGCATGCAAAGTATAACAAGAGTTTTCACGTTTTCACTCGGGATCAACTGTGTGTTTACTTGTATTCTCCCCCCAAAATGTACTAAAAGTACATTATAAAGTATTTGAAAGTGTATAAAAGGGGGTATGAACTCACTTGATTGAAGTGGTTGTTTTGAAGTAGTCGAGAGAAGAATCGAGCAGACCTTCGACTAGTGAGAGTTAAAATCTCGGGAATCTCGGGAGTGTAGAACTTCCTTCGGATCTTGAGTATGAAAACCGGGGTATCGAGATGGCTTCGAGTGGAAAAACACAGAGCAAAAGCGCGGGGAAGGAGAAGAATTGAACAAGAAATTCGGAACCCTAGCCTCCCTTTTATAGGAGGCTGAACCGCCTCCGTACGCTCTTACGCGGGGCATAGCATATGTCAGTGCTTATGTCAGCCTCCTGAAGGACAATGGGATGTCTGCTGCCGAAGGGACTACGCCCTTATCGCCTGGTGCGCTGGGCGTACCCCTTTATGCGGGGTGTAACTCGATTTACAGAACTTCTAAATTTCGTAACTCTCGCGTACGAGCTCCGTTTCTAGCATTCTTTATATCCACGCGTAGGTGAGACTGTACTCTACAACTCTCATTTAGACTCCATCGGCTAGTTTTGAATTTATATTTAATAATACCTTTTTAGCAGGCCGAGACTGGAAAAGTCCGTTAAAAATCCATAACTTCTTCATCCGGCGTCCGATTTATCTGTCTTTTTACCGTTGTATTCCTATGGTCAGGGTCTTCAACTTTCGTTTAGGTTGTGTTAGCTAAAGATCGCTCGATCTCTAATTCGAGTTTTTAGTTGTCGACTGTTAGGTCAGAAACTTCATAAAATCATAACTTCCTCATACGAAGTCAGATTTGCGCGTTCTTTTTATGTATTTCGCGGTTTAATGATATATACGACTTTCATTTAGATACATAAGGCTAAAAAGTATTTTATCGATATTTCTCGTTTTATGCTTAACAACGCTTTACCGGTAGTGTTACGAATCTTTGATTGGTCATAACTCCTTCGTTATAACTCGGATTTTAGTGTTCTTTATATGTTTTTTTTGGAAACCTTATCACGATATCTACCACATAGTGTACTCAAACGGAGCTTTTTGAACATTTCATTTTCGATGATATTCTTATTACTTCACAAAGAGGTTACAAGACTCTACTTTTAGACATTACATTGACCTGAAATAACGGGTTGTTACAAGGAACCAAAGGTATCAAGTCCTCCGAATTTCTTATGCCAAGGGGTCTTTATATAGGTGTAGGAATTAGGGTTTCAGTGCTTATCCTTATCCGGTTGCTTAGACACCAAGCAGCCCAAAGGATAACAGTCCAAACCTTATCATGGAAGAATTCTAAGCCCTTATCCCCTTAAATTCGTCCACCCTATCATAAAGGGTATCCTTTGCCCTACTTTGCAACTATCAGATAATTACAATTCAGTCCCCCTAGTTCATTTAACTTCTTTTGATCCTAAAATTAATTCTTAATTAATTCTCAAGCGATGTTAACTAAACAAATATGATTTCTCTTTTAATATATTATTCTTATAATATATTAATAAACCATAATAACCTATTTCTCTATATTATTTCTCCAGTCAAGTTGCTATGGTGAAGTCAACCCAAAAGGACCATGCATAATCGGGTCAAGTACTTACCAAATATGGTTATGGGCTTAGACAATAACCCAACATATGGGTGATCGTGGATCGATTGACCAAGAGTGCTCATTTTCTCCCCATTCAGGAGAGCTCATCAGCCGAGAGTCTGGATGATATGTATATATGCAAGATTGTCGTTCGCCATGGGGTTTCGGTCTTCATCGTTTCAGACCGTGATGTTCAGTTCACCTCCTGTTTCTGGCAGAAGTTCCACGAGGATTTGTGCATACAGATGCACTTCAGTACAACCTATCATCCGCAGACAGAAGGCCAGAGTGAGCGGACCATACAAACTCTCGAGGATATTCTGAGAGCTTGCATTATTGACTTCCGTGGGAGCTTGGACTTCTACCTACCCCTTGCAGATTTCTCCTATAACAGCAACTTTCATTCCAGTATTAGAGGCCCACCTAATGAGTTATTGTATGGATGAAGGTGCCGCACCCCAGTCTGTTCGTGTGAGGTTGGTCACAGGGTGATGGGTCGGACTGAGGTAGTCCTACAGACTACCGAGATGATTCAGCAGACCAGACAGCGGTTGCAGACCGCACAGAGTCGGTAGAAGAGTTATGCCGACTGTCGCCGATTTAAGTTGGATTTTCAGGTCAGTGACATGGTACTCCTTAACGTCTCAGCCTAGAAGTGTGTGATTCGCTTCAGAAAGAGGGGGAGTTGGGTCCCCGATATATCGGGCCATTCAAGATCACTGCTAGGGTTGGCAAGGTGGCATATAGACTAGATCTCCCAGAGGAGCTTAGTCAGATTCATAGCACTTTCCATGTTTCCCAATTACAGAAGTGTATTCTGGACGAGGAGGCGATAGTTTCATTAGATGATATTCAGGTCGATGAGCCCCTGAATTACGTAGAGAGGCCAGTGGTTGTTCTTGAGAGGAAGGTAAAGGTTCTACGGAACAAGGAAGTACCTCTGGTAAAGGTACAGTGAGAGCATAGGAGGGGATTCGAATGGACGTGGGAGCCAAAGGTAGAGATGTGGGAGCACTATCCAGAATTGTTCGCTGCAACAGATTTCAAGGACGAAGTCTAGTTCAAGTGGGGGAGAATTATAACACCCCGACTCCTAGGTATAAGTTTTAAAACCTTATATACATGTTTATGGACCTACTCGGCAAGTTGGTTGCCCCAAATCGTCGTGTAGAGGCGGGTTAGACCGCATGGATTATTGGACCTACTCGGCAAATCGGAGGACCCGAACTCGACGAGTAGGAACTGGAAAATGAAACCATAATTTCCCGGGTTTTTGTAATGACGTAAAATTTTCAAACAAAATTTTCTCATTTTAAAACAAAATATATCTCAATTCATCATTCTCAAAATCACATGTGTCTCAAATGTCAATAATAAAACATAAATCCCAGAATCATAAAACAATTCCCCACCAGTGTGTACAATCACGTCGGTGCCTTGTCGTGGTCCTCAGAACTACCTGAAACACATAGCGTATAACACGGTAAGCATAAATCTTTGTGAGTTCACCAAAATACCACACACAACTCATTAGCCACTCGAGGCTATAACTCGGTAAGACCCTCCGGTCAATGTGTCTCAGTGGGACCCTTCGGTCCCACAAATCAGATGGACCCTCTGGTCCCTCAACTCAACATCTCAATACAATACACAGAAAGCATAACACAAAGCAAATAGTAGGATATCTCATTACACAGCTCATATATATAAGACCCTCTGGTCACACATATAAATTACCACTCAAGGTAAGTATAGTGAGAAGACTCGCCTCGTAAGCTAATGAATGAAAATCTCACACCCGGGATTTCGATCTACCCACCGGTCTAGCCTCCGCCTAACACATAGTAATTATCCCTAATTAATATTGGCTCTCAAGAAGCTAGACTAACCCTTCTACAACTCACAGAAGGGTAAAAGACCATTTTAACCCTCCAAGGCTTAATAGTCCTCAATCTTGACCAAACCCAAAAAGTCAACAGCAGGGAGTACGTTGCGCGTTACAACTCCCTACGTTGGGCGTACTCAGCTGCTATACAAAATCAGGGGTGCTCGACCCCTATGTTGTGCGTACTAGGGTTACGCCCAGCGTATGCCCCAGTTTCACTCTTCTCACATTTATGGTCTTAATCAGTTAAGACATAAGCTCATATCTCAGATCTGGACCTTCTAATGCTTCTTAATCCATAAAATCATCAACTTTAAGCCTTTGCATGGCTGGAAAGTCACCATCCTCCAAAAATACACACTCTTTTGTCCCAAGGGTCTCATAACTCATTCATGGAGTGATTTCACCAACCAATATCTCATCAAGGTCTCATAACTCATTCAAGACTCCACCTTTATGGGACAAAACCCTCAAATGCTCAACACAGCATGCTCATAAGAAGGAAAGGCAAAGTCTGAAGCTTTATACCTCAAAGAGAAGCTTCCCACCCATATTTGCTCAGATCTAGAAGCTTAGACTCCAACTCTCCTTCTTCAAGGCCTACTCTTCTCTTCAAAACCACACAAACACTCTCTCAAAGCTCAACACACACACACACAAGCTCTATAATGGATATTAGGGCACTCTTAGGGTTTTCTCTTTGGAAATGGTGGCCATAAATGAGGCCATCATGTTCCTTATATAGGGGACTCACTCCAAATTAGGGTTGCATTCTGGGACTGGTATGCCTGGTGTACTCATGGGTAAGCCCAACATACTAGGTAGTCTCTACATTGCATGCACGCTAACGAGTACGCTAAGCATACCCTCAGGTACGCCCCGCGTACTCGTTTTTCACTATTTTATAAATAAAGCCAAAAATGACAATAGCTCAAAAGATGAAGGTTCTCGAGGTATACCTGGACTCGGGATGTTACAGTTTTGCACCTTATTTAAAGGATCATTAGCCTCCCTCATCCTCCCTTACCGTCCCCCTTGAGTCCAGAAAACCCTAAACTCAAATACCCTCCATTTGTGTGTGTGAAGAAGCTTGGAAAGTGGTTCTTGTGAAGAAGGCTTGAAGTCTAAGGAGCTTGGAGCAAAGGAAAGCTTGTGGATCTATCTCTACTTCATCTTGGCATCATTTTGAAGGTAACAAGTCGTTACCTTGACTTCCATATAGCTAGATCTATCCATGCTTAAGTTTAGGGCCATTTTAGCATATATGTGAACAATTTTGGGTATTGGTCATGATCTGAAGTTGTAACTTCAGATCTGGACTTCTCTAAGTCCCTATAGCCATAAAGTTATCTGATTTAGCAAGCTTGGGCCTTTCTCTTTGGGTTAAACCTTTCCCTTAGCTTGGTTTTGGCATTTATGACCATGCATGTACGTAAAGTTTGCAATTTTATGTGGAAACCATGCCCTATGAGGTTAGATCTGCAATATGGAGCTTTGGGGTGGCTTAAAAAAGTTTAGATAAGAAATGGCCTGCATGAACTCAACGAGTCACATAGCCGACTCGGCGAGTCGCATGAAGATTGCATGTATTTGATTCTGCATAAACTCGGCGAGTCGGTAAGAGGAGTCGACGAGTCAGTTAGGGTTTTTCCCGACATTTGGACATGCATGGACTCGACGAGTTTATTGGAAACTCGGTGAGTCAATTAGGTTTTTGATGATTCCTGAGTTCTTAAGGAACTCGACGAGTTGCTAGCTGCACTCGACGAGTCGGGTCAACATGGACTGTTGACTTTGACCGTTGACTTTGAATTTGACCAAAGGTTAACCGGTTGGACTTTTGAGGGTATTTTGGTAATTTGGGATTCTAATGGACTTGGTCCTATGGTGGTTATAGATGGTTGAGTTCATGGCTATGATTCGGGAGTTTGATCTTATCACCACAGTTCGATAGTTGTGAGGTGAGTTTTCCTCACTATACTCAAGGGTCTAAGGCACCAAGGCCAGCCCTTTTTGGATTGTTATCCTAATATGCTATTCTAGTATGATCTGTTATATCAGTATCCTGGTAGATAGGATGTTATGTAAGTATGATCTGTTAGATCGGTATCCTGGTAGATAGGATGTTAGTATGTTGTTATGATCTGTTAGATCGGTTTGCTTGTCTATAGACGGCTATGTGATTATCTGATATAGGTGCACATGTTTGATTGGTGGTTGAGGCTTATCTGCTTTGTGCGAAAGCCAACAAACCTGGGCATTCCAACCTGATGGTTGTGGGCCGTGAGTATTCCATCACGAGGATGATTGGACTTGTAGTATGTGGGCGGTATTGTTGGGTTTTGTGTACTATAACACTCCTATGGTGCACATACAACCCTAATAGCTTTGGATCTAAGTTTTCTCTAGTTATACATGCAACAAAATTTCCAAATCTTGAAACCTACAACTAGCATACAATTGACATATGAATCATAAAAGTAAGTTAGAAGATTACCTCTTTGTTGTAGCTTGTAGGAATTTAGCCTTTCAAGAGCTTAGTACCCCAAGTGTTGTGCCTCAAACAAGTCACAAACATCATGAACAATTGGAAGACAAATGAGAGAGAGAGAGAGAGGTTAGGCACCAAAAATCGTCTATACTTTTGCAATGTCACTCTTAGGTCGATTTTTGGCTTTAGTAGGTTACATATATGGTGTAGAATTCCAAGCGTTATATGTAACCCTAATTCTTACACTTAGGCTTATGATCCATAACTTAGTTATATGGACTAATAATTTATGGACTTTCACATAAGCCTAGCCCATTACAAATTAATCATGGATCATTAGCCCAAACCATATGTCTCACCGATTTACATAATCAGTCCCCGTTAGTTTAATTAGTCTCTTTTGATCACTAAATTAATTCCAAATCAATTCTTAATAAATACTAATTAAATAATATCATTTCTCAATTAATATATTATAGTTATAATATATTAATAAATCACAAATAACCTCTTACTCAAATATCCATCCTATCAAATTGTCCTGATGAAGGCAACCTGAAATGGATCATGCTACTCTCGGGTCAAGTATATACCAATTATAGTTATAGGATTAGACACCTAATCCAACAGTCTCTCACTTGGATAAGTCTAATAACTATAATTTTAATTACGAATTCAAAACCCGACTAGCAATCGTAGCTCTCAAAAGTCTTTGTCGAACTCTAATCAATAACGTGTCCATTAGATAAGGGATCATATATTCCTCCGTTCTAGATATCGTATGAACTGAGACATGGATTATAATCATTATCTATGTTCATGTGTTTTTTCCGGTTTCCTATTTATGACGACCGACTAATTGAACAAATCAAATCAGTCCAAGCTTGTCCAAGCGCTTAAGGTTGTCATCACTAAATCATCGAGGGGCCCACAGATATTGCTTTTATCTCTTTTAGGGTAAAAGGAATGGATAAACTTTGACTCGTGTACTTGCTTTATTTACTCATCAAATCACACACAACAATATATTTTATAACACCAAGTTACTGGTGCGTTTACATATTTCAATGTGCAATCGACTTGTAAACTACAACTCACATGTCTTGGTTTCAAGAATATATGATATTATCGTCTCATGATCACTCGTGATAAAATGCATGAAGTGATTCAAATGAGCATAGGTTTAGTCCAATACTCAAATCTTATTACAGAAGTACTCATGAATACTGCAGCAAACTTGTGCTATGTCTAAACACCTTTAGACAATATACAGACCCTTTCATGACAGTCTAGCTTCAATACCTACTTCCAAAGTATGATCGACTGTGGATAGTTTTAATAACCTAGTTATTCAGGAAGTCAAAAATGCAAAGTGAAACACAAGAATAATCGAATTCAATATGGTCTCAAAACTTTTGAATATAAATAAAACACCTTTTATTTAATCACCATATTGATTACACGTTATTCATTATATAATGTTTTGATTTATCAACTTTATACTTGAATTAGAACAATAGTTATCCCATGCTCCAAGCATGCACACTATGTTTACCGTGGTCCTTTCTTTGTGAAATAGATCAATTGAATACATCTTCAATGAAACTCATTTCACAACTCCAAATCTTTATCACAAGTGTAAGAATGTCGAATTCTTGCCACTGCTAGAATGTGTTAGATTCTAAACTATCATGCAATATAACCTTTTGTAATATGATGGTACTAAAGTCACAGAGACTTTTCCAATGATATTACAAAGTATTCCTTTGGATATTATTACAAAACAATTCCATGGAAGTGAAGTCTCAATTTCAAAGTACATTCCTTTGAACATTCTTCTTGCATAAAAGTTTCTAACCTACACACAGATTCTTAATATCCAACTCCCATTATGGAAACATTTCCATATTTGCCATATGACAGCTCATTATTATTAGAATCTTGTCTATTCATAATGATGTCAGTATGGCTCATCCATTACAATACTTCCAATTGCCCACAAGCAACCAAATCTTTGGCGAACCTTAGATTGTTCTTAGCAATTGTTTAGCAACTTTAGTCATATCCGGTTCTGGTCATTTTCCTTCTTAATGCCCTAGGCATTTGGAAAATTCAGAACACATGAATATTATAGCATATGCAATCAATCCAATACTCGAAGCATATGGGGTACGATTCATAATGTCTTACATAAAGACATGATATTTGACCAATCTCTTGCTATAATATTTCCATATATAGAATTGCCTTATGTTTAAACATTCCAACATAATATTCATATATGTCCTTGACTAAATTTGATTAAAATCTCAATCTAGGATTTTAGATTTGAAATGAAGTATGAGTTCCTCTCCCTTAATTATAGCAAAACAACTTTTCAAACCCTAAAACTTTGCGAAATGAAACTTTTGTTTTCTATAATCAACATTTCTAAATTGCAACACTTACCATAATGATTATGCTCCCACTGGCATAACAATAATTTCTTTAATAGCATAACACTTATGCTCCCACTAGCTTTGACACGTACTCAGAAATAAGTTGGACTTCTAGAAATCAATACTTGTTGATTTTCTTACCAAAGTTCAGGTTTCTGATACAAGATGCTTCGATAAGACTTTATCTAGGCTTCTTAAACTCATACACTTTTGCTTAGATAGCTCACATGTGTGTCTAACCAATTTCAAAACTTACAATAATAAGTCTCAAATGTTTAGACCTTTTGCCATTTCTCACAATTCGAACTATGAAGAGGGATGTCATAATCATAATCAAATTTCAGAATCCAAATATCACAAATGTTATCTCCTTAAAATCTACTTAGTGAAAATGTTTCCTCACAATAATTTTCATGAAGCGGAGAGAAACCTTTGTCACTTATATTAATGGTGTATATGTTCCTATCCATGTGAATTTGTTATAACCATAATCACAAGACAAGGTTAGTGAAAAATCCAAACTCGTATGGACTGAACTTGTTCAATCCTAATTTCTTGCCACCTGGCACACAAGGTCCTACCATTGCTTCCAGGTTGTTATGCAAACAATTGAGAACTCATAGAACTCACATGTGTGGTCAACTTAACTGGAATGGGCACAGAAACAATAATATGTCAACATGATAGGTTACAAACCTCAAGTCGTGTGCTAGTGATAAACATTAGGTTTTATTTTTTGTTAGTTCTTGAAACTTTTAAGGATCTTTAATACTCCCAATGTCCTATTAGCATATAAGATTATCTTGTCAGGAAACATTCCTTAACAAACAAATATTCAAGAGTTAGTGCGGTTTCATATCAAGACAAACACTTCACCCAATTGGTCTTAGTTGGTCTTTGTTTTATCCAAAACATCACAACTTACCAATTCCAAATGTACAAGAGTAAGAAAACATCTTTTCTATTCCACATTTGATGAGTGTGTTATAAACCTTCTTAAGATTATGTCACTCAAGTTACAATCTTGGAGAATGACTCTAAGACTAGATTTTGGAACGAAGTATGATTCACCTTTTGATTTAACCATTTCAACAATTCACGATTCCTCTTCTTAGCCATATAAATGCACCAATGTGTCCTTAGAGGATCAACTGTTATATGGTTTCATAATCACTAAGATGATCATAAAACACGATACTAAAGTAATCTCCTTTCCTTTCAGATTGGAGAAACTTTTATCTTTCTGCCTACTTTGATTCTTCTTATTCTGTTTGCTATACGTTAAAACTTTTTCAATAATTCAGAATTACACTTAATCTTGTAAGCATAACCATATTTACTAACCTTTTAGTAAATCATGATGAATAGTCTTATTGTTCTTTGTGGTGGACCTGACCAGTGCACATCTATGTGTACTAGATCCCCTAGTCCTTCACTTGACTCAAATATACATGTGAACAAGGAATTAGTCCTAATTTCCCAAAGATAAAGGTTCTAATTAATCATACAATGCAAATCGCATGACTCCAAGTTTATACCCAATTGAACCTTGGGTGATGAGAATCTTTCCTTATTTGGTAAATTTTAACACTACCAAAAATGAAAGAATCAAACCCATATTGCTAAAAATAGAACATACAAACATCAATTTTCACAAATGCCATTGCAACGATATATAAAATAAAATCAAAAATTTTCTTTATTTAAAAAATGCGGAATTTTTTTCCTTACAATGCAAGTACATATGAAAACTATGTTTCTAAATATTCCTAAGTAATCTATCATAACTTCTACGCAGCAGCTCAAAAATCTTATCATCAAATCATGCGATCGAAATCCATCTCTTCGCAATCAGACTCAGTCTGCTTTTCCTTTAAGCTTCCTTTGATCCTACAAAACATCAAAGTGCGGTCTCATCACATCATGTATTAAGAATCTACAAATAAGAACTTAACATAGTTAGATAGTGGACTTTCCTGAAATAGAATCATAAACTCTGACTTTACCATCCTTATGATCCTTCAGGTAGAAAAGGCAGCTTCACAACCAATGCCCCTTCTCTTGGCAATAGAAGCAAATGAACTCTCTCAGAATGGTACATGGGACAATCTTAGACTTCGCCTTTCCCTTTCCCTTGGAAAGAGAAATCTTTTCTAGATTTCCAATGTTTCTATTGTCATTGTCCATGGAAGTTTAGGAAGTAGATCTTCCAATAAAATTTGCTTTACCAATGCGCCAAATCATTGCTGATTCAGCAGAAATTAACAAATAGGTAAGATCGATAAGGGACATGTCGCGGTCTTTCATATAGTAATCTTTAATGAACTCACTATATGACTTAGGAAGTGATTGAAGAACCAAGTCAATAGCCAACTTCCTTGGGACAACGATCCCTAACATTCCCAGCTTGTCAATGTGTGACTTCATCTGTAAGACATGTGCACACACAAATCTTCCATCTTGGTGTTTACTTGCCAATAGGGTTTGGGTGACCTTGAACTTTTCAAGTCAACGGACATGTGGGTTAGGGAGAAATATTGGAGGAGTTGGAGGAAGTGAAGTATGATTTCTAGGAATATCATCTTCATGAGGAAAGCTTTTTCCATAAGATTCGGGGAGACCATAGTTGTCAAAACTAGACATCTACAAGAGAGAAATTTAAGTTTAGTTGATTTAAGTCCTTAATATAACACCCAAAATGGAATATTAAGGCTAGGACCCAACACAATATTCTACAATTCGGAAGAGGGATGTCGTAATCCAATTGCAAAATATTTGAAGGTAGGTAAATGACGATTTACCAATTTCCACAATGAAAACCGAAAATTAATTTTAGGTTTTAAATGAATTGAAATTCCTAGATCTTTTGAGATTCATTGAACTTTTCAATGGCATGTTTAATCTCGATTATGCTCTTCAAGTTTGTGATTGGGATGCCGAGGATCACAAGCAAGGTGTGAATAACCATGCAAATTAGCTTGGTACTCTCGATGTTACATATCACCTAATCAGTGTGCCGGTTAACCACACACGCTCCATTGATCTGTGATTAACATCAAGCTATCCTTTGTTACCCTTGCTAGTCCCAATTAGTTTGACGATTAACCACACACGCTCCACTAACGACTTAGCAAGGTGCAAAGTGCAATTTCATGGGTTAACACCAAATTCACATTTTTCCTAAGTAACTAAGATTGGGAATTTATAAGTGTTTAGTTACTTAGTATTTTCATTATACCTTTATTGGGAGTTTGTGTTCTATCCTACCTGTTCGGCTAATGACCATCCACCAATCAAGGAAGCGGTGGGTGAGAGTGGACGCCGATTAAACCACCATTTTATAGGCAGTAACGTTATACCCCCCTTATAGACCGACTTTGTGAATATGAGGCCTACTAACAGTAAGACTGACCTACATATATAATATATTAAACTTTTAATTTTATATAGTATAAGGGTGTATTTTAAACTTTTAAAATACTTTATGGTTTAATTAATAAGTTATACTCTTAATTTAATTAAACTTAAACCATGTTATTATTATGGATTTATTAATCTTCTCTTTTAATTAAACATTTAATCAACTATTAATAAAGTCCATAAGAGTTAATTGAACTATTAAAAAAAACATCAAGATGCTAAATTAAATTAAAACTATTTAATTAATTTTAAGTTATGAACTCATGAGTTACATTTTTGAAAACTTTTTAAATTACTAGGGTTTTTATGAATTCAATGTTTCTTAATTGAGACTTTTCAACTTTTAAAACTTGAGGGCAAGTTTTGTAATTCTTTAAAAACTTTTGAACTTCATAACTTAAGGAGTTAATTTGTTTTATGAAGATGAGACTTTTCAAGTTCCATAACTTATGAAACTCTTCAAAAACATTAAGATCAATTTAACTAATATCTATTTGTAGCTCCTTAAAAACTTTTGAGTTCCAAATTTGTAACTCTTTAAAAACATTTAGATCAAATTATAAACTTATAAAATAACCATTTTTATCTTTTACCAATTTAATCATAATACAATTCTTGTAGTAAGATAATTTCAAATAAAAAAACAAATAAGTAGCTTTATCTTATAAACTAGTAATTATCTTAAAATTTGAAATTTTATCTTTTAATTTCATGAGAATAATCTCTATCATATCATAAAAAACATATTTTATGATACAAAAACAGTTTGTGGTAATGATTCTAATTCAATTGAGGCCAAAAAAAACCCGAAAAACTGCCAACAGATGATCCAACTCGTCGAGTCGGATAATGGAATGGACGAGTTCATCACTTATGAGCATGGACTCGACGAGTTCATGTATGGACTCGTTGAGTCCTCCTGTCAGAATGCAGTTTTTCGACTTTTCCAACTTTGAACAATTAGATATGCATCTATATAACATAAAACTACCCATGGATCTGATACCACTGTTGGGTTTTGTGTACTACAACACTTCTATGGTGCACATACAACCCTAATAGCTTTGGATCTAAGTTTTCTCTATTTATACATGCAACAAAATTTCCAAAGCTTGAAACCTACAACTAGCATACAATTGACAAATGAATCATAAAATTAAGTTAGAAGATTACCTCTTTGTTGTAGCTTGTAGGAATTTGGCCTTTTAAAAGCTTAGCACCCCAAGTGTTGTGCCTCAAACAAGTCACAAACATCATGAACAATTGGAAGAAAAACGAGAGAGAGGTTAGGCACCAAAAATTGTCCATACTCTTGCAATGTCACTCTTAGGTCGATTTTTGGTTTAGTGGGTTACATACATAGTGTAGAATTCCAAGAGTTGTATGTAACCCTAATTCTTACACTTAGGCTTATGATCCATAACTTATATGGAATAATAATTTATGGACTTTCGCATAAGCTTAGCCCATTACAAATTAATCATGGATCATTAGTCCAAACCATATGTCTCACTGATTTACATAACCAGTCCCCGTTAATTTAATTAGTCTCTTTTGATCACTAAATTAATTCCAAATCAATTCTTGATAAATACTAATTAAATAATATGATTTCTCAATTAATATATTATACTTATAATATATTAATACATCACAAATAACCTCTTACTCATATATACATCCTATGAAATTGTCCTGATGAATGCAACCAGAAATGGACCATGCTATTATCGGATCAAGTACATTCCAATTATAGTTATGGGTGACACCTAATCCAAACCATCCCAAGGATGAATGGACCCGTAGTATGTGGGCATTCCAACCCGATGGTTGAGGGACTGGGGTATTCCAACCCAATGGTTGATTAGACCTGTAGTATGTTGTTTGTGTTATGTCTATATTGCTGTGTGTATGAGTATTTTGGGGGAACTCACTAAGATTCGGGCTTACAGTTTCATTTTTGGTTTCAGGTACTACAGATGATCGCGGGAGGTGAAGCCGTGATCGTACAGCTCCTCATATTTTATGATTTTGATTTCTAGGATACTCTGACATGAACTATTTTGGAAACAAGTTTTGTAATAATAATTGGTTTGAAATATTTTAAAAAGTTTAAATTTGGCATGATTTTATGGATGTTAAAACAATACTTTGGCACTGCACGATAATTCAATAGTACTTTGGGTAAAAACGACAATATGATAGTACTTTGGATAGGTAAGGTAGTACAATAGTATATTGGATAGACACGGCAGTACAATGGTACTTTGGACAAGCACGACAGTACAATAGTACTTTGGATAAACACGACAATTCATGGCTTATTTGTTTCGTACAGATCTCACTAACCTATCACAATTATTATCCTACATAGTGCTATCACAACCTATAATTAATTATTTTACACAACCCATTACTACCCAATCATATTATTAAGTATAACATACGATTAGATCAAGTAACAATCATATCATACGGTATGAATATATGAAACACAACAAAAACGATGCACATAACATTTAAGCATATAGGATACTTGTCTTTATGTGTATGTTTGAAAGTAACTATACACTCACCGGACTTAGGTAGGTAACTGGAGAATTTGGTAGCGCTCTGCCAAACTCTATGAATTATCCTCTAATGTGACCTAGATACGAATGTCACTAAGTTTTAGTCTAATATTACTAGCGACTAATGATAGTCAAGATTTCTCACTAATCTCAATGCTGACATCAAGATCTATCAAGTAAAGAACAACCAGGTAGGATCATATCAGAGGTAGGGTCCATTTGGTATATAGAGTATAATGTTTGAAATCCTACTTTAAACACCTTAGTACATCCAACATACACATCATCCTCGTAAGTAGATCAATCAGTAATATGATGTTGGATTTACTGACAAATCTTATATATAAATTCATAACAACTATGAATTTTAAATATAAATTACATTAAAATAATATAGAGTGTAATGTAACTTATAACAGATTCCCTAGACAAAAGTTTGTAAATTGGACTAACAGAGCTTCTAGTCGAAGGCTATTACTTTTTGGGCACTCAGGGGTCGCAGGGCTTCGTCGGTATACTAGAAACTAAGTAAACTTGGATTTAATGCAGAGAGAACTCGAGGGATTGAAATATATGGGTGGGATATGAAAAGCATATACGGAGGCGAGTATTTATAGCCGAAAAAGATATGTACGCCACGCAAATGGTCGGGGTACTAACACGTCGTTCTTTGAGTGGTGCCACATGTCGATATTTAGGTGGATGTTACATGTGCGGCGCGTATCTTGCCTATGTGCATGACTACACGCAAAATTTCCTGTTTTCTTAGAAAATTCATAACTTGCTCATATGAGCTCCATTTTAAAAGGTTTTATATCCACACGTAGCTATCGACGAGATCTACAATTTTCATTTAGACTCCATCGGCTAATTTTGACTTTATTTTTAAAGTTATATTGATAACAGGCTTAGACTGTTAAAGTCCGTTAAAAACTTATAACTTTATCAGACAGTTTCCGTTCTCGACTGTCTTTATATTAACATATTGGTGTTGACGAGATCATCAACTATCGTTTAGACTGTCTTTCCTACCCATTAAATGATTTCAATTTGGGATTTTGAGCCGTATAATGGTGCACTGAAATATTAGAAAAATCATAACTTCCTCTTATGAAGTCAGATTTGAACGCTCTTTATATGCACACTCTCAGTTTTACCACAACTATGAATTTTTTTTAGATTAATTAGGCTAATAAGAATTCTATCAAAAATCCACCTTCTACTTTATGCAAAGTAGTGTCGGTTTAATTGTGAAACTTCAAAGAAGCATAACTTCTTCATACGAAGTCGCATTTTAGTGTTTTTATATGTATGAAATTCTTGTCGCATATACTATAACTTTGGTTAGGATTATTTATGCTAAACAATATTTTATCCAACATGTCATTTTTAATGATTATAATGATTATCCCAAATCTGCGGTTGTTACAGTAAATAAAGGGAATTTGGGAGCGAGGTGGGGGTAGAAAGGATGGAGATTTCGAAAGTGTGGGTCGGGGCGGGGGATGCAACCCCCCATCATATTTTCCTCCGTTCACATCCCTAGGAGTTCCTGCCCTACATTTGTCTCCTTCATTACAAATTGTAGTACTTCTTCATCCCACTCTTGGGTCTTCTTTAGTGTGTGAAGTTCTTAGTGAAGATTGGGATTTGAGGGCTTCCTGGTGTTGACCGTCTCGCGCTTCTTGCTTAGTGGTGAAGACGAAGCCATTTTTCAAAATGGAAAGAAGTTAGGATAAATCTTGGAATGTGTTTATTTTGGCAAAAACAACCCACTTAAATAGCAAAATCAATATCGTGTAAACGCATATCATTATAATTGATAATGGATTAGAATGCATAAAGCCTCTACATTGATCATTTGGTGGAAATTGATCTTAATTGTCTTTTTCAAGATCATAACCACACATTTTCACTAATTATGGAGTCATTTCCAAAGCTTTACCGTCAACCTACATTTATAGGTTTCTGATTAATTTTAATGATGTTTCTATGGACATCAAGTTATCTAGTTACATTTTTCTTTTTTAATATTATATTTCCAAATTAATATACATTGCATATTTCATATATAACTATAATATTGCGTTCTCCAGATGTTACTCTATCTTATTAAATTGTTTTAATCTTTATTTATTAATTAATTTTAATGGCTTTTAAATTTCCTAAATAGTATTAAATTAAAATATATATTTCACTATAATCTGTCCATTTTATTTTATGTTTTTCAGGAATTTTTCTAATTCTGAACTGTTTATTTATATTAATAATTATAGTTTAGAATTAACTTACGATACAGATCCGTTTTTGTGATATTATTCTACATAGAAAAAACATCATAAATAGTCCATGTGGTTGCCCAAAATCTGAAGTTTAGTCTCCGTGGTTTAAAAACCTCATAGATGGTCCATGTGTTTTCAAAACTTTTGATGTTTGGTCCTTTTTGCTAACTGGGGTTAAGTTTGTCCGTTAACTGAAGGGTATTTTCGTTATTTCACAACCATAGGGACCATTTATGATGTTTTCTCATATTTTTTAAAAAAAGAAAAAATTAAATATAATTAAATATATAAAAGGTCTCTCTCTCTCTCTCTCTCTCTCTCTCTCTCTCTCTCTCGTTGACATCTATTCCTCCCCTCTTCTTCCTTGGTACCCCGGTAACCCTCGCCCCCCTTTGATAAGATTCTTGAACTAGGTTTCATTCTTCCAATATGAATAAGAGCGTTCCTACACCAGTGGACCTCAGTTACTCACCGACCTCGATCATGGAAGCCATCGGTGTCCTCATGACCTACCCCATGTCTTCTTACCTCGAACAAGAACTCGACAAATGCTTCAATATCTTCCGTTTGTGGAATCTCCCCCAGAAAAATGACTTCTTCAAGGAGAGTTCTGGTTCAATCCGAGCCGTTTTCGGAAACGCCAACGCCGGTGCAGACCGAGAATTGATCGACTCGTTACCGGCTTTAGGGATTGTATCTAATTTTAGCGTGGGGTTAGACAAGGTGGATTTGGGGCATTATAAGCAGAAAGGGATTAGGGTTACTAATACACCTGATGTGTTGACCGAGGATGTAGCTGACTTGGCGATTGGATTAATGTTGGCGACGTTGAGAGAAATTTGTGAGTGTGATCGATATGTTAGGGCTGGATTGTGGAAGAAAGGTGACTTCAAATTGACTACTAAGGTTTGACTTCATCATCTACGCGAATTTAGCAAAATACAAATACTTTCCCAATGTAGTTGAATTGGCTTCCGATTGTGATATCCTTGATCTATAGTTTCTTCGTGTTTGTTTCTATTGTCTGAGGGTTTTAGATCGGAGGATTTTCCAAATTTGATGAATGTTGGGTTTTCCGATCTAGTTGCAGGTTTGAGGCAACAGTCTCCTATGGTGATGGCGGTTTGAGTTGCATGTTTCCGAACAAGAACAAAAGAAGGAGAGGTGGAGTATATGGTGTTTTTGCGCTTCAAAACATATTAGATGAATGATGGGTTTTACGATTTGGTGTTGGTGATTAGAAGGCATCATGGGGATGGAGAGTTATAAAGATCTCCCTAGTTCTTGAGGTGAGAGAGAGAGAGAGATAGCTTTAATATGTTTAATTTTTTTTTCTTTTTTTTTTAAAATACGAGAAAACATCATAGATGGTCCCTGTGGTTGTGAAATGATGAAAATACCCTTCAGTTAACGGACAAACTTAACCTCAGTTAGCAAAAAGGACCAAACATCAAAAGTTTTGAAAACACAGGGACCATCTATGAGGTTTTTAAACCACGGGGACTAAACTTCAGATTTTGGGTAACCACAGGGACCATTTATGATGTTTTTTCTTCTACATACAACTAAATTATTTGATTTATAATCAACTAGTTTATAACCCGTGGGAACCACGGTTATAAAATTAATTAAACTATTATAGTGAGAACTTAAAATTATCAATCAATTATTTCAAATAAACTATTAAGTAAGAGATATTTTTTAGTTATATAAAATTATAATCGTCAATTTAAATAAATATGTTAAATTATATCACTTTACAATTTGTATTAATTTTAATTTAATTTTTATTCTAATGTAATTAAATTAATGTAATTAGAGTGAGAAATTTAAATTTTAAAATTTAAAATTGAGAATTTAATAGGTTGATAAATGACATGCATTAATGAAAAAGCCTAATAGGGTGACACATGACAAAAGTAGAATAAAATATGCATTAATTAGGAGGCTTAATAGGATGATACATGTCAAAAGAAGATTAAAATTATTCTTTTATTAGAATATATTAGAATAGGAGATAATTCTATTAAGTACTTCTAGTTCTACGTAAAATATCTTATCAAATCCAATTTGATTTTTGAAAATATGTTTCTCCTAAATTTCACTTGAATTGATATAATTTGATTAGTAATAAAAACAACATAAAACATTATATATTAATATTAGTAAACCAAGGGCATTACAAAAAAATTGATATTAAACATTCAACATGGTACTAATTAATTTCAACAAAAAAAAAACACTAACATTCATGGAATTCCATGTAGTCAACACATTCCTGTGTTATGTTTTCAATCACATAATGTCATAACAGAGGATAAGTACTTAAGTTATGTATTTTCCATCGAAATAGATTCATGATACTTGAAATAGATTCATGATACTTGTATAACATGTTTTTGCCCAATAAATTAGTTGATTGGATCAAATTCAACTTATCTAGACGATGTTTAATGGATACATTGATGTTTGTTGCCGTTGCATCAATGTCGAAAAGAGATATGGCCGAATTGAAATGTTGTTGAGCTTACGTGTTTGTATACTTCAGCCCAGGGGCGGATTTAGGGGGGGCACCGGCAACCCCTCATTTTTTCGGCCGCAATGGAAAAATTTTTGAAAATTTTTAAAATTTTTATTTTTTTATTATCGTGCAACCCCTAACTTTTCTGTGCAACCCCTACTGTGAAATCCTGTATCCGCCCCTGCTTCAGCCAAAAGATCATAGGATTGATCAGCAGTGGAAGATAATATCATCGTGTGGAATGAATAGTTTGGAATTAATGTAATGAATATAAAATATGGATTATGATTCATAACCATCTTGGTGGATATTTATATTAATAAAATGATATAATTTATATTATTAAAGATTATCAGGTGCGTCGCGTGGATTTTGAGGGTCCAATGCGAGAAATAAAAATGTGTATATATATATATATATATATATATATATATATATATATATATATATATATATATATATATATATATATAGAGAGAGAGAGAGAGGTTCAGGTGTTTAAATTAATTATTGTGTTATTGTATGCATAAATATAGGCCAATCAAAATTTAAAAAATAAATAAATAATCAAACAAATAAATAAGGGTAATTTAGTAATTTGATAAATAATTTCTACAAATACACTCCTATAATTATGGTAATTACTTTGACCTACCTTTATTCATTTTTAAAACAATAAACAATATTGGATTCTATCCCATTCGATCCTCCCTAACCCTAGCTCCAAAACGGAAGATCGTCACCACCATCATTTGCTGTTGCCGCCAAATTAGGGAGATTGGTGGGTCGATGGTGATTGATTAACCGCAAGGGTGAGGGGATCCATCGACACCAGCGACCCTTTGTGGGGTTGCCCTTCATCGTCTTCTTCATAGATCGGGAGAGGGAAGAATCGAGCGATCAAGCATCAAACAAAGGTGGTATTGGTGGTGGTAATTGATCGAACTAAGTGACCATCTCCAATTTTTGGCCAAACCAAAGGAAGGAAGGCATGAGGCAGCGAGATTTCGCTCTTTCTCCTCCGAATCAGAGGTGTGAATATAGGATGAGCGATTTCAATCGGCGACAACGGAGGTCGTCTCTGTGGTTTGACGAAGTTTAAGGGACAAAGGAAAATGGTGGGGTGTCGCGATCAGCAGAAGTGAAGAAGTCGGGGTCCTTGGTGGGTTTGCTCGACGAAAGAAGAAGAGGGGTTGTGAGGGGTGTTGCTCCGATCAGTAACAGGTTCTCTTCCCTTTTCTTTTTGTTTGAATGTTAGATAGAAATCATTAGGGTGTTTGGGTTTGTTTCATTTGATAGAAACCAATGGGTGTTTGGATTGGGTGTTTGATAGGGAAGGAAAAGAAACACAAACATGTTCTTGTTTGCAGGTGTACTTTAGATTGATTTACTGTAAACCAATGAAGTTTAATCTTTGTTTATAGTATTTTATCATAAAATAATGTTTTTTATGATAATTATGAACATATTATGTTAGAATTCCCCAAATTAATATAATTATTGGTAAATGAATTCTAATTCTATCATAATGGAATCACGAATTATAATTATGTTGGAATGAAATATGAATATTTTCTCACTAATTTATTCGTTGGATTTGTTTCCACAGAAGTTAATGCTTGAAGAACGGACCACGAAATTTGAACGACGCCTCTTAGCAACATTATTCTTGTAGAATGTATTAGTGTATTTGTTAGATTTTGATGTTTTTTTTTTCAGATTTGAAAGTTTTTTTAGTTTTATTCTTTAATAATAAATATAATTTTTAGCAATTGTTACATGTATTCTATAAGAATTAATGTATTTTTTGTTTTAATTATTCAATTGATGGTTCGAGAATTTTGTTATTCTACAAGAAAGTTTTAAAGTATGGTTCAAGAATATTTTTATTTTTGAACATACTCAAACATATTCTGTCAGAATGTCTGAATTAAAAACCTTATAATTCGTAAAATCGGATTTTTTAAATTAACGGAATCTATGATCCCTTAGAATATGCAAAATTTTCTTTATTAAATATATATTAATCGACTAAAATACCATTCTAGTTAAATTAGATGGTATTTTTCAATTATATTTAATTCAATAATATGTATTAATCACTTTTTTAAAATAAGTAAAATGATTGGCCCGCATTTATGCACACAATAACACAATAATTACTTTGAATATATATATATATATATATATATATATATATATATATATATATAATTTTTGTTATATTACGATAACTCGATAAATGTTATAAAGACAATAAAAAATGAGAATACAATATATAATCTTACATAGCAAAATGAATCGCGAGACTCTCGTAGCACTATTCAGTTATTTAGCATATGTTTATTAGTGTGGTACATTTGTTAATCAACAACAATGATCACAATATAAAAGAAGATGTCCTCAAATTTAGAAATTAGGAATAGAAAAATAGTTTGTTGTTTAATTTCAGTTAACAATAAAAAAGTAGAGCGGGAGTGCAATATAAATGAGAGGTGGAGTATAGTGGAATCAGAAAGAAAAGAAATAAAAAATGTCGTTTGAGCTTTGCAGTTGCTGCAAATTTGGAAGTTTGGAATTGGAACAAAACGTAAGCTCTTGAATACTATGGCTCCCCTGCAGTATCACAACACCCTCTTGCTGACTAGTGAATACTACGGCTCCCCGCAGTATCATAACACCCTCTCGCTGACTAGTGAATACTACGGCTCCCCGCAGTATCACAACACCCTCTCGCTGACTAGTGAGTACTACGGCTTTCCGCAGTATCACAACACCCTCTCGCTGACTAGTGAGTACTACGGCTCCTCATAGTATCATAATACCCTCTTGCTGACAAGCAGCGCTTTCTCTTATCATCCCACAATCTCATATTCACGTTAACACCACACTGCGTCCTCTAACTCATGCTCTGCGGACTAACGTAGATAGGTACCCACACTCATCCAAACTATGCATCATAATATCTGACGACAACCGCCATAACGAAACACCTTTCCCTGCTGCAATCCACCTTCTTAATGACCCCGCTTGATGTCAATACTCGAAGGGTTTCCACTAGAACTGTAGATACTTGATACACCACTTGTTGCCTCAAACTCAAGACTTTAAAAATAGTTCGAAATTCAGGGCATCATACTCGGATACCCCTGAACACCATTGCAGAACATCACGATGTCCTGCCTCAACCACCGATCCCATACTTATGGCGTCATACGCAGATACCTCAATGCATTCCCTCAAGATATCATAACTATCCTTCATTTCACACAAAGCGCAACTTCGAAGTATCTCAACTCTCAATTGAAACACTGAAGAATCGACAATGACTCGGAACATGATGACAACCAACCAAACTCCCTCCTCTATTGTTCAAAACTCATGCAAGAATACACTGGCCGACCCTGAGGTTGGTTGTCTAATTCCACATCTGCTCTTCCCAAACTACATACAACAGCCCATACATCGGACCAGAATTTCCCAACCGCCGAACTAACCTTACAATCCAAACCACCTCGAAGAATTTCTAACCACTACAAGTTCCCTGGCCAACGGCCATCGGCCGTGGAGACACTCTTCCTTTCATGAACACGAGCCTCATGCATAAACTTACTCGACACCTCACCTTAACCACCAATAACGCTGGTATTCTGAATTCGTACCACAGGTCTCTATATCTAGTTCTCTAACCACTCTTGAACCAACCTCTGATTCTCTCATTAGAATACCCGGTTCTCCCCCACTTAGGGTTTGAACCATCATCATTTGACGCACCAACAATCTATCCCACAAATTGTTCCCACCAGTAACATCACACCTATTTCTGGAAAGTGCTACGCACGCTTGATGATCTCCCGACAGAGATCAAGCAACCCCAAATAACCCCAATCTCAGATGAAATCCTCAGAACTTCCCATCATGACTGTCTCTAGTCATTCAGAAATTCACACCCTCCCATCACCGGACCTCCCCAACTGTCCAGTATTAACTCTGACTCTTAACCTGGAAATATGAACTATCATTCTCTTCATCCTCGACTCCTCAACCAACGCTCTATCACATCACTCATCATAAGAGCAGAGACTATACTTCCACTCTCGATACCCATCATAGACAAAAAGCCATTGCCCCGATATACTCTTCTTGATCATCTGTTGCTACAGCTAACACGTGCCCTACTATACTCAAGTAGGGTGTGTCCTGGTCCTTGGCCATCTTAGTTCCCACCAACAGCCTGCTCATGCTATATCATTACCTTGCGGCAGACATACTGACAAATACTCTGGTGGAAGATCGCCATCACTGCTACCCCGCGGGGCTTACCTCCAAGCTCAAAACCAAAGATATCGACACCTCTTATGTTTCACATAGGAAACGGAAATAGCACCACTCAGATCACAGAAGGTGACGTCTCCACTATCGGCCGATTGCTCAACTCAGGCCGCAATCCTTCATATAATACCATCTCCACTCATCTTTGAGTATTGCGACTCTAACTGGCATCTCACTAAAAATCTCTCGGAAATCAACTCAAATCTCTTCTCAAGGTATGATCTGTTGAAACTCGTTCAACATGGCCCTCTGGCCCCATGTTCTGTCACATCCGATCATAGAATGACCCAAACACAACAGGATAAGTGGAAAAAGCACAAACACTATCCGCTACGAAGCATGGTAATCGAACCATGACATCACCTCTCGCTCTGCTACCGATCATGGTACCCAAACCATGACATCACCTCTCGATCTGCTACCGATCATGGTACCCGAACCATGACATCACCTCTCGATCTGCTACCGATCATGGTACCCGAACCATGACATCACCTCTCGATCTGCTACCGATCATGGTACCCGAACCATGACATCACCTCTCGATCTGCTACCGATCATGGTACCCGAACCATGACATCACCTCTTGATCTGCTACTGATCATGGCACCCGAACCATGACATCACCTCTCGATCTGCTACCGATCATGGTACCCGAACCATGACATCACCTCTCAGTCTGCTACTGATCATGGTACCCGAACCATGACATCACCTTTCGATCTGCTACTAAGAATGTCTGGAATACTCCCTGCATCGAGTATAGGTCCTCTGCTTTCAGTAGTACGAGCCCATACTACCTGCCACATCTACCCATACTCTCTACACGGACCATCCCAAATTCCCTGAGTAGCTGCTCCACCCTCTCAATCACCAATACCCATACGCGTACTCGCTTCCCAGCGAAATGCTCTACTCTGCCAGCGTACTCTTCTGACTAAGGTCACTTTTTAGGCTCTTCCTAGGTTCCCACATTTCTCCGCTGTCAACTGCTGAAGAACACCTAATAATGCCAACCACCTACCTCCTGAATATCGTCATATTCACTTAGTAGTTGTCTCCCATCACCGAGAGTTCTACAAAGCACGAAGCAAGCAACATTCGGGCATTAAATAATCTCTACCGACACGAGAAACCACTCTAGGTACAACTCCACTGGCTCTACTCACGCTCAAAAGATATCACCGAAATCAAGTAACTCTACCCCTCGCGGGTGTCTAACTATTCTTGCAGTAGGTACCATAAATGCTCATCCAGGTATCTCTCCTAGATTACTTCTCTATTCAAATCCCTTCTCCACAAGGATTCCCGCTGGATACTCTTACTCAGTACGTACTCGAAAGCGCATCACAGCTAACAACAACTCCTAGACTAAGGCATCACAACTCAGGCTACTCTAGTCCTAAAATATGAAATACCTAGCCTGCCTCTAGCATGTATAATTTCTCATAATATCTCATAACACATAAGGTAAGGGTATTTTGGGAAATCATCGTTCAGGCTCTGGCTGATTGTACACATTGCTCTTTCTCGTTTTCTCTTAAAACTCCTGATCGTTTTAGAAAAATCATTTATTTTGAAAAAAACTTTCCTCAATTCCTCAGTTTGAGTTCAGACATACCCGAAGGTGCGTCCGAATCCCTCAAACCAAGGCTCTGATACAAACTTGTAACAACGTAAATTTTCAAAAGAAAATTTTCATTTAAAATCATATAAATCCTCATGACACATTTTATTAAAATCTCATTTGTTCAATTCACAAAACATAACTCCATTTTTTAGTAATTAAAAATCCAGGATCCTCATAACTCTTTCTCTGGTGTGTATAATCAACCGGTGCCGTCCCACGATCCTGAGAACCTGAAACACATAACATATAACACAGTAAGCACGAAGCTTAGTGAGTTCCCTAAGATACCACACAAAACACATATTAGCCACTCGAGGCTATAACTCTATGTACCCTCTAGTCCTAACTCTATGGACCTTTTGTAACAACGTAAATTTTCAAAATAATTTTTCAGTTTTAAAACATTCATTCATTCATAAAATAATGTCAAACACATTGTATCTAATGTTATTGTCACAAAACATCTCCCTAGAATCTCTACAAAAACTCCAATGCGTGTGCGTACGAATCATGTCGGCGCCATCCCGCGCTCATCACTAGTACCTGAAACACATAACACAACATCTGTAAGCATAAATGCTTAGTGAGTTCCCCAAAATACCACATACAGCACATACGCCACTCGAGGCTATAATACGACCCTCCGGTCGATGTGTCTCAGTGGGACCCTCCAATCCCGTAGCTCGTTGGACCCTCTGGTCCGGTCATAGCTCGTTGGACCCTCCGGTCCGGTCTATATCATCATACAACATACAAATATCACATATCACATAATCTCATAAATAACACATAAGACCCTCTGGTCATCGCATAGTACCACTCTAGGTAATGTATAGTGAGAAGACTCACCTCGGTGTCTCGGTAAGTGTCTGACTCGGTAGAAATGTGATCTAGCCTCCGCCTAATCACATAACGTAAATACTCTCATAAATACAACTGAACTCAACCCTAAAAGTTAACAAGGTCAACGGTCAAACTTTGACCCGACTCGTCGAGTGCACTAGGGCAACACGGCGAGTCTACACGTGTCCACTGACTCCTTTAGACCTTCTCTTGGCACGACGAGTACTTCCCCCAACTCGACGAGTTCCACCTGGCATGAATCGTGGGGCCACCCCGACTCAACTCGCCGAGTTTCAAGAACAACTCGGCGAGTTCCAATCTTGAACTTAGAGCCCTGACTCTCTCTGAATCACCGAGTCATTTCCCTCAACTCGACAGTCCACTCACTGAGTGATTAACGGGAAACCTTCATACTACTCGCCGAGTCTGTTCTTCGGACTCGGCGAGTTCATGCCATGCACAAACCCAAAACAACTTCTGAGGTCAGATCCGTTCCATACAATCATAGATCTGGCCTCCCCAAGCATGATAATCACGTAAAGTTCGGACCTTGACACACATATAACATCTAAAGTGGTCCAAAATGGTGATTTAGCCCCACAAATAACATTCCAAGCTCAAGACTTCCAAAATGTCTCATAAAGCTCCAAGTTTTAAGGTCTCTGGACCTCTTTGGGTCCAGATCCAGAACACAAACTCGAGAAGGGACCAACTACTCCACTTAATCAACCTCTAAAAGGGTTAGAAAACCCTAACACTAAGAATCAACACCAAAAACTGAAGAAGGTCCGAGAATAATACCTCAATACAGTCTCTATGAGCTCAAAGACCACCAAAATCGCACCTCTTTCAGCCTCCTCTTTCCTTGAACACTTCCTTCTTGCAAAAACACCCACAAAAGCTCAAGATTGCCTCTCCTTCCTCACAAACGCTCTAGATCTCTTTAGGGTTTCTCTCTGGGGGTTGGTGGCCGCAAATGACGGCCATAAGACCCTTTAAATAGGTCTCAAACCCTGGAAATTAGGGTTTCATTAAACAGCATGGACTCGCCGAGTCCAGCTGTGAACTCGCATCCAAATCCGCGACCATACTCGGCGAGTCTAGATGCCAACTCGCCGAGTTTCCCTTAATACCCAAAAATAAAGAACAACATCATACCTGGGAATCCGGGTGTTACACCTTTCGGTCCTAACTCTGTAAAGTCTGGAACACACACACATCATAAATCACATAGAAATAATGTAGTGCATCACATCACATAAATAGCATACAAAATACTCTGTCACATAACTCTAATTACCACTCTAGGTAAAGTATAGTGAGAAGACTCACCTGGCAAGCATAAAGCAGCTATCCTCACACTTGAATCTCGAACTCGCCACCGCCTAACACATAGGATGAATATCTCTTATAATAACTCTTTTTCACGACTCATATAATCGAAGGCGGCTCTTTCTCTTTCTAACTCTCTAAAGTGGGTAAAAGACCATTTTACCCTCCCAAGGCCTCTATTACTTATGTTGACTAAAACCCCAAAGTCAACAGAAGTCAAGCTCAAGTCAACAGTCCACATTGACCCTACTCGTCGAGTGCACCCATGCAATTCGTCGAGTCCCCTCGCATCAACTGAACTCTACCTAGGACTCACTCAGCTCGTCAAGTTGACTCCCAAATCGATGAGCCAACACTGGGTTAAGACTACTCGGTCAAACCCGCTACGACTCGTCGAGTCACCCATGGACTCGACGAGTTGGCTCCCACAACTTTCTCATTCAGCCATTTGAGGTCAGATCTGCAACCCAAACTCATAGTTCTAACCTCCTATTACACAAGCGGGTCACGCAAAGGTCTGAACTTGAGGCTCATGCATGGTGTATTTTTCTCTATACACCATTTTGACTCCATTAAAGCTCCATAGCTTCCAAGCTCCAAGGTTACTCACTCATGGCTACCTACTTTCCGGATCTCTGGACCTCACAAGGTCCAGATCTACCATTGACTCGAAGAAAAGGGTTTAGATGCACCCAAAACCTCATCAATATGGATACAAGCCCAACTTTACAGTCAAGGAAATCTACTCAAACATAAGGGAGGCAAGAGTTGTACCAGATCTGAAGCTTGAAATGAAGATGAGACTGATCCACCAACTCTCCTCTGAGATCCTTGCAACTCCTTTGATCTTCTTCTCAAAGAAATGACCTCCAAGAAGCCTCTTTCCTCTCTAGCTCATAAATAACTCTAGGGTTTCTCTCAAGGGACGAAGACACCGTTGGGAAGGGCCCAAGGAGGCTATAAGTGCCTTTAAATAGGTCCCAAACCCCATATATTAGGGTTTCTTTGCCCAACACCTACTCGGCGAGTCCCTCCTCGGACTCATCGGTGAACTCGCATCCAAATCCGTGACCATACTTGGCGAGTCTAGACGCCAACTCGCCGAGTTTCCCCTCAATACCCAAAAATAAAGAACAACATCATACCTGTGAATCCGGGTGTTACAATTCTCCCCCACTGGATCCAGACTTCATCCTCGAAGTCTCACTCTGCAAACAACTCCGGATACTGCTCCCGCATCTCGCGCTCCGGTTCCCAAGTCAACTCTGACCATTTCCGATGCTGCCACTGGACCTGCACCAGAGGCACTCCTTGTTCCTCAAAACCTTGATCTTCCGATCCCTGATCGCCACCGGTCTCTCAGCATAATTCAGGCTCGCATCCACCTGAATATCTTCTAATGGCACCACTGCCGACTCGTTGGCTATACACTTTCGCAACTGCGACACGTGGAAAGTGTCATGAATCTGACCCAACTCTGCTGGCAACTCCAAACGATAGGCTACCCTGCCCACCCTAGCGATCACCCTGAAAGGACCAATATATCGGGGCCCCAACTTGCCCCTCTTCCTGAATCAGATCACTCCTTTCCAAGGAGAGACCTTCAGGAGCACGAAGTCACCGACCTGAAACTCGAGCTCGGACCGACGTCTGTCCGCATAACTCTTCTGACGACTCTGAGCGGTCAACAACCTCTGCCTGACCTGTTGGATCTGCTCTGTCGTCTGAAGCACGATCTCGGTACTACCCATCACGCGCTGCCCTACTTCTCCGCAGCAGATAGGGGTCCGACACCTCCTCCCATACAACAGCTCAAAGGGCGGCATGCCAAAGCTCGAATGATGGCTGTTGTTATAAGAAAACTCCGCCAAGGGAAAATACGTGTCCCAACTCCCGCCAAAATCCAACACACATGCCCGGAGCATGTCCTCGAGCGTCTGAATCGTCCGCTCACTCTGCCCATCAGTCTGTGGGTGGTATGCAGTACTAAAATGCAGTTTCGTACCCAATTCCTCATGAAACTTCTTCCAGAATATGGAATTGAAACGTACATCTCGATCCGAGACAATCGAGATCGACACTCCATACCGCGATACCACCTCTCTCACGTACATCTCTGCCAGCTTCTCTGTGGAAGATCTCTCACTGATGGCCAGGAAGAGAGCACTCTTCGTCAATCTGTCCACAATCACCCAAATTGCATCAACACCCCTCGTGGTTCTCCGCAATTTGGTGATGAAATCCATGGTAATCTGTTCCCATTTCCATTCGGGAATCTCTAATGGTTGCAGCTTACCATGTGGACGCCGGTGCTCGGCCTTCACTCTGCGTCAGGTCAAGCACCTCTCTACAAACCATGCGACATCCCTCTTCATACAGGGCCACCAATAATCTTTTTTCAGGTCCAAATACATCTTAGTAGCCCCGGGATGGATCGAGAATTTCGATCGATGAGCCTCTTCCATCAAAATGGTATGCGTGCCGCCCACGGACGGTACCCAAATCCGACCCTGAAATGTAATCAGCCCCCGACTATCGGTAACTAATTCCGATACTAAACCGACAACTCGCTCTCTCTTCTGGCTTCCTGGCTTCACAGCCTCAACCTGGTCCCCACGAATAGCATCCAACACCGGGGTCATCACTGTCATTCTCAAACAGACATCTCGAAATGGGACGCCCTCCGCCCTACGGATCAATGCATTAGCTACAACATTAGCCTTGCCCGGGTGGTACAGGATCTCACAATCATTATCCTTGACCACGTCCAACCACCTCCTCTGGCGCATATTCAGGTTGGGCTGGTCCATCAGATACTTCAAGCTCTTGTGGTCCGTGTATATCTTACACCGAACCCCATACAGATAATGTCGCCAGATCTTGAGGTCGAACACTACCGCTCCCAACTCCAAATCATGAGTGGGATATCTCAACTCATGAGGCTTAAGCTGCCTCGATGCATATGCTATCACATGCCCCCTCTGCATGAACACCGCTCCCAACCCGGATATCGATGCATCACAATATACCACAAAATCCTCCATCCCTTTCGGAAGGGCTAACACTGGGGCTTCGCATAATTTCTGGCGAAGTGTCTCGAACGAGGTCTGCTGCTCCAGACCCCAAGAAAACGCAACACCCTTCCGGGTCAACTTGGTGAGTGGCACGGCGATCTTGGAGAAATCCTTAATAAATCTCCGATAATAGCCGACCAAACCCAGAAAACTCCTGATCTCGGTGGGTGATCTCGGCACCTCCCACCTCATGACCACCTTAATCTTGGCCGGATCGACCAATATCCCCTTCTGGTTAACGAGATGCCCCAAAAATTGAACCTCTCGTAACCAGAACTCACATTTGGAGAACTTGGCATAAAGCCTCTTCGATCTCAGAACTCCAAGGATCTCCCTCAAATGCTCCTCATACTGCTCTCTAGACCTCGAATACACCAATATGGCGTCGATGAACACAATCACTGAGCGATCCAACATCGGTCTGCACACCCTGTTCATGAGATCCACGAACACCGCCGGTGCGTTGGTGAGTCCGAAAGGCATCACCACGAACTCGTAATGCCCATAGCGAGTCTGGAATGCTGTCTTCTGGACGTCCTCCTCTTGCACCCTCACCTGATGATAACCAGACCTCAAATCGATCTTGGAGAACCAAGATGCTCCCTGCAACTGATCGAACAAATCATCAATCCTCGGCAATGGGTAACGGTTCTTGACCGTTAGCTTGTTCAACTCACGATAATTAATGCACATCCGGAGTGAACCATCCTTCTTCTTGACAAAAAGAATAGGCGCCCCCCATGGCGAACTACTCGGCCTGATAAACCCCTTCCCCAGCAGCTCCTGAAGCTGCGAGGATAACTCCTGCATCTCCGGAGGCGCAAGGCGATAAGGCGCCTTGGCGATAGGCGCATCTCCCGGAACCAACTCAATACCGAACTCTACCTGCCTCTCCTGAGGCACACCCAATAACTCCTCTGGAAACAGATCCGGAAACTCACGCACTATCGGGACCTCATCAACTGACTTCAGTCTCTCTAAATCAACCCTCGTATCCATCACATATGCCACAAAATCCCTACAGCCCTGCTGTAGGCTTTGTCTCGCTCTGGCGGCCGAACAAAATGTCGACCTCGTACGTGTACCCTCTTCGTACACCGTAAGGACTCCCCCACTAGGGTCTCGAATCGTCACCAATTGACGCTCGCAGTCTATCACAGTTCCATATCGGCTCATCCAAACCATACCCACTATAACACACACGTCCCCCATCGCGATCGGAACCAGATCTATCGGGAACTCCACACCGAAGATCTCAAGGACACATCCTCGAATCACATCTGAAGCATACATTGCTCGCTCATCAGCTATGGAAACTCGCAGAGGCCGATCCAACGCCTCTCGACGGACACTAATATGCTGACTAAATGCTACGGAAACAAACGACCGACTCGCACCCGAGTCAAATAATACCAATGCAGGCACATAACTCACAAGAAAATTACCTACGCATAACATCATATAAGCATAAAAACTCAACTCGAAAAAAGATGAAAAAAAGAATACATACTAGCCACAACATCTGGCGCCGTGCGGACCTCCTCCGCAGTCAACTGAAATGCTCTCCCACGAGCCTTTGGGGCCTCGACCTTCACCGGCCGAACCTCGGTAGCCCTAGCAGCAGGCGCAGATCCCTACGTTGATCCCTGAAGAAGCTGCGGGCACTCGGCCTTCCGATGGCCGATCTGGTTGCAATGAAAGCAAACTGAAAATCCCTTGGGGCAATCCCTCGCGATATGCCCCACCTTCCCACACTTGTAGCAGACCCCAGCCCTGCACGACCCTTCGTGAATCTTACCGCACTTCCTACAAGTGCAGCCCTTCGCGCCCCCAAATCTCGAATCAGCAGGTCTAGCCCGCTTGGCTGTCGGCTGAGACTGAGCCGGCCGCCGATCCATCCTCTGAGACTCGGTCTCCTCCCTGGTCTGAGTCTCCAGCTCCATCTCCTTCTTCCGGGCATTTTCCTGGAGCTCAACAAATGTCCGGTAAGTTGAGTTCGCCACGAATTCCTGAATATCTCTCCTCAGCACACTTAGATAACGGCTCATCCGAGCCTGCTCAGTCGACACCTACTCAGGGCAAAACATCGCCCTCTCATGAAACTTCCTGGTGATGACTGCCACAGAATCAGTACCCTGCTTGAGGGTCAATAACTCCTGAATCAACCGTTCCCTCTCCACCGAGGGAACATACTCCTCTCGGAACATAGCGGTGAACCTCTCCCAGGTCACCTCGGAAATCTCAGCCAAAGTGAAGTTCGCCGTCACGAACTTCCACCAATCCTTCGCTCCCAGGCGGAGCTGGTTCAAGGCGAACCAAACCCTCAAGTGCTCTGGACAAGAGCATGTATAGAAACATCCCTCGATGTCAGAGATCCATCTCATAGCAGAAATCGGGTCCTGCATCCCGTCGAACTCTGGTGGCTTTGTGTTGCTGAACTCCCAGAACAACAACGAGTCACCTCCCTGAGGTCTGGCAGCAGCAGTAGCTGCAGCTGCAACAACCTCAGTCAACACTGCGTATTGCTCATCAAAAGTCTCAATCAATGTGGTTTTGATATCCCCAAACATCCCAGGAATCTCAGCCCGGATGGCAGCAGCCACCTCCTCATGAATCAATCGACGGATCACCTCGTTGCTAACACCACTGATCTCAGTTCGAACCATGATGCCTTTGAAATACAACAAAAATTATCAAAGACTCGATCGAACATACTCATACTCGATGACGCAACCCTACTTGTCCTCCCTTGTCTAAAAGATTCTTACTTGAAATGCCCAATGATCCGGTGTCTTCAGTAGTACGGGCCCAATACTACTGACCACACCGCATCTACATTCACTTCAAGTCCTCTTTCTTGGATCTTGGATTACAAGTACTCTATTCTCATGAGCTCCTAACTGCTATCTACTCGCCCTCAAAGCATCTCAGCAGTAGAAAACTCCTAGGCTTAGGCATCACAAATCATGCCACTCTAGTCCTAATATGTATACCTAGCCTACTCTAGCATGCATAATGTAACATATCTCATAACACATAATGTAAGGGTACTTTTGGGGAATTCGCCGTTCGAGCGCTGGCTAATCGTACACACGGCTCTACTCTGTTTGTCTCAAAACTCTTTTACTCTTTTCAAAAAAATTTCTTTATTATCAAAATTTTCCTCAATTCCTCTGTTTGAGTTCAGATACGCCCGAAGATGCATCCGAATCCCTTAAACCAAGGCTATGATACGAACTTGTAACAACGTAAATTTTCAAAATAATTTTTCATTTTTAAAACATTCATTCATTCATAAAATAATGTCAAACACATTGTATCAAATGTTATTGTCACAAAACATCTCCCCATAATCTCTACAAAAACTCCAATGCGTGTGCATACGAATCATGCCGACGCCTTCCCGCGCTCATCACTAGTACCTGAAACACATAACACAACATCTGTAAGCATAAATGCTTAGTGAGTTCCCCAAAATACCACATACAACACATACACCACTCGAGGCTATAATACGACCCTCCGGTCGATGTGTCTCAGCGGGACCCTCCAGTCCCGTAGCTCGTTGGACCCTCTGGTCCAGTCATAGCTCGTTGGACCCTCCGGTCCGGTCTATATCATCATACAACATACAAATATCACATAGCACATAATCTCATAAATAACACATAAGACCCTCTGGTCATCGCATAGTACCACTCTAGGTAATGTATAATGAGAATACTCACCTCGGTGTCTCGGTAAGTGTCTGACTCGGTAGAAATGTGACCTAGCCTCCGCCTAATCACATAAGGTAAATACAACTGAACTCAACCCTAAAAGTCAACAAGGTCAACGGTCAAACTTTGACCCGACTCGTCGAGTGCACTAGCGCAACTCGGAGAGTCTACATGTGTCCACTGACTCCTTTAGACCCTCTCTTGGCACGTCGAGTACTTCCCCCAACTCGACGAGTTCCACCGGGCATGAATCGCGGGGCCACCCCAACTCAACTCGCCGAGTCTCAAGAACAACTCGGCGAGTTCCAATCTTGAACTCAGACCCCTGACTCTCTCTGACTCACCGAGTCATTTCCCTCAACTCGACAGTCTACTCACTGAGTGATTAACGGGCAACCTTCATACTACTCACCGAGTCTGTTCTTCGGACTCAGCGAGTTCATGCCATGCACAAACCCAAAACAACTTCTGAGGTCAGATCCGTTCCATACAATCATAGATCTGGCCTCCCCAAGCATGATAATCACGTAAAGTTCGGACCTTGACACACATATAACGTCTAAAATGGTCCAAAATGGTGATTTAGCCCCAAAAATCATATTCCAAGCTCAAGACTTCCAAAATGACTCATAAAGCTCCAAGTTTTAAGGTCTCTGGACCTCTTTGGGTCCAGATCCAGAACACAAACTCGAGAAGGGACCAACTACTCCACTTAATCAACCTCTAAAAGGGTTAGAAAACCCTAACACTAAGAATCAACACCAAAAACTGAAGAAGGTCCGAGAATAATACCTCAATACAGTCTCTATGAGCTCAAAGACCACCAAAATCGCACCTCTTTCAGCCTCCTCTTTCCTTGAACACTTCCTTCTTGCAAAAACACCCACAAAAGCTCAAGATTGCCTCTCCTTCCTCACAAACGCTCTAGATCTCTTTAGGGTTTCTCTCTGGGGGTTGGTGGCCGCAAATGACGGCCATAAGACCCTTTAAATAGGTCTCAAACCCTGGAAATTAGGGTTTCATTAAACAGCATGGACTCACCGAGTCCAGCTGTGAACTCGCATCCAAATCCGCGACCATACTCGGCGAGTCTAGACGCCAACTCGCCGAGTTTCCCTTAATACCCAAAAATAAAGAACAACATCATACCTAGGAATCCGGGAGTTACACCTTTCGGTCCTAACTCTGTAAACTCTGGAACACACACACATCATAAATCACATAGAAATAATGTAGTGCATCACATCACATAAATAGCATACAAAATACTCTGTCACATAACTCTAATTACCACTCTAGGTAAAGTATAGTGAGAAGACTCACCTGGCAAGCAGAAAGCAACTATCCTCACACTTGAATCTCGAACTCGCCACCACCTAACACATAGGATGGATATCTCTTATAATAACTCTTTTTCACGACTCATATAATCGAAGGCGGCTCCTTCTCTTTCTAACTCTCTAAAGTGGGTAAAAGACCATTTTACCCTCCCAAGGCCTCTATTACTTATGTTGACTAAAACCCCAAAGTCAACAAAAGTCAAGCTCAAGTCAACAGTCCACATTTGACCCTACTCGTCGAGTGCACCCATGCGATTCGTCGAGTCCCCTCACATCAACTGAACTCTACCTAGGACTCACTCAGCTCATCAAGTTGACTCCCAAATCGACGAGCCAACACTGGGTTAAGACTACTCGGTCAAACCCGTTACGACTCGTCGAGTCACCCAGACGAGTTGGCTCCCACAACTTTCTCATTCAGCCATTTGAGGTCAGATCTGCAACCCAAACTCATAGATCTAACCTCCTACTACACAAGCGGGTCACGCAAAGGTCTGAACTTGAGGCTCATGCATGGTGTATTTTTCTTTATACCCCATTTTGACTCCATTGAAGCTCCATAGCTTCCAAGCTCCAAGGTTACTCACTTATGGCTACCTACTTTCCGGATCTCTGGACCTCACAAGGTCCAGATCTACCATTGACTCAAAGAAAAGGGTTTAGATGCACCCAAAATCTCATCAATATGGATACAAGCCCAACTTTACAGTCAAGGAAATCTACTCAAACATAAGGGAGGCAAGAGTTGTACCAGATCTAAAGCTTGAAATGAAGATGAGACTGATCCACCAACTCTCCTCTGAGATCCTTTCAACTCCTTTGATCTTCTTCTCAAAGAAATGACCTCCAAGAAGCCTCTTTCCTCTCTAGCTCATAAATAACTCTAGGGTTTCTCTCAAGGGACGAAGACACCGTTGGGAAGGGCCCAAGGAGGCTATAAGTGCCTTTAAATAGGTCCCAAACCCCATAGATTAGGGTTTCTTTGCCCAACACCTACTCGGCGAGTCCCTCCTCGGACTCATCGAGTCCACTTATTAAATCCACGGGAGAAACCCGACTCGACTCGGCGAGTTTGACCCTCAACTCGTTGAGTCTCTCCTTTAAATCACATGATTAACATACACTAGAATACCTATGAAAATCTGGATGTTACATGTTCATTTATGATTACAAAGATTTTTTTATATATGATTAGAAATTTGTGTTATTCATTTACAATTACTACTAAATTTTGATTTTTTTTTCTATATACGATTACAATTATGCATTATTCATTTATGCTTATGATTATATCATATTTGTTTATCTCTATGTCATGCTTTATTCATTTTTGATTATATTTGTATCTTGACTTTTTTATATATGATTGAAACTGTGCTTTGTTTATTTATGATTATACGTGTTTTTAGATTATTTTTATATATCATAACTATGCTTTATTCATTTAGGATTGCAAATGTATTGGAATTATTTATCTTTTTATTGTACTGTATTTATTTTATGATTATAACTATTCTGTATGGATTTCAAATATCAAAAATCAAAGTTGATTTTTCACTTGTCTAAAAATTATGATAGGTATTCAAGGCAGGTGAATTCGAAATAGTTATGACCTTACAAAGTGTTGCTTGCAAATTTCTGCTGTAAAAAAACTACACAAGTTAATATCAAAGCATTCATATTTCATGTGAAAAGATTCATCACAAGAAAAAAGAAAGATTATGTAGCAGCGAGAAAAGAAACAAATATGTATTTATGAGTATAATTAAATTTAGTTTTATTCATTAAAGAATAAAACATGACGAATATTAGATGTATGTATTTTTGAATAAAAGTAATGTAACGTTACTCATTTATGAATGTTACTAGATGAATATATTTCCATTGATTGTTGTTAGATAAATAAGTCGTATATTACATCTTTTTTTTTGTCTACTTTTTACTCTTTCATGATTAACATGATATATATAAATTTTGAAAATTCTAGAAAAAAATTCCGGTAAATCTGTCACGAACAATTTTTAAGTTTTAGTAAATCTGTCATGAAGACCATTATTCACCAATGAATATCTATACATGGCGAATAATTAAAAAAATTCTGAAAACTCTCAAAACAAAATCGGAAATAACGTTTTTTTATTCCTTAATAATATTAAAAATAACATTAAATTCTTGTTTTAAGGAAACTGTCATAATCCCTAAATTATAGGAAAATATGATTATATTTTATTTTTTATAAGTTAATTAAATTGCTAAATTCCGTTAACGCCCTTATGTATTGAATTGTTCAGAACTGTTCTCGCGTTCTCAACTTTTTTGGTGTTCTCAATTGATCTTTTTCCTACACACACACACACACACACATATATATATATATATATATATATATATATATAAAAGAAATTTTTGTCCATATTAAGATAACTCGATAAATCTTATAAAGACAATAAAAAATGAGAATACAATATATAATCTTACATAGCTAAATGAATCGCGAAACTCTCGTATCACTATTCAGTTATTTACCGTATGTTTATTAGTGTGTTACATTTGTTAATCAACGACAACGATCACAATATAAAATAAGATGTCGTCAGATTTAGAAATTAGGAATAGAAAAATAGTTAGTTGTTTAATTTCGGTTAACAATAAAAATAATAGAGCGGGAGTGCAATATAAATGAGAGGTGGAGTATAGGGGAATCAGAAAGAAAAGAAATAAAAAAAATGTCGTTTGAGCTTTACAGTTGCTGCAAATTTGAAAGTTTGGAATTGGAAAAAAAACGTAAGCTCTTGTTTACCGTAAATTTACATTAGCTTACAAGTAATTTTTAATTTTAAGCCAAATTTTCCAAAACGTGAGTTGTTACAATTTTTAATTGTAGCGTTAACTATTGGAATTGGTAAATACATAGACTTTTCTCTTTTTGATTATTGAATTGTCGATTGCTAGACTATAAACTTAATCATATGTAAAATTGGATCCCCTCCACAACATGGGCCATGTGCGGTCGCTCACTTCGCACACCCTCAACGACGCCCATGATAATTACAAAATATGAATACAATATATTTTAATGTGAAAATATGGGTTTCCCATAGGCATAACTTAAAAACCTCATTTTAATGATGAGTTTGTCCCCAGTAACGATGGTGACTCTTCCAATTATTATGGCGTATTGGTATTAGGGATGAGCATCTGAATTGGATATCCGCTTTTGGAACATGAATCATCTCGAAACAATCGGTTCTGGAACGGGAACCACCTTAAACGATTCTAGTTTCTAAAGTTATGAAACTACCTTAAGCGGTTCCGGTTCCCGTTCTCATTTTTTGGAACCGCTACCCGCTGGGTACTCGTTGGAACCCATCTTTGGTCCGAATTGATTCGATTTGTACCAAAATAAATTACGATTTTATTGACAAAAGTAAATAAAATCGATGTAACCGAGTTACCTGTTCGTGGAAGTGGTTACAAAAAATTAAGATCTGCATAGACCGGTTCCGGTTCCAGTTCTAACTTTCCAGGAACTGCCGGTTTTTGTTTTTACTAAATGAGATGGATGCCCGCCTATGCTAATCGCTAATTGGTACGGTTACAACTTAGAGTAAATTACACGAATGGTCCCTATGGTTTGGAGTAATTTACGCGCTTGGTCCCTAACTTATTTTTTTTACTCGGAAAGTCCCTAATGTTTGTTTTTATTACGCGTTTGGTCCCTAATGTTTGTTTTTGTTACGTGATTGGTCCCTATCTTACCTAAAATGACTATTATTTAAATAGGAAAAAATTATGGGATAGGTAAGGTAAGGTGAGGGGGTTGGGTTTGGGGTGTGTTTATTTAAATATTTTAAAAAATGAAGGGCAAAATAGCTTTTTTAGGTAAGACAAGGACCAAGCGTGTAACAAAAACAAACAATAGGGACCTTCCGAGTTAAAAAAATAAGTTAGGGACCAAACGCGTAAATTACCCTAAACCATAGGGACCATTCGTGTAATTTACTCTACAACTTACAACAATGATTAAGATGAAAAAAATACATTTTCAAAATAAGGATCAAAATTAGAAAAAATGGTTTCTTGAAGGACAATTTATGCAACTCAGATAAAAGAAAATACGACAAAACTGTCAAATTGGTCCTTGTGGTATTCAAAAATCTTTGGATAGGGTCCAAAAAGTTTTTAACTTGCATGGATGGTCCAAAATCAAGAATTTCCTGTAATTTTAATCCAAAAAATATTGAAAAGACTATTTTGCCCTTCTCATTTCTTTTTTTTTTATTTTATATTTGTTTTAATACCTTATTAATTAAAAAATAAATAAAAGAAAAATAAAAAATATATTTTGGGTCCACCCCACCAGCAGGTTCTCTCTCTCTCTCTCTCTCTCTCTCTCTCCATTGTCTTCTTCTTCTCATCCTTTCTTCTTTCACACATAAACAAATACCGATCCACCATCGTCGGCCACCACTCTTAGCCACCACCACCACCATTTATTCTATCTTTACCTCTCTCTTATCTCTCATACATACACACAAAGAAAACAAAAATACAAAAAACACTTTTAAATCCAGAAATAACATCAACCCACATTCAGTAGTAAAACTTTGGATCTGAAGGTGTGATATGTCACCGATGGAGCTCGACGATTCTCAGGAGGTTGGAGATACATCGACCATCCATCTTCCCTCTTTGTTGCCTCCGTCATCGCTTGAAACCCTAAACGGAAACGGATCTGAAACCCTCATTTGCAAATGATTGCTTGAAACCCTAAATGTCGCCGCCATCAGTGAGCTGGAACATCTCCGGAGAAGGAGAAAGACGGGCGGATCAACCATTGTCTTCGTCGAGTTGTAGATCGGAGAGACAGTTGTTTTGGAAACGGCCAACGAGTGGGTTTCTTCTCGGCGACTCATGGGCCTTCTGAGGCGTTGAGGTGGTGGTTGTATGTTCTTGAGTGAGTGATTGTATGTTCTTGAGTGAGTGATGTAGTGATGTTTGACATATTTGGGGTTGATTTACTCTGGTGAAGAGAGGGAGATGATGAGGATGTTTCTGGTAAGGGTTGTGGTGGATGACGGTGACTGGCGGTGGAGTTTATCGTGAAACCGGTGTTGTTGGGTGGACTGGCGGTGGAGTTTATCGGTGAAACCGATGGTGGATGAGTGTGTTCATCATGGATTTTGTTTGTATATGGAGTGTGTGTGTGTGTGGGTTCTTTCTGGAGAGAGAGAGAGAGAGAGAGAGAGAGAGAGAGAGAGAGAGAGAGAGAGAGAGAGAGAGAGAGTAGGGGTGGGAGTGGGCCCGGTTCTTTCATTTTTAATTTTTAATAAATAAATTATTAAAGAAAATTTAAAAAATACAAAAAAAGAAATAAAAAAGGCAAAACAGTTTTTTCAAGTCCTTCATGGACCAAAACCAAAGAAAATTCTTGATTTTGGATCTTCCATGTAAGTTGAAAACTTTTTGGACCCTATCCAAAGTTTTTTGAAAACAACGTGGACCAATTTTATAGTTTTGTCAAGAAAATACCAAATATACCTTTTCTTCAACCCTCTTGAGTTTGTTCTGGCTAGCAAATTAGCAGTTCAGATGACAATGGAGGCCTTGAAGGTTTGGTCGTCACGGCCTCTGAGACACCTCTTCCATTTAGCTGCCTCTCCTCCTCCTACTTCTAAATCATATCTCCCCGTTACTTTAGTCCGCTGTTGTTCTTCCTCCACTTCCGCCGCCGCCGCCGCCGCTGCTGCCGTGCCAAAACAAGGCGGCAGGGGTAGGAGATCATCCGCCGCTTCCACTACAACCTCAACCTCCGATAGAGACGCCATTCGCGCAATCCGTCTCAAAAAGGTCTTACCCCATTTCTCTCTTATCTCTACAATAGTCGCGCATTTTTTTTTTCAGAAATTCCCATTTCTTCTATTTCTCATTGACATTTTGCTTTTAAAATCAAATCGATGATGTTTTCAGTAGAACGGAGTAAACATTGCGTGCTATTAGTCACTGATGAATGAATATAACACCTAATTTATATCATATTTAACACGAATCGTTCTAAAGTTTTTCCAATAAAACTAATGGATTCTTCATTCTTTCGCAGGTGGAAGATTTGAGGAGCAAGGGCTACGAACCCTATGCATACAAGTGGGACAGAACCCATACTGCTAATCAATTGCAAGAGATTTATAAGCATCTAGGCAATGGCGAAGAGTCCAACACTGAGAATGATCAAGTATCAATATCAGGAAGAATTGTGGCACGTAGGGCTTTTGGAAAACTCGCTTTCTTGACTTTAAGGGATGATTCTGGAACAATTCAGGTATGGTGATAACAAATTAACAATTAACATCTCCCTTATTTTCATATCCAAAGATTGTGTTGCTTGTTGATAAATGATAACTTCAATCTCCATTGTGATTTCAGCTTTACTGTGAGAAGGAAAGGCTTGCAAACGATCAATTTGATCAATTGAAGTCCCTTGTTGATATAGGCGACATATTGGGTGCAAGAGGCTCAATTAAACGCACAGAAAAAGGTCAGTTTTCAGTTATCCACAATTCCCTTGGTTCAAAGTTAGCAAATTTGTTACACTCTTTATACCATTTTCAAAGGGAAGTAATATTCTTTCTTGCATATTTACTTTTCAATCTCATTCACAAATCACAATCTTATTACTCATTCCTCCCATTTATGTTTCAGGGGAGCTCTCTCTGTGTGTAAATTCGTTCTCGATTCTTACAAAGTCTTTGCTTCCATTACCAGACAAGTTTCATGGTCTGCAAGATAAGGATAAACGTTATCGACAACGGTTCGTTTTATAATTACTTTTTTGTTGAAAAAACATTTGGCTTCCTTAATCAAATCCTTATTGGCAATTTTATGAAAATATAATTATTGGCAATCTTATGTTGTTGCATAGATATGTAGATATGATTGCAAATCCAGAGGTAGCTGATGTATTCCGTAAAAGAGCAAAGGTATGGTTAAATTTTTTTAAATGTAATGGTCAAATCAAATGTGTACAAAATCAAAAACATAAGGGACTAAATACGTACACAATCTAAACTATGTTACCTTTTTAGTGCATTAAAGAATATGATTTGTGCTTCACTTCAGTAGATTGTATCAATTATACGCCAGACAGTTGAATTAATGGGATTTATTTCGGTTGACACACCCGTTTTACAGGTTTGTAAATAATTTGATTCTTTTTAAAAAAAATGGTTTGACTTTGACTTTGACTTTGACTTTGACTTTGACTTTCTAGGAAGCAGCTGGTGGGGCAGAAGCTAGACCATTTATTACACACCATAACTCTCTTGGTAGAGATCTTTATCTCAGAATTGCTACTGAACTCCATTTGAAGAGAATGTTGGTGAGATTTCGAGTCTTTAATCTTTAAAACTTTTTTTTATAAAAATATTTTTTAATCAATCCATTAAAAGCAACTTATAGGTTGGGGGATTAGAAAAAGTATACGAAATCGGCCGAATATTCAGAAACGAAGGCCTTTCAACACGTCATAATCCAGAATTCACAACAATAGAGGTAATCGTTTTACATTTATAGTATAATTAATAATATTACATAAAGGTTTCATTTTTATAACATTATCTTAACTCTTTATATATTCCAGATATATGAAGCATACTCAGACTACGAAAGCATGATGAACATGGCAGAAGAAATTGTAACTCAATGTGCTCTTTCACTTCATGGGAAGCTTACTCTTGATTATCAGGTATCTTAAATACTAAAAATAGCAATCTACTTTCAAAATTAATTAATAATTATATGAAAATACATTGCTATTTTTATACATACAGGGTGTAGAAATTAACCTTGAAAGACCATGGAGAAGAGAAACAATGCATAATTTAGTCAAAGAAGCCACAGGAGTTGACTTTATTAAATTAGGAAATGATTTAAATGCTGTTAAAGAAGCAATTCTTAGTGCACTCGATCTGGGCCCACATAATCCAGACAGACATTCAATTGAAGCTTGCTCTTCTGTGGGCCACGTGCTTAATGAGGTTAATATTTATAAATCCATTTCTCATTTACTTTTTTTTTTTTTAATTTTTTTTTACATATTAATAGTTGTACTTTAATTTTTCAGGTTTTTGAAATGGTAGTAGAAGCAACATTAGTACAGCCTACATTTGTTCTGGATTATCCTGTTGAAGTTTCTCCTTTGGCTAAGCCACATCGGAGGTACAAAATGTATTTTATTTTTAGGGTTAATCTTTTATTTTTTTTTTATATTGTATTTTTTGTCGGATTTTTATTTTTGTTATCCATTATATTTGGTGAATAGGGATGCAGGTTTAACAGAGAGATTTGAGCTTTTTGTTTGTGGTCGTGAGTTGGGAAATGCGTTTTCTGAATTAACTGATCCTTTGGACCAGGTAATTTATTAATTTTATATTATTATGTATAATTTTTGTATGATTTATTTCTTAAAAGTATAAAATTTAAAAAAATTATATATATGTACAACAGAGGCGACGTTTGGAGGAACAAGTGAAGCAACATAATAAAAAAAGAGAGGCTGCAGAAGGGAAGGAAAAAAAAGATGATGATGATGATGACGTGGCTTATGAAGTGACTCTTGATGAAGATTTTTTAACAGCTTTGGAATATGGAATGCCTCCAGCTTCAGGAATGGTAAAAATATTTTTGTTTTTATTTTATTATTATTATTATTATTTTATTTTGAAAATAGAAGTAACATTTCTTGCGTTTAACCTATTTTGACATTTTGATTTTAGGGAATTGGGATTGATAGGCTGGTGATGCTTCTCACAAATTCGGCTAGCATAAGAGATGTTATTGCTTTTCCTGTTCTTAAGCTTCAGCAATAGAAGTTATTTTTTTTTTTGTTCATTTGAGATTATATATAAAAAAGATTATTGGGACTTTTGAAGAAGTGTGACACTAAATAATTTATTGGTGGGTTGAAACTGATTGATGTGTTTTTTTATTTTTATATTAGAAGGTGAGTTGTGAGAATGATGTTTTGTTAACATTTATTTGTATGTTGGAAAGACGAAGTGGTTGTGACGTGAAGGTATTTCGTGGAAACGAGTTACAAGAACAATGTCCGTAAATTAGGCCCATGATTAAAGTGTTTGTGTTATCACTATCAGGAACAAATTCCCTCGTTTAAAAGTTCCAATCATACATGGAAAACGTATCAAAAAGAATATGTATATTAATAAATAAGGCCTTTTTACAATCAAGAATGGAGGGGGATTTGGTTCGTGGATTCTTGTGGAAACGGATTAAATGGAATTGAAAATTGTATCATGTGGTGTGTTTGGTTGTGAAACGAACGAAATTTAATTCCATTGGAATTCTTCGTATTCCATTATTCATGGAGTTTCAATTCCTTTAAGCTTTGGTTGGAATTTGGTTGCATTCATAATTCATTCCCTTATTTGTCAAAAAGCAAAATCTAAAAACATAAATTATATCATATTATATTATAAAGCAAATATTTTTCTTTCATCACATTCATTTGAAACTCTCATGTATTTTTTTTTCACCACATTCATTAGAAACTCTCATGACTTTTCAATTTTTTTCTAATAATAATAATAAATTGGTTAATAAGGTTAAATAAATATCAAATCTAAAGTGTAATCATATATAAACTAAATTTCAATATTAAAATAATATCTTTACTTCTACTTATAAAGTTATGTTTTTTAACTTTTAACATATTATACTTAATTTATTAGTTTTAATACATTGTTGGATGCAAACTATTATTATTTTAAAGATACAATTTTGGAACAATTTGTATAAAATATTTAAATTATTAATTTGAATATAACATTACATGTTCAACTTAAATATAAATTTCAGTTTAACTTAAACAAGCCAAAGAATATTTTGTAAATAGTTAAAAGTGATTAATTATAGTGTCTTTCTAATAATGATTATAAATTGGTTAGTAAGGTTAAATAAATATCAAACTTAAAGTGTAATCATAAATATACTAAATTTCAATTTTAAAATAATATTTTTACTTCTACTTATATAGTTATATGTTTAACTTTTAATATATTATACTTAATTTATTAGATTTAATATGTTGTTGTATGTAAACCATTATCAGTTTAAAGCTACAACTTTTGAATAGTTTGGACAAAATACTTAAATTGTTAATTTAAATATAACATTACAATGTTAACTTAAATATAAATTTCAGCTCCATTTAAAAAACCAAAGAATATTTTGTTAATAGTTAAAAGTGATAAATGACAAAACTAAATTGTAATCTCAATTTAACTAAAATATTTCCTAAATATATTTTTATAATCGTTAAAAGTTTTCAAATAAGTAGTTTAAATAACTTTTAAAAGCAATAGTAAAAAATCACTCTATATAAATGATTATATTGTTACCTTTAAAATCAAAAAACAATGTTTGATGTTTTAAATAATTATAATGATAGAAATTAAAACATTACGGAAATAAATTTTAAAAATAACAACTATAAATAACATTAAACCATACATTATGTTTAATTTTATTCATGTGTAACTCGCGGATAAAAGTCATTCAAACGATTGAGATTATACAGTTATAATAGATGTATATATTATCATATAATTTAATATAATAAATATATTATATCAATTTAGTATACAAATTATTATACCAAATTTAACAACGTTATTGCTATATATAAAAAAAACATATATTTGTAAAGACTTCAACTATATAGGTGTTTCTGCGCAACGCGCGAGCATTCACCTAGTGAATGAATAAATTGATGTTATGGTATGGAATATTAATACAACATTAACACTGATATCCCTTTATAATGGGGTAAAATGAAGAGAGTCGTTACACCTTCTAAGGATGTAGTAAAAGCTTCTATAAATGACATATGAAATGGAAGCATACAAGGGTAAGTGTAGAGAATGGGTGAAAACATATAGTAGAAATAAAAATGAAAATAAAAGGGAATAAAACTATGAAAGAAAATAGTATATGAAAAACACAAACATATAAAATATAAATAGTCTAGGACCTATACTAACTACTTCACTATCTTGATTTTAGTCATTCACCATGTTTTGGATGAATATTTGGATTTGAGAGCCCTTCGTTTGGAAAGTGTTTCTACGATTGTACTTATTGAAGATTGATAAAAATATGTTTGCTTACAAATCACATCGCATGTAAATGTAATTTCAGTTGGCAATAATGCCATGCAGGGAGGGAGAGAGAGAGAGAGACACACAGAGAGAGAGAGAGAGGGTTCTATTATAGTATTATTCAACATTTTTGTCTTATGTCTTTAATGCCTTCAACATAGCCACACATATGATGCTCCATCAGGGAATTTCTTGGAGGGTTCTAAAAAATCTATTTACAGTAGTAGGATTCTTGAGGTGAATAATGAGGTTACCACGCAACAACAATAGTAATAGACCTCATGAATCCCATTGCAATGCGGTATGGGGAGGTGGAAGTCGACATTTGACACTCATGCATCCATAGGGAGCAGAGCGACTACGTCATGTTGATGAAATTTGACATGTTCAACTTTTGACCTTTAAAAGTGGCAAACATGATAAAGTAAATCAAATATGAGCAATGAGACATGAACATATATACAATAAATTAGAAGCAACTGCATCTACAAAGTCAACAAACAAGGAAAACAAGATGAAGTAAATCAACGTGAGCAGTAAAACAAAACATGGATAAACCAGGAGACAAGCACATGAACAAGAAATATGTAATCGACAATATAGATGACCAAAAAGGAAAAACAAAGGGCAAGACTACCTATCTACCTTGATGTTTAGCCTCCCCACCCGCTAATATGAGGTCATGTCCTTGGAAAGAGCAAGTTCCTCCATGTCTAGCCATACACTATCCTCACACTTCCTTTTGGGCAACCTCTCCTCCTCTTATAATCAACTTACATTGAATCTAACCTCCTTAACATCGCTGATGGTAGCCTCCTAAGGACATGTACATACCATCTCAATCGTCCATCTCTTAATTTTCAGTGATCTGCGCCACTTCTAACGAATTTCATACAATAACATTTGGATTCCTATCCAACAAAGTTCTATTGCAAGTTCAACTTAACATTTTTCATTTATGCTATTTCCATCTTCCTTTCGTGGTCCTTATTGGACGGCCACTATTCAGACCTATACACCATGACAGACCTAACAACTACCATATAGAATTCCCTTTTTAATTTCAACAGGACCTTCCTGTCATATAAGACTCACGAGGTCGCCTTCTATTTTAACCAACCTACCTTATATATATATATATATATATATATATATATACACACACACACACACACACACACACATACACCCCTCCCTTATAGATAATGGACCCAAGATACCTGAAGCTCTTCTTCGGGATAAGAGTTTACTCCCCTAAACTTACACATACTCCTTCGTGATTCGCCACCCCACTAAAGTTGCATCAAAGATACTCCATCTAAACATTTTTGATCCATAACCCCCCCCCCCCCCCCCCCCCCCCCCCTTTTTTTTTTTCTAATGTTACCATGGAAGTGTCCAAATGAGCATTTAACTAAATCCTAGACTCAACCACCAACAACCTAGCATTGGCAAAAAAAAAATAATAAATAAACCAAGGCACTTCCCGTGGATCTTGCGAGACATCTTGTCCAAGATCATGAGGCTACTACATGGAATATATATGCCCAAAATAAGTCCTTTTTGTTTTTGTACTCATTCAATACTTATGAATAATTTCTTTAGCTTTTCTCATGATGGACATAAGCATCAAAAGTCTCAAATACCTCATTAATGATTGTCTCATGTAAGATGTCATGAGAAAACCTTAAAAAATCATTCATAAGTAATGAAAGAGTAAAAAAACAAAAATGATTTATTTTGAAAAAAAATATATATTAAGGACTAAATGTATATAAAGTGAGAAATATATTAACTTAATAAGTCTTTTTTATCGACTAACCTGAAGTAGGTGTTCATAAGGACTGAATGTGTACAGTTTAATAAGTTGAAGGGGTAAATGTGAATGAAAAAAGCTCGCTGACCAAATGTATACAAATAAAAAAATATTACCCTTTTAAGTCATTATCCTTTTAAAGTTTCTCTTGTAACATAATTAGACAATTAAACTCATAAACTTTACTTTTAGGTATTTTAGATCAATGGCTTTTTCCCAAAGTTGACAATGTTTCAACACGCTGATTATAGTGTTTTTGGATGATTTGACGGTTTTCTGTAAGGTCGAAAATGTATTTTAATATGTCGAAGTCTGTGTAATGCTTGTTTCGTTAGTTTTGTTATATATTTACTTAGGCATCTTTGTAACGAAATCGAATGTTTAGTCCTTAATATTTTTTTTGTACTTTCAGTCCTCCTATAAATAAGAGTGTTTACTTAGAGTTAGATATGAGTTTTTCCTGAGTCCTCTATCTGATATTCTCTTTGTAAAACTTTGAAAGTAATATGAGCTAAACCAGATTCTATTTAGATCTCGTGTTCTTTATTTGTTTACTCTGATTTTAATTTCAAATGACATTTTTTTGTGAGTCAATGTGAAAAAGAAAGGATGTCGGTTTTCATAACGGTATGATTTTTTTGGTCGAATAGATTAAATAACGAAAGCTTAGGTGGTGTTTGGGATACCTTTTAAAATAACATTTTGCTTTTAAATTTTTCAAAAAGTAAAAAAAAAAAATGAAAAGGTGTTTTAGATAATTTAAAAGTTCTTTGAATTTGACATGGAAGAAAAGTAGAAGTTTCTAAAAGTTATAAAAATGTGTTTTTTATGTCTTTTTATTGTTTTATATGTAAAAGTTAAATCAAAAATGCTTTTGCTAATCCAATCATATTTTAAAAGACTTCTTCTACAAAAAGTCTTTCTAAAAAAAAGAAAGAATTTTTTTTTTGATGTTAAAAAATAATCCCAAACATCCCTTAAATTAAGGGCCTTAACTAATGAGTTGGCTTACTAACTAACCCAAAACTTATCTCTTTACTTATTTTATGTCATCTTTTGGTTGGCTACCTTTGTATTTATTTTAACTTTTTGATTTTCAATTCGGTTCAGCTTCGGTTTTTTTTTTCTTTTTTTTTTCACTCACCTACCACTTTGTAAAACACTTTCTTACGTTTGAGCGGGTCTTTTGTGCTGTACAAAACTCATATGGCCACTTTCCTCTGTAATCGTTTTGCCTTTATGCGATGAATAACTTCGTCCTTAACATTCATTTCTCTATGCGCTATAGTTCCTAAATACTTAAACTATTACAACTAGACATGTAGTACTTGCTCTATATTATATACCCCTTATCTTCCAACACGGGCTTTTAGGTATCTAACTGTAGTATACAATATAAATTCATAAATAATGCAAGATATGCATCTTCCTTGATATTCTCCATGTGAGTTGTGCATGAGTTGGAATTTCATTGTCAGGGGCAGACCCATGTTGAGTTGGGAAGGGCACTGCTTATTACATTTTTTTGGGTTTAAAAATACAAAGAGTTTTCAATATTTTGTCTTTATATATATAAAAATTGATAGGTAGTTATTTGTTATATGTAATTTGTATGATAATAATAATAATAATACTATATATTCATGACGCAATCAAGAGACCTTGAAATAGATTTATCATATCATTTTCAATTACATAATACATGTGTTAATTAGGATTTGTCTTTGTTGCGGATACACTGAAAAACACAACACACACTATTTGCTTTTTTATTTTTATTACTATTATTATTACTTTTTTTTTTGCCAGCGTTCACGAAACATAGAGGAAAAAGATTCCATATAATGAATTTAGTCTACAGCTGTTCTGAGTTCGTTATATCATAGAAAACAGATGAACCATGTTATGATGTTACAATTCGATACAATCAAATTGTAAGAAGATTATGTGTAACAGTATGTTTGATATGCCTACATATTATTTAATCATATTAAATAATATATGTTCTCTATTCACTAGTCCATATTTGGAAACTATGCGGCTGAATAAGGATGAATAAGGATAAATAACATAAAAGATACTAAGTTTACATTAAAATTCTTATTTGATACTGTGTATTTTTTGTCTCAAATTTGATACTATATTTTTCAATTTGTTACAATTATGACCACTTGACCGGTCAACCCGGTTACTTGCTGATGTGACATGACGACGTGTCAGTTTGGATGACGTGGCATGTTGACGTGTCAAAATTTTATATTTTTTTTCCATAAAAGACACTAAGTTTTCATGTATATTCCATTTGAAACCGTATAAATATTTTTTATTATATTTTAAACCATATATATATATATATATATATATATATATATATATATATATGAGTAGGATCAAATGAGAACGCCTAAAAGGTTGAGAACACGAGAACATATCTGGACTATCTAAATACTAAGATCTATGGTTACTATTAAATGGTGGATTTATGAAAAATTCTAAAAGTACTGGCATTTAAGTGTAACATTTGAATGGTCAGAAGGGCATAATAGGAATTGCAATTTTACTGTGAATACCATAGCCGACCTTCCCCTGGTCTAAACAACATCACTTGCAAGAGGATTCAGAGAAAGAGAAAGAGAGATCGAGAATGCAAAATGTCCGCTGATTTAGGTTGTTAGTGGCGAATAACACAGTAGGATTCAAAGAGATATTGAGAAGGGGAAGTAAAATTTCGTTTGTGTTCCCCCATTTGTGCGCTGCTGATGACGACGATTAAGCCATAAGGGTCGCCGGAGAATCGACGCCTTTCTTGTCACCCTATTGTTGTCGTCGCTGGTGAGCCTTCACACTCTCTGCCCCTTTGACTTCCACCATCGCCAATTCCATCAAAGGCCAAGAGACCGCCTCGATTTATCGTAAGCCCCAGGACTTGCAATCCCGATTCAGGGCTTGAAGAATGACTGCAAAAATCACGATTGATAATCGAAATCCGGGGCATTTTTGGTACTTTTCTTTTTCTAAACATGTCTGGTCCTACTGTGTTATTCGCCACTAACAATATCTCTTTGAATCCTACCAAGTCCGAACCCGAACACAGAGAGGTTGAACGTTGAAGATAGAAGAGGGGTTTTTACTTTTTACGATTTGCTGTGAATCGATTATCGAAGTAGAATGAGCGGCTCTGGAACTGTAGATTTCTTCTACAGAGAAGCTCAACGACTTGGTTATGTTGCTCGCTCGGCCTTCAAGGTAATATACTAGTTAGGTTTCATTATTTCACAATTTGAAGATTAAAACTGGTATATTATATTTATATTCGGATGAACTTTAATTTAACCAAAATATGATATGAGTATCACAATTACAATTTCATTAGTTTTTGTTTAATTATGGTTGGAACTTGGAAGTGCAGCTACTCCAGATTCAGAAACAGTACAAATTGATAACACCTCGTTCCTCTGTTGTTGACCTAGGTTGTGCTCCTGGTGCTTGGCTTCAGGTCTCCTTCTTTTGATCTTTCTGATGGATTTATTGGTTGGTTGGATCAGAATTATATGGCGAAAGAGGGAAGAATTAATTGTATAAGGCGAGATCGATATGGGGATTTTTTGACTGAAGGGTATTTTGGGAATAAGGTTAAGAGTTCTATGGCGGTGGTTGTGGGTTGGTTCTTGTTGACTCAGATTAGCCGACATAGATTGAAGAAGATGGGTGGGTTCATAAGGATTTAAGATTTTTTTAACTGTACAGGGAGGAAAAAGAGCGAGGGCATTTTTGGAATATATAAGTTTTTTGATGAATTCTACGCCTGGTTTGATATGCGAGGTGATAGGATTGAAGAGTTTCTTATGTGGCAGGCCTTAAATGAAGTTCTTTTTTTATTATTTTGTCAATTCTTGGAAGCAGGGGCTTTGTGGTCATTCTACTATGAATTTATTCATGTGTATTCATTTATGAATAACATTGTAGTTATGTGTGAATGATTGTATTCATTTATGAATAGCACGTGTATTCATTTATGATAGAATGTGTATTAATTTATAAATAACAGTATATTCATTTGTGAATTGCAATGTATTTGTGTGTGAATGATTGTATTTATTTATGGATAGTAGTGTATTCATGTGAACGGATGTATTTATTTATGATTAGAGGTATTCATTTTATGAAAAAATGATAATTTTTATACTATTTTTTATTTTCAATTTATGAAAAATGCATTGAGTTATTTGTAATTTGATGTGTTTTCATTTATGATTGGAAGTGTATTGAGTTGGGATTGGATTTCTATTCAATTTTTTTTGAAAAATAAACATGAAATAGTAGAAAATAATATTTTTTTTAAGATTTTCTTTTCAGATTTAAAATAAAAGGAAATATTAATTTTTTTGATAATTTTTTTTGAAATGGTCATAAATAATTTTTTGAAAAAATCATAAAAAAAAATATTTATATATATATTTCATTAACTAAAAGGAAATATTAATTTTGTTACATAATTAAAATCATTATCCCTAGATTTTAGGAAACCATTAATTAATATTTATATAAAGTTACTAATATACCCTTATAAAATGATTGGTCCAGAACTGTTTTCGCGTTCTCAACCTTTTAGACATTCTCATTTGATCCTCTCCCTATATATATATATATATATATATATATAAATTTTGTTATTCTTATTCGAAGTTTGTAATTAGTTTGATTGTCATGATATAACTAAAAAATATTTATACATAACATATGCTTTGAATGTAAAAAAAATGTGTTTATATATAAACACATTTTTTTACATTCAAAGCATATATATATATATATATATATATATATATATATATATATATATATATATATATATATATATATAAACAAATTTTTTTTACATTCAAAGCATATGTTATGTATAAATATTTTTTAGTTATATCATGAGAATCAAACTAATCACAAACTTCGAATAAGAATAACAAATTTTATCAATTATCGCTTAAATATTATTTATTTTATTTTTTGTTGTAAATTTTACACATATTTTTATTTATAATTAAATAATTATATTAGGTATATATTAATGTCACATCTAACGTTCGTTTGAAGCATTGTAGAAGATGTGAAAAATATAGAACAAAATACCAAAATTTAATGTGAATACTAAAATAAATGTGATAATGGCCATATTTATCATTCATAAATATTTTTGAAAAAATTGAACTGAAAAGTATGATTTAATGGGAGTCACACCATGAGTTTCAAGATGTTCCTAATAATATTATGAATATTATATTAGATGTAAAAATTTCACGGAATATTGCAAACCTGACCTCTTAGCATTAATCGACTACACGCCTCCAAACCTTCAAAATTATGTTAAACTTGTGTATTTAATATAAAATACGGTTTTTATATAACTAATACAGATTTATACATAACATTATGGGTTGAATGTAAAAAAAAAAACTTGTGTTTATATAAAAATATGGTTCTTAAATGAAAAAAAAAATGTATTTATATGGTTTAAAATGTATTAAAAATATTTATAAGGCTTATTATTCGAACATTAGATTGACATCAATATATACCTAATATAATTATTTAACCGTAAATAAAAATATGTGTAAAATCTACAACAAGAAATAAAATAAATAATATTTAAGTGATAATTGATAAAATTTTATTATTTTTATTTGAAGTTTATGGTTAGTTTGGTTCTCATGATATAATTAAAAAAGTATCTATACATAACATATACTTTGAATGTAAAAAAAAACATTGTATTTATATAAAAATATGGTTTTTAAATAAAAAAACAGTATTTATATGGTTTAAAATGTAATAAAAAAATATTTATACGGTTTCAAATGGAATATGGTCAATATTGAACAAAATTGAAAAAAAATAATGTTCGATTTGGAACAAAAATATAGAGTGTCAAAATTGAAAAAAAAAAACTTAGTATCAAAATCGAAAATAAATGAAAACTTAATGTTTTTTGTGGAAAAAAAATATCAATTTTGACACGTCAGCATGCCACGTCATCAAAACTAACACGCCATCATGCCACCTCAGTAAGTAACCGGTTAAGTTGTCATAATTGTAACAAACAGAAAAACACAGTATCAAATTTAAGACAAAAAATAACACAGTATCAAATTACAATTTTAATATATACTTAATGTGTTTGTATTATTTACTCCTTTAATTAAAACATACTAAATTATACATTACTTAATAATAACTAAATATTTATAAAATAATTGATAAGTTTTATATTTGTTTATAATAACTAACAGTAATGCCCTGATTCTCAACTTAAACTTTTCATTTTTTAAAATATAAATAGAACGACTCAAAAACCATTTTTCATTAAAAGATCATAGTGGTTTGTGTGACATTTGCGGCGACAACACGTCAAGTTCTCATTTACAAATGTTAGAGCTCATCTATGCGATTTAATTGTTCTTCGGCCAATTGAGGTATCTCTTTATACATATATCTCTTATTTTTTTTAGAAAGAATTACTAGACTAGCCATTTTGTTAATGATTTATCTACTTTTAGCAAAAAATTAGTATTTGTTTCAAAATAGCCATCAAAACCGTAGATGATTAGAAATGGTCTACTGTTTGCATAAATGGTCTATGGTTTCGGCCGGGTTTAATATTTAAGGATTTATTTTTTATTTATTTATTTTTGCAGAATTCCAAATGAAACCGTAGACCTTAAAATGGTTTACTGTTTTGCCTAAATGGTCTACGGTTTTGGGATTTTTTTTAGGTATTTTACTACTGTTTGCTAGAAGTTGACTACTACTTCATGTATTTTGATTATTATATCGTACCTAATATATATTACAAGAATTATCTTTTTTAGAGTAAAAGTCAGTATTTTTTTATCTTGTTTTCTCTCAAAAATCATAGTATGAGTTCAAGTGAGTATTGTTATGAGTTCAAGTGAGTATTTCATCAATACTCACTTGAACTCATACTATGATTTTTGAGAGAAAACAAGATAAAAAAACACTGACTTTTACTCTAGAAAAGATAATTCTTGTAATATTTACTAGGTACAATATAGTAGTCAAAATGCATGAAGTAGTAGTCAACTTCTAGTAAATAGTAGTAAAATTGTAATATCCCAAAAACACGATAAAAATTTTCATTTTAATATAAATGAAATCATTGATTCCAAGCAAACCCATCTCAAAATAAAGTATTAGAATGAATATATCTCCCAAGATCAATGTATCATAAATCTTTAAAACATAACACCGAAGGATGTGTACGATCACGCTTTCGCCTTGCCCCGATCATCTGAAGTACCTGCAACATAAACTTAAACTGTAAGTCAAAACTTAGCGAGTTTGCCCAAAGTACCACACACAACATGCAAATAACTAAAGGGTTTTGAGCATTCTAACACTGCTAAGGTGTACATGCAACCCTAGAAACCTTGGATCTATGTTTTCTCTATTATACATGCAAACATTCATTTTTCCAAGGTTTCATCCTAACTAGCATACCATGAAGTATATGTAATACAAAAATCTAGTAGAATGACATACCTTTTCTTATAGCTTCATTCCTTGGACCTTTAAGAGCCTAGCACCCCAAGTGTGATGCCTCAAATGCTTCACACAACACCACCAACAGTTGGAAAGACTTGAGAGAAGATCACTTGCACTCAAAATTGGCTATAACTTTTTAAGAAAACTAGGGTGCCAATTTTGGTAGCCTAGGGGCTTCTTATATAGTGTGGTGGAATTAGGGTTACACCATGTAAGCCTTAATATCCATGACTTTCCACATTCCTCATGCTCCATGAGTTTTAACCTCCATGGAGCATCCATGGGTCACCATATGGGTTTAGCCCAACATAAGGAATCTTGGATCATTGGCCCACACCATAAGAATGAATGATTTACCAAATCAACCCCTTATATTTAATTATTCTCTTTTGATCACAAAATTAATTCCAAATTAATTCTTGATCAATACTAATTAAATAATATGATTTCATATTAATATATTAGAACTTATAATATATTAATAAATCATAAATATCCTCTCGTCATAAGTCAATCCTTACAAATTGTTCTTGTGTCATGCAACCCAAATAAACCATGCTACTCTCGGGTCAAGTACATACCAATTATAGTTATATATGAGCTTATACACTAAATCCAATAGTCTCCTACTTGGATAAGTCTAATAACTATAATTACAAGTACAACTTAAAATACCGACTAGCAATCATAGCTCTTAAAAGCCTCTGTTTAAACGAGACGCTCCATTTTAGATAAGTGATCATATAATCCTCTGGTCAAGATATCAGCTGGACAAATATATGGAACAATGTCATACTTATTGTCCAACAATTTGTTTCCCGATTTCCGATGTGTTTGACATAAAACTTAATCGAACACATCAATTGAGTTCTGACCGGGTCGGGTACATATGTCAAAACAAAATCATCGAGGGGCCCAAGATATCGCATTTAATCCTCCAAGGACTAAAAGGAACAAATAAACTTCGACAGTATATGCTTGTACTAACTATTCATTGAATCATACACAACAACACGTTTTATAACATCGAGTTACCGATGCGTATTCGTACTATCAATGTACAACCAATTCATAGTCAATAACTCATATATCTAGGTTTGAATACTTATATGATATTATCGTCTCACAATTACTCGAGATAAATTCCATGAAGTGATACAAGTGAGCGCGAGTTGAATCCAATACTCAGACCTTATGAGCACTCATGAATGTTGTAACAAACTTTGCTATGTTTAATACCATTAAGAAAAATCTACAAACCAAATTCATGACAGTCTTGATTCAATACCTACTTCCAATGTATGATCGACTGTGGATAGTTTGAATTATATAATTATTCTGGAAGTCAAAACATGCAAAGTGAAACAATAGTAAATGATTGACACAAGACAATACCATACTAGTAATAAAAACACCTTTTATTTAAACAAAAAAACTCATTTACATTTCAACTATTACAAGTTTTAAAAGCTATCTAATCATTAAAATTAATATCATCCTTCAGCCCAATGTGCCTCGCATGCTGTAAATGCTTAACCCTACTCAGTCCCTTCATGAGGGGATCTACCCGGTTCTCATCTGATGATACCCTATTTGCCACGAGGAGTCCTTATTCTATTCGATGTCTAATGAAGTGGTATTTTCTGTCGATGTGCTTGGATCCGTCATGATCCCTTGGTTCCTTAGCTAAGGCAACTGCACTCTCGTTGTCATAGAAAATTTCTATAGGCTCCTTAATAGCTAGTAAAACTCCAAGTTCTCCAATGAAGTTCTTCAGCCATATAGCCTCTTTCGCCGCCTCGCTTGCTGCTATGTACTCTGATTCGCAAGTTGAATCAGCTACTATCTCCTGCTTGGAACTTTTCCAAGTCATTGTTCCTCTATTCAGGGTAAAGACCCAGCCCGACTGAGAGCGGAAATTATCCCTGTCGGTCTGAAAAGCTAGTGGCGTTATAACCCAACACTCTCAAGTCATCACTCCCACCGAGGGTAAGGACCCAGTCCTTAGTCATCCGCAGGTACTTGAGAATGTTCTTTACCGCAGTCAAGTGAGCCTTTCTCGGATTCCCCTGATTTCTGCTGATCATGCTCAAAGCAAAGGCCACATCAGGGCGAGTACAAGTCATAGCATACATGATCGAGCCAACAACGGAAGCATATGATATTCGACTCATTCCAGCTATCTCAGCCTCTTTAATCGGAATCTAAGCTTTACTTAGTTTGGCATTGCTTTGCATCGGTAAATCACCTTTCTTGGAATCCTGCATGCTGAATCTTTTGAACACCTTATCCACGTACGTACTTTGACTAAGTCCAATTAGTCTCTTACTCTTGTCTCTCAATATCCTTATCCCAAGAATATAGACAGCTTCTCCGAGATCCTTGATAGCGAAACACTTCCCAAGCCAAGACTTAACCTCCTGCAGGGTTGGGATGTCATTTCCTGTGAGTAGTATGTCATCCACATACAATACCAAAAAACTAACTATACTCCCACTAGCCTTGACATATACACATAACCCATCATTGCTTCTCGAAAAGCCAAACTCTTTGACTTTCTCATCGAAACAAAGATTCAAGCTGCGAGATGCTTGTTTCAATCCATAAATGGATTTCTCGCACACTCTATTAGGGAACTTTGCATCGACAAAACCCTCTGGATGACTCATGTAAACATCCTCAGCCAACTTTCCATTAAGGAAAGTGGTTTTATAATCCATTTGCCATATTTCATAATCATGAAATGCAGAAATGGCTAGCATAACCCTAATAGACTTAATCTTTGCTACTGGCGAGAAGGTCTCATCATAATCAACTCCCGGAGTTTGAGTAAAGCCCTTCGCAACCAAGCACACCTTATAAGTGTGTACTTTCCCATCCATGTCGGTCTTCTTCTTGAAGATCCATTTGCACCCGACTATCTTATGACCTGGTACGTTGTTAACCAAGTTCCAAACTTGATTGTCATGCATGGACTGAATCTCGCTGTTCATAGCCTCTTTCCATTGGGCAGACTCAGGGCCCGCTATGGCTTCCTTGTAGCTGTTAGGTTCATCCAAATTTACCAGTACGCTATCATTGATAAATGTATCACCTTATACAGTAATATGGAAACCATAGAACTCAGGTTGAACACTAACTCTACCAGAACGCCTCAGAGGTACAGACTTGTCAATTGGCTCAACATGAGTTTCCTCCTCTGGTTGATCACTAGTGTTTGAGGTCCCTTCACCGCTTGACTCTTGAAGTTCTTCAAGGTCAATTTCCCTCCCACCCCACCCCACCCTTCCTCCCTCCCACTCCACCCCACCCCACCCCACCCTTCCTCCCTCCCACTCTCTCTCCTTCTCTCCTTTCAACCACCACCACTTCGGTTGCCATTACCACCGCGGGACCGCCCGTCCTCTTCCTTAAACACCACCATTATCATCATGGACTTGAAAAACAAGACTAACCCCTTATGAAAATTCTCCTTACTAGTATGTGACAGAGATGAACATATCTCGAAAAAATCTGGGCGACGTTGATTTTCATAGATCTCGACCATCAAGACAACGACATCGATTTTGTAACTGGTCAAACATCGGATAAGAAATAAAGAGAAAAGATGGTGAATATGACAACGTTGGTGAAAAGGGCAAAAGTTTTCAGAAACCACCACCACCACCACTGTCCTTCTTTCTTTGTCTCTAGAAAACACCATCAATGTCAACCTTGTTCCTTCGCTGGTGGTTCTGGTCTATATTTTTAGGGCTATGGTTTTCTCTTCCGAGGATTAGGGTTTCTTGGCGACAACGAATAGTGGTAGCGAACGGGTATACAACAACGATGGTGGTGACCGAATCCATTCTGCAAACTCTAGCCCCAACGACAACTTGGACAGAGGAGTGGTGGTCAGATCAGTTTGTTACGATTTTAACGGAAGAAATCTGATGATGGTAAGCATATGGGAAGGAGGTGGTTGGCAGCGGATGGTGGCGGCGAATGATGTTGAAAGGCGAAATATGGTGTGGGTGTTCTTGAGAGTGTGTAGGTGTTCTTGAGAGGGTATGCATGTTCTTGATAGTGTGTGTGTGTGTGAGAGAGAGAGTTTTGAAAAGAAATAGAAATAAGAGAAGTTGACTAGTGGTAAACACACACAGCCCTTATTCTATTTTTAATTAACCAAAATATTAATTTAAATAAAAAATAAAAATAGAAACTAAAAATCAAATTTGGACCACTGGTGCACTTATTTGGACTAAAAACATATAATTTTGACAAACATACGTATTATTTTTGCAATTTTGTCTGTATATTATATTATTTTCGGATTAAACATAAAGTTTATTTTATTCCCTAATCTTGTATTTTTTTTTTTTTGGATTTGATCTTTTGAACTGTTTTTTCTAAAAAAAAACTTATCTAATATTATGAGAGTTTTTTTTTAGGAAAAAAAAAAGGTTAGGGTTTTTTTTTTTTTTTAGAAAAGAATATTTTGGTTTGTCGAGTCACCTTCATTTGGATATTTTTGTGATTATCATCTAAACACGTGAACTAAAATTAGTACATAATAAAAATAAAGTGTAATGGTAAGCCACACTAAACTTGACAAGGCCACCAATCACTTCAAATCTAATTGACATTTTGCCAACATCAGCTAGTCCAATTCACCACCAAACATACCCCACCTAAGTTTCATAGTAATGGAGCCAAATTCAAAGATAGACAAATTTGTATTCATCACAAATCCATATCACAACCCCTAACATTTCTCAAGATGCCGACACTTCTTCCTCACCTTCAATTTCATCGCCATTTGCAAATGCAAACCACTTCTTTGACTTACAATAATTCATCAAAAAATACCAGAAAATAGCACCTACAGTCATTAACCCGCTAACCAAATACACAATCTTGGTAGCAATAACCATGATCACGATCAAGAAAGCCGACGGAACAAGGCACATCACCACCAGTCCCGGCACCCCTAGCGGCACCTTGTACGGCCGTTTCAGCGCCGGAAACTTTCTTCTTAACCATATAAACGATGCAAACTCCAACAACATCCCTAGACTGTAGATGAAGTTTGCAGAAGCTACTATATCAGTGAAATCCATTGGAGAAACGGCGATTGTGATCGCAGTTGATAACAAGATTCCAACCCATGGAGTGCCGAACCATTTTGATCGGACGCCGAAAAACTTTGGTAAAAAACCTAAATCCGCCATGCCCAGAAGTTGATAAGAACAACTGCTTAACTGAGCTTCGAATAAACCTATAGCTGATAACACAGCTCCGATTTCGACCCAAATCTTTAACCACTTCCCTGAGATCATCTCTGCCGCCACTGCCATGAACCCGGATTCCCATTCACTTTGGTCTACTGAAACAGCTCCGGTGACCGCCATGAGAGGGATTATATAAGCTAAACAAGTCAAGATCACGGCGGAGAAGAGTGCTGCGGGGAAAGTCTTTTTTGGGTTTTCGACTTCACCGGCCATCGTACTCACGGTGTCCCAGAAGTTTAAGTTCCAGAAAAGGGTGTTGAAGAACAAGTTCCAGTCTTTTTTGACACCCTTTTGGCCTAAACTTAGCCACCTGTGTGGCTGGATTTGAGGGATGGCGATGAGTGACATGAGGATGAAGGGGAGAAGAGAGATGACTCCGAGAGTGATGGCGGCGATACCGACGATATTCAGACCGGTGTAGTTGACGAAAGAGAGGAAGAGAGTGGAAAACAAGATTGCTAGAGTTCGAGGTAAGCCGGAGGAGAAGATCGGAAATAGTTTTTCCATGTAGTCGATGCATAGAATCGGAAATGCTGCGATGTTGATGACACCGGTGAGAAATTTCCATGTACCCATTAAGGACCCACAGAAGGGACCGAATGCTTTATACGCCCATATGACAAAACCACCGTTGCCGGGAAAAGTGGTGGAGAGTTCGGCGGTGACAAGAGCTTCCGGGATACTCCATATGAACGGGAAGACCAGGAATCCGATGATGGCGAAGAGTGGGCCGGCCGCCTGAACTGCTGGTTCTTCGCCGTAAGGACCTCCGGCAACTTCGAAGTAGATTAAGAAGATGAGTGGGATGAGAGTTAGTTTTTTGTGGGTGGTGGCGGAGGTGGTGGTTGAAGGGTTGGTTAAGGGGAGGATTCCGGTGGAGGACGGTGGAATGTGGTCGGTGGTTGACGGTGAGGTTGGTTTTTCCGATTTGATATCATGGTCCATGATACGATAAGGCCGGAGAGAAGAAGTTTGTGGTACGAAAGTAGGAACCAAAATCTCCCGTGCCCTCACGGTTCACGTATTTAATGAAATATTAAACGACAATTTAATAATGTGAATGTTGACTTAGATGTTGTTATTGGCATGTTGGGCATATATATCATGAGCAATAAATTTAATTAGATGTAGATATCTGTTTGAGAAATAATGTAACTAACTATTTCATCATTATTGGTAACAATAAGAAGAAGAAACAATCGTGTTAATCAAAGTTATATAAGTTAATATTTCATCATTATTAGTAACAAGAAGAAGAAGAAACAATCGTGTTGATAAAATTTATTTAGTTAGTGACGTTAACAGAAGAAAGAAACTAATTATATAAGATGCCTTGTTAGATTTCATTGAAAGGTTTATTTATTTATTTATTATTATTTTTATTATTATTTTTTTAAATAATGGTAAAGACTACCATGAGATATATGTGTTTGATAAGGGGTTGTTTGATTTCTTGATGACCCGGTCTGGTCAGACATTTTGACTGATCCGGTCCAGTCAGTGTGTTTGCTACCATCGATTCTGCAGCTTACTCGGTCCACAATCAGTCCATGGTGCTTTGATTCGATTCGGTGGAAAAAGAGGCTGACTGAAAAAATAGATGTCTTTTGCCATTGCCCTTGATGCATGCTCTCCATCTCCATCTCCTTCAATCGATTTCCTTCCACCGCCACCGGTTCTCATTTCAAAAGCACACTTTCTCTTCTTCTTGCCCCTACCGACCATATCGCTCCTCTAAAAAAAACACGACGATGTCTCCTTCTTCAACGTCGAGTCCTATCACCTCCGGTCTTTTCCCCCAATGCTACCCTCCTCCAGTCCCGTTGCCATTGTCGCCATCCTCCAGTCCAGTCGTCATCGCTGCCATCCTTCAACCCTGTCGTCATCATCCTTGATTGTTTAATTGTTGATTTTTGTTCGTAGCTTCTTCATCTAAAATCAAAATTTGATCAAGACTCTCTCTTGCTCCTGTTCTCGCTATCACCATCTAGCAATTAACGATCTCACCAAGTTCGATGGTAAGCAATCATTCTTTTGTTTATGCAATTCAGTTTCTTCCACCTTCATGATTTTCTCCCTTTATTTCTCTCAGCTTTTCGGATTCACTTAAATTCTCTTTGTATTTGTTTGGAGCTTTATAGTTCATGAATTTGCCCCAATTTTGAACACAGATCACGCAAGGTACTATGAAATTAAACTGTTTGTGAGTTATAATTAAACAACTCGTACCTCTATTTTGCTATGGGTTTTGAGTTCTGATCATGCTGTTGATTCTTTCATAATACATTGATTTTGATTTCATTCTTTATATATTAGTTTCGATGAAAACAATTGGTTATTAGAATGAAATATATAGACTCCATTATAAATATAACGTATCAACCAATTATCCTGTTAGGATGATGATGATGAAGATTTTATTAGTGTCATGTCTTTGTTTTCTTCTTGAAAGGTTCCTGTAAAGAAAAGATTAGCACCAAACGATGTGGCTGAGGCTCGAGTTGGACTCGATTCCCTTAAACAAATTTACCGTCTGTTCCCAAGGTACAACAACCTTAGCAGTATTGTGTACTGCTGGATATCACGATTTGCCTGAAAAAATCGTCAGAAGCAGAAGTACAGAGAAGGAGGAAGAAGAAGAGTATTTTCATTCGTGTGTTTGAATGAGACGACAAGGTCGTCTTTTATAGTTGAATCGTGCAATGGAAACAAATCACTAAAGGGTAGCGTGCGCTCGAGTTTTCGGAGCTGCATTCGTGTCCGCAGGTCGCGCCCATGCACGAGTTCGGTGTTTTTGGTCTATGAAATTCAAGATTTGCACCCCCCTGCGTGTGGGTAGGAATTGTAGCATACACATAGACACAAGCTTGTAAGCATTTCATGCATTCAAGCTTATAAACCTTATTTGGTTTGGTCTTTCTACCAATGTGGGAATCATTCTCACATTCCTCTCTTTTTGCTAAATTTATTCTCAAATACCCATCTTTGAGTATCGATATCTCATTCACATATACTTTATTTTGGACATATAATATATCGTTTCGAAGTCCTCGTGGAGGAGCACACAAACCCACTTAGAGTTAGTTATATATACAACATATGTATACATTTGTATATGTCCAAAGTTAGTAAAAATATAAATATTTATACTAAATTTTCCAACAATCCCCCACATGAACGGAGATCGATCTCTGCACATCCAATTTCCAAACGAAATTTTCAACAGTTAAATCCCGCATAGGATAGGTAGGTATTACCCTTTGAACCCTCCCTTAAGAAGTTACACTTAATCTTCTAGCAGTTAGTAGATCTCGATGTCTTTGAACTAAGCTGCCATTTATGTAGACGACAATGTAAATATCATAGGATTTTCCCTGACAAGGTCATATCCTCATAGACGTGTTCGTTTTGTTCATGAATACTAGCCTGGTTCTGCAAGAGCTTTAGGAATTGTGCCCCTATAATTCCTTTCGAAGCGACCCCACTTCTCTCTCACATAGGTGATTCCTGTTGGAATAGTGTCTAAGGCCGCAACTATATTAGGCAAGTATTTGACCCGGTTGTGCATGGTCCTTTTGGGTTGCCTTCACCATAGCAACTTGATAGGATGATTTATTAAGAGAGAGTAAATATTATTAATATATTATGAGAATAATATAATGAATAATATATTTGTTATTTGATTAATATAAGTCATAGAATTAATTAGAATTAATTTGGTGACTTAAAGAGATTAATTAAATAAAGGGGTATAAACTGTCAATTGTTTGATAGTTAAGCTTTAGACTGTAAATCCATTGGGATATGCTTTGGACGAAATCTAAGAGTGTTAGGATAGCCAAAATCGTCCAAAGGCTTATCTATGGAATGGATTTGGATAGCCTTAAGAGAAGATTATCCAATTAGGGTTTAGGTTGTAACCCTTAAGGAGTCTACAAGTATAAATAGACCCCATGGCATAGGGAATTCGACACATCTCATAAAGTAAGAGAACCCTGGTCGAATTCCTCCCCTCTCCTCTCTCCTAAATCATTCTTCTTGCTATTGGTGTTTGTAAGCCATTAGAGGAGTGACATTTGTGACTCTAGAAGCTCCAAGACCTCAAGATCAACAAGGAACTCAAAGGTATGATTCTAGATCTGTTTCAATGTTGTTATTTAACCTAATTAGTCATTAGAAGACTTGGATTCAAAGCATGTTTATTAGAAAGCCTAGATCTAAGCATTAGGGTTTTGCATGCGCACATAGGAAAGTTCTTATGGCTAAAACCCATCAGTGGTATCAGAGCCTAGCTTGGTTTTCTTTAAATTGTTGCTTGATTAACTGAAACAAACCTGCAAAATTTGATTTTTAGGTTTCTGAGTCATGAACTCAGCGAGTTCCAAAGTGGACTCGGCGAGTAGGCCTGACTCGGCGAGTCCCCTTGTGCACTCGGCGAGTCCAGGCGTCAGGAATGGCCAGATTCGGGATTTTTTCATAATTATCTTATGGAAACTTACCTTAATCATAATAGATCAATCTAAATCCGATTTTTTGATATATATGACTATTATCTTGATCTAGTTAAAGGTATTTATCAACTAATAACATATTTAATTTCCTTATATGATAATTAATTAATTATTTTAATTATTTTGGTAATTATCTTGAATAAAATCAAATATAGATAATTAGGATATTAATTGTTAATTGGAATTATTTGTTATTTGATCCTCCATGTTTTAAATGTTTAAAACTTACCCTCAAGTTTTGAAATTTATATTTGTGATTAAAAGTTTTAATTTAGACAACTTAAATTTCAAACCCTAGATTTTAAAAGTTTTAAAATACAACCCTATACTAATATGATATTACTAGAATAATATATATATGTATAACTAAATGCTAGTCTTACCGTTAGTAGGCCTCATTCACGAAGCCGATCTATAAGGTGGGTATAAGGTTGCGGCCTATAAAATGGCGCTTAATGGGTGTACACTCACACCCACCGCTTGCTTGATTGGTGGAGGGTCGTTAGCCGAACGGGTAGGATAGGGCAACCTCATCCTCTCATTAAAAGTATAATAAGAAATACAAAGTAACTACACATTTTTTTAAAATTTCCCAATCTTAGTTACTTTAGGAAAAGTGAATTGATGCAATCCCATGAAATTACACTTTGCACCTTGCTAAGATGTTAGTGGAGCGTGTGTGGTTTACTGGCACACTAATTGGTTCTAAGCGAAGGTGGCAGAGGGTGATTCATTGTTTATCATAGTTCGATGGAGCGTGTGTGGTTTACCGGCACATCGAATAGGTGATCGTTACAATGAAGGCACCATGTGAATTTGCATGGTAATTCACACCCGCTTTGTGATCCTCGGCATCCCAGTCACAAACAAGAGGGTCATATCGAGATTTAAACATGCCATTGAATAGTTTCAATGAATCTCATCCGAACCTAGGAATTCTCAAAAACACTTAGGACTAATAGTTCTAAGTTTTGTGATGGAGAATTAGTGAATCGTCATTCACTTACCTTCAATTTATTTGCATGTTAGATTACGGCATCCCTTTTCTAGTATGTAAATGTTATTGTTGGATCCTAGCCCTAATTTTTCTTATTGGGTGATAATTAGGGATTCTTATTCTAATCTATCTTTGTCCTTTTCTAATTGTAGATGTCGAATGCAAACAACGCTGCTGCTAGTTCTTTCACGTTGATGAGCCTTTGCCAAAAGGTCACCTTCGATGGAACGAAATTTAGCGAATGGATAAGATACATTCGCACCATTGCTCGCTATGAGGATAAGGAGTATGTCCTCGATGAGAAGCTCGAGAAAATCAACCCCGAAGTTGCTACTCCTGCCGAAATCACCGCCTTAGAAACTCATGAGCGAGATGCAGCGAAGGTACATTGCATCATGATCGCCACCATGAACTCCGAATTCCAAAAGTCCTACGAGGACATGTACCCGTACGAGATGCACCAAGACTTATTGGAGAGATACCATCAAAACGCGAGACAAGAGCGTTATGAGATTTTCACCAACATGATTTCCGCGAAGATGGGTCATGGAGAATCTCTTACCGTGCACCTGCAAAAGATGCAAAGGTATGTCGACCGCCTTCGCAAGTTAAATGTTGACTTCGGTGAAGACTTGGCGATCGATATGGTGCTTCACTCTTTGCCTCCGATGTACAATCAATATAGGATGACCTACCATATGAACAAAGAAGAGGTCACCCTAAGCAAGCTCCAAGGTCTCTTGAGGGTTGCTGAGAGCAACTTCAAGGACAAGTCTGTTGCACCTACTCCCAATCCGTCCGCTGCTCCTGTCTTGGCTATTGGTCAAGGGAATGGAAAGAAGAGGAAAGCTTCATCGAAGAACTATCGCAAGGCGAAAGCCCGAGATGGTGCCTCTTCTAGTGGGACCAAAGTTGATCCCGCTAAGCCCTGCTCTAACCCGAAGGAGGCAGAGTGTCACCACTGCCACAAGATAGGACATTGGAAGAGAAGCTGCCCGGATTACCTGCAAGCAATCAAAGAAGGAAAGATCAAGCCATCTTTCGCAGGTATATACACAATCAAATCTAACGATTCTAATCATGCTATTTCTTGGGTTCTTGATACCGGTTGTGGTTATCACATTTGTTCTAATGTGCAGGGACTAAAAAGAAGTAGGGATGTGGAACAAGGAAGGATCAATCTAATCATGGGGAACAGAAGATCGTTGCCTGTGACCAAGATTGGAGTGTATTCTTTAGTGCTTAGGAATATTTTAGTTTTAGATTTGAACAATTGTTGCCATTCGCCAGAAATGGCTAGAAACATCATTTCATTTCATGGTTTATATAGACAAGGATTTAGATTTTCTTTTAATAATGAGAATGGTTCTATTTTGGCTTATCTAAATGGTGTCTTTTACTTTGAAGCTATACCATGTAATGGAATATATGAAACTGTTATGATTGTTGATAACTTAGGAAATGATGTTTTGAATATTGATTCTTCCACTAGTATGGATAAAGCATCCTTGTGGCATTATCGACTTGGACATGTCAACAAGAAACGCATAGCCCAACTCCAAAAGGATGGAGTGTTGGAGTCATTCGACCTTAGGGAAGATGACACATGCGAGTCTTGTTTGCTTGGAAAGATGACTAAGTCACCCTTCACGAGTACATGTGAAAGGGGCGAGGGTCTATTGGACCTAATACATACCGATGTATGTGGACTGTTTAGATCAACCACGAAGGATGGGAACCGCTTCTATGTGACTTTTACCGATGACTATAGTAGATATGGGTATATCTACTTAATCAAGCAAAAGTCAGACACCTTTGAAAAGTTCAAAGAGTTCAAGAATGAAGTGGAGAATCAATTGGGCAGGAAAATCAAGATGCTTCGATCCGATCGAGGAGGAGAGTACCTAAGTCTTGAATTCCACGATTATCTCAAGGAGTGTGGAATAGTTTCACAATTGACGCCTCCTAGGACACCGCAATTGAATGGTGTGGCAGAAAGGCGTAATCGAACCTTATTGGATATGGTTTGCTCTATGATGAGTCGTGCTTCACTACCAATCTCTTTTTGGGGGTATGCCTTAGAGACTGCCGCCCATATCCTTAATCGAGTCCCTACTAAGAAGGTTGCCAAAACACCTCACGAGATGTGGACAGGGAAAGCTCCCTCGTTGGCACATATCAAGGTTTGGGGTTGCGAGGCTTTCGTAAGACGAGATACTCACGACAAGCTTGAACCTCGAAGTGAGCGATGTATTTTCATCGGCTACCCGTAGACATCCTTTGGATATCTCTTCTATAGACCGAAGGACAATGTTGTCTTCGTTGCGAGGAGAGGAGTTTTCCGAGAGCGAGAACTCATAAGCCAAGGAGACAGTGGGAGGCAAATCGAACTTGAAGAGATTCAAGAGTCGATAGATGAAGGAACCTCTACCGCTGGCATTCGACCCGAGGAGGAAACTCCGGTTGAACCGATTGACGAATCCTTACCTCTTAGACGTTCCGATAGAGTTAGATTTCATCCCCAGTTTTATGGCTTTCATATTACTACCGAATGGGACACGTATATTAGTGATGTTACACTAATAAATCTTGATGAACCTAATAGCTATAAGGAAGCCATGGTAGGCCCGGAGTTTGTAAAGTGGAAAGAGGCAATGGATAGCGAGATCCAATCCATGTATGATAACCAAGTTTGGAATTTGGTTGATTACGTGCCCGGACGTAAGACCGTTGGGTGCAAATGGATCTTCAAGAAGAAGACCGACGTGGATGGGAACGTACACACATATAAAGCGCGATTGGTCGTGAAGGGCTTTACTCAAACTCCCGGAGTTGACTATGATGAGACCTTCTCACCAGTTGCGAAGATTAAATCTATTAGAGTGATGCTAGCAATTGCCGCATTTCATGATTATGAGATTTGGCAAATGGATGTCAAGACCGCTTTCCTTAACAGAAAGTTGGCTGAGGATGTTTACATGGCTCAGCCAGAGGGGTTTGTGGATCTGAAGCATCCGGATAGAGTGTGTAAGCTTGAGAAGTCCATTTATGGACTTAAGCAAGCGTCTCGCAGATGGAATCTTTGCTTCGATGAGAAAGTCAAAGAGTTTGGATTTGTACGAAGCGAAGACGAGTCTTGCGTATATGTCAAAGCCAGTGGGAGTATAGTAAGCTTTCTCGTTCTATATGTCGATGACATATTACTCATAGGAAATGACATCCCGACTCTGCAGGAGGTTAAGTCCTGGCTCGGGAAGTGCTTCGCTATGAAGGACCTCGGAGAGGCTTCTTACATTTTGGGAATAAGGATAGTAAGAGAAAGAAGTAAGAGACTAATTGGACTTAGTCAGAATACTTACTTAGAGAAGGTACTAAAGCGTTTTAGTATGGAAAACTCAAAAAAGGGAGAACTACCGATACAAAGTAATGCCAAATTGAGTAAGACTCAAAGTCCGAGTACCGAAGCTGAGATAGCAGAAATGAGCCGAGTACCGTACGCTTCCGCAGTTGGCTCAATCATGTACGCTATGACTTGTACTCGCCCTGATGTAGCCTTCGCTTTGAGCATGGTTAGCAGATATCAAGGGAATCCTGGAAAAGCACATTGGATTGCGGTGAAAAACATCCTTAAGTACCTTCGGAGGACGAATGAATGGTTCTTAGTCCTCGGAGGGAGTGATGACTTGAAGGTGCGAGGGTATAGTGACGCCAGCTTTCAGACCGACAGGGACAACTACCGTTCGCAGTCGGGCTGGGTCTTTACCCTAAATGGAGGAGCAGTGACATGGAAGAGTTCCAAACAGGAAACCGTAGCTGATTCAACGTGCGAATCAGAGTACATTGCAGCGAGCGAAGCGTCGAAGGAGGCAATATGGCTAAAGAACTTCATCGGTGATCTTGGAGTTGTACCTGCCATAAAGGAGCCAATGGAGATTTTCTGTGATAACAAAGGCGCGGTTGCCTTGACCAAGGAACCGAGAGATCATGGTAGATCAAGACATATCGACAGAAAGTATCACTTCATTAGACATTGTGTAGAAGAAGGACAACTCGTAGTGAAGAGGATATCATTAGAAGATAACCCAACAGATCCGCTTACGAAGGGACTGAGTAGGGTTAAGCACTTGCAGCATGCTAGGAGTATTGGGCTGAAGGATGATATTAGCATAGATTAGATAGTATTAGAAACGTGTAATAGATAAATGTAATTGACATTTGATGATTAAATAAAGGAGTTTTATTTATGAGTAATGTTACTATCTTATGTTAATTGTTTAGCTATTGTTTCACTTTGCATGTTTTGACTTCCAGAATAATTGAGTTTATTAGGAATAATCGAATTGTTCAAATGGTCCACAATCTTTCATATGTTGGGAGTAGATATGAATGAAGATTGTCATGAATTGATGTGTAGAATGTCTAAATGGTGTTAGACATAGCAAAGGATTGCTACAATGTTCATGAGTGCTTATGAACTAGTTTTGAGCATTGGAATAAACCCGCGCTTGCTGGAATCACCTTATGGAATACGATATAAAAGGTGATCGCAAGACGATAATATCATATAGTCTTAAAACCTAGATATATGGTTTATTATTTGTTAATTGATTGTACATTGATAATACGAAAACGCATTAGTAACTTGGTGTTATAAAACGTATTGTTGTGTATAGTTGGTTAATGAATAAGTAAATGCATATAAGTCGAAGTTTATCTGTAACTTTTATCTAAGAAGGTAAAAGCGATATCTCGGCCGCTCGATGATTTGATTTGACTTATGTGCCGGGCCAGGTCAGAACTGAATTGATGTGTTCGATTAAATTCTATGTCAAATAAATCAGAGATCGAGAAACCTAAATGCTTGACTAACCATTCCATAGGATTGTCAGCATGATATCTAACAGAGGACTGTACGTTCCTTTATCTAAAGGACAAGATTGATTAGATCAGAGTTGACAGCGTCTTTGAGAGCTACGATTGCAAACCGAATTGTACTTGTGCATATAGTTACTAGACTTATCCAAGTGGGAGACTGTTGGAATAGTGTCTAAGGCTGCAACTATATTAGGCAAGTATTTGACCCGGTTGTGCATGGTCCTTTTGGGTTGCCTTCACCATAGCAACTTGATAGGATGATTTATTAAGAGAGAGTAAATATTATTAATATATTATGAGAATAATATAATGAATAATATATTTGTTATTTGATTAATATAAGTCATAGAATTAATTAGAATTAATTTGGTGACTTAAAGAGATTAATTAAATAAAGGGATATAAACTGTCAATTGTTTGATAGTTAAGCTTTAGACTGTAAATCCATTGGGATATGCTTTGGATGAATTCTAAGAGTGTTAGGATAGCCAAAATCGTCCAAAGGCTTATCTATGGAATGGATTTGGATAGCCTTAAGAGAAGATTATCCAATTAGGGTTTAGGTTGTAACCCTTAAGGAGTCTACAAGTATAAATAGACCCCATGACATAGGGAATTCGACACATCTCATAAAGTAAGAGAACCCTGGTCGAATTCCTCCCCTCTCCTCTCTCCTAAATCATTCTTCTTGCTATTGGTGTTTGTAAGCCATTAGAGGAGTGACATTTGTGACTCTAGAAGCTCCAAGACCTCAAGATCAACAAGGAACTCAAAGGTATGATTCTAGATCTGTTTCAATGTTGTTATTTAACCTAATTAGTCATTAGAAGACTTGGATTCAAAGCATGTTTATTAGAAAGCCTAGATCCAAGCATTAGGGTTTTGCATGCGCACATAGGAAAGTTCTTATGGCTAAAACCCATCAATTCCAAGAATCATTAAAAACCATATGTTTAGCCTAATTTTGTCACTACATATAGGAATGGACTAGGAAGTAATGTTAACTCCCCCACATTGACATGCCTCACTCATCCAGTTAAGTTAACCTTTTGAACCCAGATCTTGGGCTCTCCAGTCTTCTGGGTAAGGTTTCCTTCGTATGAATTTATTCATTCATGGGCTTTAGTCCCATTCCTCTTGACTACTTATAAACTACATCTCTACTCAAGCCTTTTGTAAGCGGATCTGTAATGTTATCCTTTGACTTCACCCAGTCAACTGTGATAACCCCCGTAGAGATTAGTTATCGTATCGTTTTATGTCTACATCTATTGTGCCTTGATTTCCCATTATACATTGTACTTTGAGCTCTACCAATTGCCGATTGGTTATCACAATGTATACATATGGCCGTTACCGGCTTGGGCCATTCGGGAATGTCCTCTACAAATTGACGTAGCCACTCCGCCTCTTCAGCACAAATATCTAAGGCGATAAATTCAGATTCCATCGTGGATCTAGATATAACTATTTGCTTGATGATTTCCATGCTACAGCAGCACCTCTAAGTGTAAACACATATCCACTTGTAAATCTGGAATCTTTTATGACATATATCCAATTTGCATCTGTGTATCCTTCGATGACTGCTGGATGTCTGCCATAATGCAGTCCATATTGTCACGTGTAACGACCCAATTTTCACGACTAAAAATTTCTTTTAAAACATTACTAAAACCATATTTATAAAAAAACCATTTCATAAGTCGTAACATAATTTCATAGTAATAATTCAAATCATAAACTTATTATCAGAGTAAAACATCCCAGGCTAACTGACTATGGTGTGTGCACTGCAAACTCTCCGAGCTCCTCCTTTGAAAACTGAGTACCTGAAACCAAAAACTGAAACCGTAAGCACGAAGCTTAGTGAGCTCCCCCAAACTACCACATACCATACAAACATATAAAGCACATACTGGGCCTTGCCTACTGCATCGGTCCGAGGTCCAGACTAACTGGGACCTTGCCCCCTGCATCAGACCGAAGTCCAAAACTGACTGGGACCTTGTCCCCTACATCGTATCGAAGTTCGGAACTGACTGGGGCCTTGCCCCCTACATCGGACCGAAGTCCAGAAACTGACTGGGACCTTGTCCCCTGCATCAGATCGAAGTACGAACTAACTGCATTGGAACGAAGTCCGAAACTAACTCAACATAGCATAGCATAAACATATCAACTAGCATGAACACATATACTGCATACTGCATCGGGCCGTAGCCCGGAACACATAACACATAAATCCTGTCTGAGCCATGAAGGTATCAAACATACTAACTAATGCATTGGACCGAAGTCCGGAAACTACTACTAACTAAACGGGCCGGCATTGTGGCATTAGACCCGTTCCTACTAGAACGAAGCTCACTTGCACTGCTGGAGTTTTTTCTTATACCCTTCTGACTGCTATCAGACACTCTCGAACTGCTGCTCCAAAAACTCCCTGATCTACTAATACCAAATATAACACTTAGTCTAACTGTCCTCCAAAAGTCAACTAAGTCAACTCTATCAAAGTCAAAGTCATGGTCAAAGTCAACCCTCCAGACTGACTCTACTCGCCGATTCAGCCCATTGACTCGTCGAGTCCTTATATTCTGAAACTCTCATAATGTAACTCAACTCGCCGAGTCACCCCAAGACTCGTCGAGTTCAACGATCTCCGAGACCCATCCTGCTCAACTCACCGAGTCACCTCCTGACTCACTGATTCAAGGCTTCACCAGAAAAGGTTTGAGGTTCTGCGACCAGACTCGCCGAGTCCAAGGCAATCTTCAACAGACTCGCCGAGTTGTTCTTCCAACTTGTCGAGTTCCTGCCTATCTTCATCCAACTCCCCGAGTCCACCCTTGTGACTCGTCGAGTTCCTACATGAATCTAAGACTGATATCTAGCCCCACTCGCCGAGTCATCTCCCATACTCGCCGATTCCTTTCGTGTATTCTCATAATCTCGAGTCACAGAGATACTCCTTTGCTCCAAACAATAGATCTGGGTTCCTAGAGTCCAATTAGCAACATAAAGTTGCTACCTTTACTTGCTTCTTGCCTCATAATACCAAAACCAAGCTAGAAAGGGACTTAACTCTTGGGGAAAGGCTTTTGCATAACAACTAGAAAGGCTTTCCGCGTCAATGATGCATATAGAACTCAGATCTGGAGTTTCAACTCCAGATCCAACTCATGCTTCAAGATCTCTTCATTATTTCTCTAACCCAAACCCTAAAACTCCATGAAAGTTGAAATAGAAAGGAAAACGCCAAGGATAACGATTCCTTACCTCCAAAATGACCTCCCACTGAAGTATAATCCGGATTTCTTCTAGTCTCCTTGATCTAGGCTTCTTGATCTTCAAGATTTCCTTCACCAAAACTAGATCTTGTTCCAAAAAGGATTATGGCGACTAGGGTTTGGTATTCTAGGTGAGAGAGACTGTAGAGGAACCCTAAGGATGAGAATGAGACGTTTAAATAGTGCACCAAGTCCCGGATTTAGGGTTTTTCTCTTCAGAACAGACTCGCCGAGTTCACTTGCCGACTCGCCGAGTCGGTCACTTACTTTACACCCGGATCCCGCTCCAACTCGTCGAGTTCCTCCCTGGACTCGACGAGTTAACTCTTTTGACTTAGGGTTTTCTTTCCCTTTCTAAACCTTTCTGATTTTGGGTGTTACAACTCTCCCCCACTTAAACTAAACTTCGTCCTTGAAGTTCACTATGGTCAACTGACCTATGATCTGCCTCCAACACTCTGTCTGTGAAACCTAACACCCGCTGACTATCTCCGCTGGCCTTCCGCTTGGTCATTCTGACTATCATTAATCCTTGCGGATAATATTCTCGGGTTCACCCCCTTTTTCCATGTGTGTTCTCTGGACTCCCCAAGTCGACATTCCATAACCAACTACCTCCCCTATCAATGTGAAGGACCGTACCCTTCACAATGTCCATCACTCCAGCCACTCCAAGTGTTGGTCACTATTGCCGGTACATGAATGCTTCTTACTGCTATAACTTAATGATGAGCACCCATCCCAGCGAATGGATCAGATAATCCTTCGAGTAAAAGATTCACCCCTGCAACGGTTAAGACTCACACGAGATACGCAACAAGGTCAAACCCTCCCCTCTGAGATTATCCAACCCTGTTGTGAGAGGCGTAGCACCCTCGGTCAAATTGCTGCCTCTACCATACTTCCCTTATCGTTACTACTACTGGCTTGAAAATTCTATTGCCCCTCATCCCCTACCGGATGCACTGAGACCACCCTGGTATAACTAATCTGCCTGCACTTGCAACCCAACACAAAATTACTATTGACCATCACACTGCAACTATCCGAAACACTGAATTGCTTGCAACACTGAACTGCCTGAAACATTGAACTGCATGAAACACTGAACTGCCTGAAACACTGAACTGCTATATGGCTGCTTCCCAAAATATCTCAAGACCTTCCTGGTCTCCAATCATCTGTCGGTTATCTGCAACACCGAGTTCCAACTCAACCGTAGAGTCCAAGGACTCCTCACTTAGTCGCTCCTACGACTTCTGAACGAATTCCTTCTCTGGAATTAGCTTCCACTAGTTATCCTGTCACTGTGGCTCTAACAAACCTCCCGATCCACCGATCAGGTCCAAATGTCACATCCTGACATCATCAAATCCAAGAATAAAAATGATGGCTCCCAGACTAACGGTAGCCCTTAACATACACGAACCCAAACGGTCCACTGCTACCCTGATCTCATAACTGTGGTGATGATCCAACTGACGAATCGTCGGCTTAACCATAACTGAACCATTTGGGAAATCCGAAATCTAACCCGTGGATTCCCATATCCTCACTGCTGCACCCGAACTGGTGGGTACTACTGTTTCCCCCGCGTCCAAACAACGCGCTCATGCTATCTACTAACCTGACGAATGCTACGGCTACATCCGCAAACTTACAACTCCCTAATACTACGTGGCTGCTAGTGAATGCTACGGCTACCCCCGCAGACTTACAACACTCTACTACTATCTGACTGCTAGTGCATGCTACGGCTACCCCCACATACTTACAACACTCTACTACTATCTGACTACTAGTGAATGCTACGGCTACCCCCGTAGACTTACAACACTACTACTATCTGACTGCTAGTGAATGCTACGGCTACCCCTGCAGACTTACAACACTCTACTACTATTTGACTGCTAGTGAATGCTACGGCTACCCCCGCAGACTTACAAAACTACTACTATCTGACTGCTAGTGAATGCTACGGCTACCCCCGCAGACTTATGTCACACCCCAAACCAGAATGACGGAAACATTCGGAGGTGGATGACTTCACGTAGTATCATAACAATTGAATATCGTAAAGAAAGTAGCACAACCATCATATATATAATAAAAACGTACATTGTTGCGTTATACATGTTTCCAAAAGAATATTACAATATGATGATTCAAAATGTTTTGATAATAATTGCCTTAGCGTTCCTTCTTCAAAAGCTGGTAGTTACCTGTATTACTGATTCCCTGAGAAATACAAGTGGTTTCGAAAAAGTGTCAACAATAAAGTTGGTGAGTTCCTAAGTGTTTTTGTACTAAGAAAGTATGTCTTTTTGGAAGAAAAATAGATGAACATAGTTTCCATAAAATCCAATATTTTCCACATATAGTTTGAAAAGTTCCCAAAGTTAGAGGGCGTTAGTATCTTTCGTAAAGATAAATTTTGTACTCAAAATAATGTAAATACTGAATGCATATATAAGTCTTGTAAATCAAGTTTTTTTTTTTATACTTTCGTGTGAGTCTTATAACCATACTATTGACACAGACTGCCTGTAATAACATTCTTCAGGTGTTGTTGTGTTATGACATTTGTCACCCCAGACCTGCCGGTCTAACTGTAGCTAACAATTTAGGTGCGGGGTTGTCAATCCCGTATAGATCTATACACAAGTATCACGCTATCCATTCAAGAGATTATGGCTTATAATACAGGACTTGAAATACATGCTTAAGAGTACGTTGAAGTTGAATATCTCACATCACTTAGTATAAATAGATTTACGATAAGAAAGTCTTTATTTCACTTTAGGTGAAAGTATCGTCTTTCAAGATGTATACGTAAGAATGTATGAATAACTTGCAAACTATACCCATTATGGTCTTTCAGAAAGTATGTTCCATTTGGTGAAAATAACTAGATGAAATACTAAACTTTATACGTAAAGTAAGATGTTGGTCTCGGATAATAATAGATAGATGTTGTATTTATATAAAACGATACGTTTTCTTGTATTATACTTGTATTTCCCCCCTTAAAACATGAAAAGACTTGAAAAGTAGGCGTATGAACTCACTTGTTCGGTTTGAAGAGAGTGAGACTAGAGTCGAGCAGAACTTCAACTGCGGAAAGCTGCGTCTTCGAGCTTCTCGGGGATCTCAGTAGCGTAGAACCTTCGTCGGGGGCTCGGGTGCGGAAATCGAGGGTGTCGGGACGGCCTCTGGTGCTTGCAAGTGTGTGAAAGTGAGTGAGAGTTTGAGGAAAGTGTGCCAAAATCCGGAGTTCATGCCCTCTATTTATAGGGTTGAATGCGTGAGTACGCTGGGCGTACCACCGGAGTATGCTGGGCGTACGCATTACGCTGGGCGTACTTCGGTTACACTGGGCGTAACTTTGCATTATGGCTTACGAATCGGGTCTAGCTAGGCGTAGAGCTTGCAGCTGATGGGACTTGACTCTGCACCTGAGTACGCTGGGCGTACTCTTGAATTACGTTGGGCGTAATTTCGGATTCAATCTTCTAAATTGCGTAACTTTCGCGTACGAGCTCCGTTTTTTGCGTTCTTTATATCCACGTGTAGGTGAGACTATGCTCTACAACTTTCATTTAGGCTCCGTTGGCTAGTTTTGAATTTATTTTAATACTATGTTTTTAATAGGCCGGGACTGCTAAAGTCCGTTAAAAATTCATAACTTCTTTATCCGACGTCTGTTTTCGTTTGTATTTTTATCATCTTGCTCCTATTGTGGAGACCTTCAACTCTCGTTTAGGTTGCGTTAGCTAAATGTCGTTCGATCTTTGATTCGAGTTTTTAGCTCTCTACCGCTGTTACGAAACTTAGAAAATTCGTAACTTCTTCACACGAGGTCCAATTTGGGCGATCTTTTTATGTACGTTTACGGTTTAACGAACTCTACGAATTTTGTTTAGATACTTAAGGCTAAAATGCATTTTATTGGAATTTCACTTTTTACATTAGATAATGTTTTACCAGGTGTGTCGTGAATATTTGAGTGGTCATAGTTTCTTCATTATAACCCGGTTTCGAATGTTCTTTTATCTTTTTGGAAACCTTGGCACGATATCTAACATTTGATGCATCCCAATTTAGATTTTTGAACACTTTATTTTTGAGGCTAATTTCGTTGATTCCAAATAGTTTCGTTGTATTTGACTTTTGAGTGTTACATTTCTTTGGAAAAATATCGGGTTGTCACAACTTACAACACTCTACTACTATCTGACTGCTAGTGAATGCTACGGCTACCCCCGCAGACTTACAACACTACTACTATCTGACTGCTAGTGAATGCTACGGCTACCCATGCAGACTTACAGCACTTTACTACTATCTGACTGCTAGTGAATGCTACAGCTACCCCCGCAAACTTACAACACTACTACTATCTGACTGCTAGTGAATGCTACGGCTACCCCCGCAGACTTACAACACTACTACTATCTGACTGCTTAACTAACTACTATTCCAAGGACATCCTGACTATCCCTAGTCCTGCTAGTGATTCCTCATCCTGATTTCTCAAAACCAGCCCTCAGTCATCGAATGCTGCATCAACCTCGACATATATCCTTGATACACTTAGCGTTCCGTCGAGGAATTCTTCGGCTTGGTTCCCAAACCAACCGTCTACTAATTCGGATACTTGAAACTATCGTTGGGAAGTTTCCAAACTCCTAACTCCTGAATCCACTGACTACTAACACGGAAGCATCACTTGCTAACCATTCTCAAGATCCTCATTCCGACTCACTAGAGTCCTACAGGCGGTCCTCTAATCCTAGATTCCCAACCAGCTACTAACCATCTGGATTGCATGAACTAACTGTTGGGAAGTTCCTCAAACTCCCAATCCTGAGCTCCTCAATCCATCAATCGCTGCACTACTATCTTTTCTTCTCCGAGGTCGTGTACTCATTCTGGGTCTGCATGCTCTTACCCTTGCATACTCCGAGGGTTCTCCCCTACTTGGATTCGGCTAACTCCTTACTGCTCACTGGTCGAAAGGATTCCCCAATCTTCCTTCCATTAAAAGGGCGATCTGCTGTCCGCCAACGTTTACCTCTGTCAGCGCTCCAACTAACTTTTACCAGATCCGAACCATTCTTGCTATCTAACTGAGCACCCTTTAATCCTTAACTGAATTTGCTTTAGTGACCGCATCCTGAGAACCTGCGTTTGGGGTGCACATCCCAAACCCACTTCCCTACTGTCCGCTGGCTACCTCACTAGAAGCTCTAAATTGTCACTACTAAGGATTTAACTGATCAATCCTGAATGACACCTTTTGAAAATAGTGAGGCATTATTGATTCTTACACATACATGCTACAGTCACCGCATCTGAAGTAACCTGATCTAGAGGGGACGACCTCCAATTTACCATTTTAATTCCAAGGTATGCAGATGGCATAAAACTCCGTCACAAGAAGGTAATATAACACCCCAACACATATGCTTATTGATATCAATGCAACAACATAACAATAATATCATGAATAATAATTGACAGGAAGGTAAAAGATACGTACCCCCAACATCCAGTGCTGCACGAATCCTTGTTGAAATCATCTGGAATACTTTGCTCTGAGCTGTGGGTGGCCTTGCCCGGCCCCGGCAACCGCTGGTGGTACTCGAAGTCACAGGGGCAGGACCTATCACCTGCTCTACTGTATACAAACTTGGACAGTGAGCCTTCTTGTGGCCCCTCCGACTGCAATGGAAACATATCGGATCAAGTTCTTGGGCGATGGTAACAGTACAATCTCTGCTAAAATGGCCAATCCGTCCGTACTTGAAATATCCAACATCGCCAGCACTTCTACGCCTGCACGCACCCTTGTGCGTCCTACCACACTTCTCGGATTGACTGCGGCTCTGATAGTCCCTCGATCTCAAATCCGACCCCTTGGGCCTCTTGCCCGAACCTGTGGCTACCTGAGTCTCATCCGTTTTCCTCTTCCTTTCTGACTCCCTGCCCGTCTCTCGCTCCTGCGTTACCTCGTCGACCCCATCCGTCGTCTGAACAACAGCTGTCTGATCCTGGAGCTTCGTGGTCAACCTATCAGTGATCCTCATGACCATATCGGGCAGATCCTCGCGAATGGCTCGCGAAACCTCCTTAACTATCCAGTCATGCAGAGGTCTCTCTTGGAGACAGGGTGCCCCACTCACTCCTGTCCCCTAATGGAAAAAGCTAGAAATGGGATCTCCCTCCCTGATGGATCCCTGAACTCCATAAGAATCGGGCTCTAGACGAGCCCCAATCTGTCCTGAAACTATTCCGGCCCTAAAGGCCTCAAGATGACTGTCCATAAGCTCCACGATGGCCTCTCTAACCGAACCGAAAAACACTGGAGTCTGATCAATGATGTTGCGCAATATCTCTGCGGAAATGAAATTCCTCATCTGATCATCAAGGTGCTCGGCTCTAGAGCCCGAGCCAGATCCTTCCCCGGTACCTGAACTGCTAACTGGTAACTTGCGTAATGTCACCATGCTGAAAATATAACACTTCCTGATCAATATACACACCACTGCTGAGGGATCTCTCACACACTCTACAAGTTCCCTGGTCTTGTCTCATCCCCTCTTGATTCGAGTACGAATCCTCTGCTTTCAGTAGTATGGGCCCATACTACCTTCCACATCTATCCATACTTTCCTCAAGAACTGCCTTGACTTCACCAAGTCACTACTACTGCTACTGATCTCTGCTACACTCATCCTAGGCTTTCCGTAGGGAAAATCTCTGACTCCACCCCGACCAATCCTCAGCTGCTGAAGGCCTCCTTATAATGCCAATTACCCTTCACCTGAATACTATCACATGTGACGAGGCTCAGATAATCCTTCGAGTAAGAGACTCGTCTCTAAAACGGTTAGACTCAAATGAGAGATGTGCATTAGGGCCAAATCCAAAACTCTGAGATTATTCAACCCTGATCACATGTGACGTGACGTATTCACCTGATGGCTAACTCCCATCACTCAAAGTACTACAAAGCACAAAGCAAGCAGCATTCGGACACAACAAACTACTCAAGCAATTCTATCCTCATAACGAGAAACTATACTAGCATACAATGCTAAGCTCATACTATCGGGCATAACCTAAACAGGCTATCCTACTGCTGTCTACTCAATACTAGCATGCAATTCTTATCTAGCTGAAACACATAAAGAAGGCACATAAGGCATCCTCTTAGATCCTTAGTCCTATACTAGCATGTTATTGTACTGAAACTGAAACTGAACTGATCTGAAATTGAAACTGAAACTGATAACATAAACTTGTAGGGTAATTTGGGAGTACTTACCTGAGCTCAGCTGATTGCATGCACCACACCCTTTTTCTCTTTTCAAAGTTCTTTTCTTTCTAAAAAAATTCTTTTCGCTTTTTCTAAAACTCTTTTCTTTTCTCAAAAATTCTTTTTGAAAATGTTTTTCTTTTGAAAACCTTTTATCGTTTCCTTAGTTTGAGTTCAGACACACTCAAAGTGTATCCGAATCCCTCAAACCAAGGGTCTGATACCAACTTGTAATGACCCAATTTTCACGACTAAAAATTTCTTTTAAAACAATACTAAAACCATATTTATAAAAAAACCGTTTCATAAGTTGTAACATAATTTCATAGTAATAATTCAAATCATAAACATATTATCAGAGTTAAACATCCCAGGCTAATTGACTATGGTGTGTGCGCTGCAACCTCTCTGAGCTCCTCTTTTGAAAACTGAGTACCTGAAACCAAAAACTGAAACCGTAAGCACGAAGCTTAGCGAGCTCCCCCAAACTACCCCATACCATACAAACATATAAAGCATATACTGGGCCTCGCCCACTGCGTCGGACCGAGGTCCGGACTAACTGGGGCCTTGCCCTCTGCATCGGACCAAAGTCCGGAACTGACTGGGACCTTGTCCCCTTCATCGGACCGAAGTCCGGAATTGACTGGGGCCTTGCCCCCTGCTTCGGACCGAAGTCCGGAAAATGACTGGGACCTTTTTCCCTGCATCGGACCGAAGTCCGGACTAACTGGGGCCTTGCCCCCTGCATCAGACCGAAGTCCGGAAACTGACTGGGACCTTGTCCCCTGCATCGGACTGAATTCCGGACTAACTGTATCGGACCGAAGTCCGGAACTAACTCATCATAGCATAGCATAAACATATCAATTAGCATGAACACATATACCGCATACTGCATCGGGCCGTAGCCCAGAACACATAACACATAAATCCTGTCTGAGCTACGAAGGCATCAAACATACTAACTACTGCATCAGACCGAAGTCCGGAAACTACTACTAACTAAACGGGCCGACATTGTGGCCTTAGACCCGTTCCTACTGGAAGGAAACTCACTTGCACTGCTGGAGTTTTTGCTGATACCCTTCTGACTGCTATCAGACACTCTCAAACTACTGCTCCAAAAACTCCCCGATCTACTAATACCAAATATAACACTTAGTCTAACTGTCCTCCAAAAGTCAACTAAGTCAACTCTATCAAAGTCAAAGTCCTGGTCAAAGTCAACCCTCCAGACTGAATCTACTCGCTGAGTCAGCCTGTTGACTCCTCAAGTCCTTATATTCTGAAACTCTCATAATGCGACTCAACTCGCCGAGTCACCCTAAGACTCATCGACTTCAATGATCCCTGAGTCCCATCCTGCTCAACTCACCGAGTCACCTCCTGACTCACTGATTCGAGGCTTAACCAGAAAAGGTTTGAGGTTCTGCGACCAGATTCGCCGAGTCCAAGAACAGACTCGCCGAGTCCAAGGCAATCTTCAACAGACTTGCCGAGTTGTTCTTCCAACTCGTTGAGTTCCTGCCTATCTTCATCCAACTCGCCGAGTCCACCCATGTGACTCGTTGAGTTCCTACGCGACTCTAAGACTGATATCTAGCCCGAATCGCCGAGTCATCTCCCAAACTCGCCGAGTCCTTTCGTGTATTCTCATAATCTTGAGTCATAGAGCTACTCCTTTGCTCCAAACAATAGATCTGGGTTCCTAGAGTCCATTAGCAACATAAAGTCGCTACCTTTACGTGCTTCTTGCCTCATAATACAAAAACCAAGCTAGAAAGGGACTTAACTCTTGGGGAATGGCTTTTAAATAACAACTAGAAAGGCTTTATGCATCAATTATTCATATAGAACTCAGATTTGGAGTTTCAACTCCAGATCTAACTCATGCTTCAAGATCTCATCAATATTTCTCTAACCCAAACCCTAAAACTCCATGAAAGTTGAAATAGAAAGGAGAAGGACAAGGATAATGATTCCTTACCTCCAAAATGACCTCTCACTAAAGTATAATCCGGATTTCTTCTAGTCTCCTTGATCTAGGCTTCTTGATCTCCAAGATTTCCTTCACCAAAACTAGATCTTGCTCCAAAAAGGATTATGGCGGCTAGGGTTTGGTATCTAGGTGAGAGAGACTGTAGAGGAACCCTAAGGAAGAGAATGAGACGTTTAAATAGTGCACCAAGTCTCAGATTTAGGGTTTTTCTCTTCAAACTAGACTCGCCGAGTCGGTCACTTACTTTACACCCGGATCCCGCTCCGACTCGTCGAGTTCCTCGCTGGACTCGACGAGTCAACTCTTTTGACTTAGTGTTTTATTTCCCTTTCTAACCCTTTCTGATTTTGGGTGTTACATCGCGTGTATCTCACATACCTTAGCAACCTAGTAATACTCTTCCAGTGTTCAGAATTGGGTTTACTAGTGTATCTACTTAGTCTGCTCACAACATATGCTAAGTCAGGTCTGCTCACAACATTAGACTGCCAATAATTCTTGAATATTCCACTTGATTAACACTATCACCTCTATTTTTACGTAGATGTTGACTAGTGTCAATTGGAGTTCTAGCTATGCTAGTGTCTCCCTTAGCAAATTTTTCAAGAATCTTATTCACAAAGTGTGTTTGACTTAAAATCAAACCACTTTAGGTTCTTGTGATATTAACTCCAAGAATCACATCTGCTAAACCCATATCTTTCATGTCAAACCTGGATTTCAACATATCCTTCGTGGATCTTATTATCTTGTCATCACTACCAATGATAAGCATATCATCAACATACAAACACAAGATGACATAACCATGAGTGGTGTTTTTCACATAGATACACTTATCACACTCATTGATTCTAAAGCCACTTTCCATCATGACTTGATCAAACTTTTGATGCCATTGTTTAGGAGCTTGTTTTAATCCATATAGAGAGTTAACAAGTTTATAAACCTTGTTCTCTTATCCTGAGGAAATGAAGCCCTCAAGTTGCTCCATATAAATTTCTTCTTCCAACTCCCCATTTAGGAACGCCGTTTTCACATCCATTTGATGAACTTGCAAGTTTCTGATAGCTGCAATGGCAAGAACTAATCTAATGGATGTTATCCGCGTTACCGGCGAATACGTATCAAAGTAATCTAGACCTTCTTTTTGTCTATAACCTTTGATTACTAGTCTTGCCTTGTATTTATCAATACTGCCATCAGGTTTCATCTTTCTCTTAAAAATCCAACGATAACCCAGTGGCTTGCTACCTGGAGGTAGATCCACTAGTTCCCACGTATGATTTTGTAAGATAGATTCTACCTCATTTTTGATGGCTTCTTTCCATTGAGGTCCCTTAGAAGAAGTAACTGCCTCTTGGTAAGTTTTAGGTTCACTTTCCACCACATAGGTGTAAAAATCATTACCAAATGATTTTTCAACTCTAGCCCTCTTACTTCTTCTGAGTTCTATCTCTTCTTCCTCGGATTGAGCTTGTTCTTCCTCTCGAACAACTTCGTTATTTGGTAAGGATGGGCTTTCAACTTCCTTGTCCAAACAAGGAAACACATCTTCAAAGAATGAATCATTCCTTGATTCCTTTATGGTATTCTTTTGTATTTCAGGATTCTTAGAATCATGCACAAGGAACCGATAAGTACTACTACTTTGTGCATATCCAATGAATACACAATCCACTGTTTTAGGCCCTAACTTTTGTACCTTAGGTGGTGGTACTACAACTTTAGCTAGGCACCCCCATACTCGTAAGTACTTATATGATGGCTTTCTTCCCATCCAAAGTTCATACGGTGTTTCATTCTTTTCTTTGCGAGGTATCTTATTTAGAAGATAGTCAGCCGACAAAATAGCTTCCCCCCACATTGACTGGTTTACACCCGAACTAATTATCATGGCATTGACCATTTCTTTTAAGGTACGGTTCTTTCTTTCAGCAATTCCATTGGATTGAGGTGAATAGGGTGATGTGAATTCATGACGAATTCCATTTTTCGCACAAAATTCAGCATAGGGAGAAACATATTCTCCACCCCTATCACTTCTAACCACTTTTATTCTCTTGTTGAGTTAATTCTTAACTTCATTTTTGTACAAGACAAACTTGTCTATTGCTTCATCTTTACTCTTAAGTAAATATATGTAGCAATATTTCGTGCTATCATCGGTGAATGTAATGAAGTATTTGTTCCCACCTTGAGTAGGAATTAACTTTAAATCACACACATCAATGTGAATTAAATCAAGAGGTTCGGTGTTTCTTTTGATTGTTTGGAAAGATAATCTAGTTTGTTTGGCTTCAACACATGTGGGGCATTTGTGATTTGAGTCAATATTAAGTTTTGGTATGTATTCTAGTATAATTAATCGCTTAATAGAATTGTAATTTACATGTTAGTGTAATGTCTTCGTTTTCTTTTTGAAAGGTTCCTGTAAAGAAAAGATTAGCACCAAACGATGTGGCTGAGGCTCGAGTTGGACTCGATTCCCTTAAACATATTTACCGTCTGTTCCCAGGGTACAACAACCTTAGCAGTATTGTGTACTGCCGGATATCATGACTTGCCTAAAAGAATCGCCGGAAGCAGGAGTACAGAGAAGGAGGAAGAAGAAGAGTATTTTCATTCGTGTGTTTGAATGAGACGGAAAGGTCTTCTTTTATAATTGAATCGTGCAATGGAAACAAATAACTAATTGATTAAGCGTTTAATGTTGTTAATTAGGCAATTAATGCATTCGTTACACGAATTCAAAAATAGGGACCAAAACTGTCAAGTTTAGCAAAAACGAGGGTAGGCTCGAGGTTTCGGAGCTGCATTCGTGTCCGCAGGTCGCGCCCATGCACGAGTTCTGTGTTTTTGGTTTACGAAATCCAAGATTTGCATCCCCCCCTGTGCGCGGGTAGGAATTGTAGCATAACGATAGACACAAACTTGTAAGCTTTTCATGCATTCAAGCTTATAAACCTTATTTGGTTTGGTCTTTCTATCAATGTGGGAATCATTCCCACATTCATCTCTTTTTGCTAAATTTATTCTCAAACACCCATCTTTGAGTATCGATATTTCATTCACATATACTCTATTTTGGACATATAATATATCGTTTCGAAGTCCTCGTGGAGGAGAAGACAAACCCACTTAGACTAATTATATATACAACATATGTATATATTTATATATGTCCAAAGTTAGTAAAAATATAAATATTTATACTAACTTTTCCAACAGATTCATCATTTAAATCTTTTCATCTCCTAAATGCATTGAGTGACTTGATGATGCTTCTAAGGATATGTTTTTAGATAGTACAATGAGAAAAGAGGTTTCTTGTGTCTGTCTCTAAATTGGGTTCTTTGATAGTAGTTATTCTTCTTAAGTGTTTGTTTGTGATGAGCCAAATGTATAAAAGTATTGTAGATTATTGAGTATGAACAGTTGGTGTTTGTTTATACTATTAGGATTTGGTGGAGGGTGGTGAAGATTGTGTGTTCAATGTTCCAATAGAGATTAATTTTTTCTGGAAATCAATTAGAAGATGGCAGAACTCTTGCCAACAAAGCGTAACAAAAGGACAAAAGAGATTGACCAAAAAGTGTATCAAAGGGACAAACATGTTACCTCCTATTTGGATTTAGTTTAATTTGTTCTATCATATCAAAAGTTGTGTTAAACTGATATTTGTCAACTTAAAATAATATGTTTACATATTATAAAAGTGAAAAAAATCATATAATGTTCTCTATTATTAATGGTCTAAGTTACAAACGCTCTAGATTTATCTGCTTATGTTATTATTTTCATTTTATTGAATTCATTATACATTTTGTTGTATTTTACCCAAAATCACAATTCACAAGTTCAATGTAAAGGAATTATTATAAAAAATAGTTTTTAAGAGCAGTATAGTCATTTTACACAGTCATTCAGATGCAAAATCAAACAACACGTTTCAAAAGTTAACTCAGTCAGAACTTTTAACTCAGTCAGTTTCTAACATAGTCAACTCTAACCCAGTTAGCAAGTATCAAACGATGGTTTAACCATGAATTTACCGTATATAACTAGATACATAACCATTAGACTCTCACAATTGAGCATGTGTATTGTGTTTTATGTATTTGGTTCAATACTTGGGTTTGATACTCAGAAGCACGTTCGAAATATAAAAGGAAAAACAGCAAAAAGGTCACTATGTTACCATAGAATTTCATTTTGACACCAAGCTATTTTTTTCTCAATTATGGCACTATATTTACAATTTTGTTGCAATATCAACAAAATGACCGGTTCTCCCGATAACTATTTCATGAATTGCAATAAAGTCACTAAGTTTACAAAAATTTCGATTTTGACATCGAGTTTCAACTTGTAAGAAAGTCACTATATTACCATAAAATTCCGATTTTGACACCGATTTTTTTTTCTCAATTCGTCATGATATTTACAATTTTTGTTGCAAATGTCAACTAATAAACCAATTCAGGAGATGTCATTGTGGTTTAAAAGCTAGATTTGTACAACAAATAAATGAAAGCCAGTTCCATGGTTTAAACTCACTTACAAGTCAGTAAAAATGGCATGGTCACCATTACAGGAGATGTTATTGTGATTTAGAAGCTTGTTTTGTACAAAAAATAAATGAAGACCCCTACAAGGTCGATTTAGTGGTACAAACTCACTAATCATCTCCTGGATCGACCTTGTAGTATCTTCATTTACTTGTGCAAATCAAGCTTCTAATCGACAATAGCATCCCCAGAACGAGTGAGTATGCCATTTTCGCAGAATTTTCAATGACTTTGAAACCATGGATCGACCTAAAAAGATAAGTGAAATTGGGTTTGATGCAAACATATATTTGAAACTCAATCCTACTAAATGATATCTTACGTGGCTTCCATATTATAATATTATCTTGTGATTTATTTTTTTATCCTGATAGATTGATGATAACTGATCAATTAGTTTTAAAGCGAGTTTGTAGGGATCCTCATTTATAGGGTTCTTCATTTATTTGTTTATTGTACAAATAAATCGACATTGTAAGGGTATTCATTTATTTGTTGTACAAATCGACCTTATATGAGTCTTAGATCGACCTTGTAGGGGTCTTCATTTACTTGTTGTACAAATCGAGCTTCTAAATCACAATATCATCTCCTGAAAAGGTGACTATGCCATTTTGCTGACTTGTAAGGGAGTTTGAACCATTTAACTAACCTTCATTCATTTGTTGTACAATTCGAGCTTCTAAACCATAATAACATCTCCTGAATTGGCCAATTGGTTGACATTGCAACAAAATTGTAGATGTAATGACATAATTGAGAAAAAAACTCGGTGTCAAAATAAAAAACTTTGTGGTAATATAGTGATTTTCTTGAAACTTAAAATTCAGTGTTAAAATCGAAATTTTGATAAATTTAGTTACTTTATTGCAATTCGGGAAAAATGACTATCGGAAGAACATGAAGAACTAGTCATTCGATTAATATTGCAACAAAATTGTAAATATAATAACATAATTTAAAAAAAGCTAACTCATTGTCAAAATCAAAATTTTAGAGTAATATAATGATTTTTTTTTTTACTATTTACCTGATATAAAATAAACTTTTTCTTGTTTTAGGTTTTATATACGAATTACCTTACTAGTTATTACTATTACTTATTAAAGACATAGCCAAATGACACACATATATACTATTGATTAAGGGAGGTGATATATCCACTTTTCTTTTTTATCCATCCACTTAAAACTAATTGTTTTGACATATATTCCCTTATTTAAAAGTTTTTAAAAAATATATATTAAAGAGACATAAAAATCCCTAACAATGTCAACGTGATTCTTCTTTCCAAACAACGACTTATCGTCCTCCTTAGTTGTCATTCAAGAAACGCCCTTTCTTTGTTTTTGCCGGTCGCTGGTTGTCGAACAGGTTGAATCTAATAAATTAAACACTTTACATGTATTAATTATATTATATTATTGGTTTTATTTGATTATATTAGGGTTCATAGGTGTATATTATATTATGTTTGTTTTTATCGGCAGTTCGTAAGGCTTTCATAAGTTTTTCACTGTACATTCATTGGTATATACTTGGTGATAATATTGCATTGAAACATTGATTTTGCAAAATGGGATTTACTAGGATTAAGGTTTAGGTTATAAAGTTGGTGCACGTGTTATACATAGCTACTAGACCTTCAAGGCTTTAATACCACCCAAAAAGAATCTCAATAGTATATGAATATGTACGTGATCATAATTACTATAAAATACTGCAAATTTGTTTCATGTTTTGATAATTGTTTTATTGTTATATAAACAAGTAAGAGTCTGCCTCCTTCGAAATGCAAGTATAATTGATGCCAAAGAAGATTAAACATGAAATAACCTATTTTATTTATGTTTTATATTCTGTCATAGACACCATTTCAGTGCACCAACTATTAATTTTGCAAGGCGATGATATTTTCTATAAACCCATAACCAAGAAAAAGGATTCAAACTCATTGATTTATGTTTTATATTATGCTATATGCAGAATTACAATACACTAACTAGTAACTTGATTTATGTTTTATATTATGCTTTAGGCATCACTCGAATGGATTCATCAAGTCCTATGATCGAAAATGAAGAACTATATTTAGCTAATTCCAAATTTGAATCATATAATGAATTGCTAAAGAGTGTACGAAACTTTTATTACGCTAAAGGATATGCATTATCTATTCGAGATTCAAGTAAAGACAAATATGTCAAGTTGCAATGTGATCGGGGTGGTTCCTATCGAGATAGATTGTGTATTGGTGATAAAAGAAAGAGGAACACCAGATCTCGTTTGATCAAATGCTCCTTCCAGATTGTAGGTAAAAAAGGAATTGACGGTTCATAGGTAGTTAATGCAAAAAAACTTGACTCATAACCATGAACCATCTATTGATATCTCTGGGCATCCATCATTTTGTTGATTATCATTAGATGACGTAAAAAGTCTCAAAAAACATGTCGCTTTCTGGCATACCCCCAAGGCAAATTCTTTCTTATTTACGTCAGAGAAACAAAAACCTTCCGACTGATTCTCGAACTATATACAACCTGAAGGCAAAACTTCGTAAGGAAAAGTTGCAAACTCGATCAATGATTAGTGCCTTATTTGAAGAGCTTGAAAAAGAGGGTTTTATTTATGATATTTTATATAATACAATAGGGCATATAACCCATTTGTTCATCGCACATCCTTTGTCAATTAAATTGGCCAAAATCTTCTCAACGATCTTTGTGATGGATTGCACATACAAAACAAACAAATATCACATGCCTCTCTTTGACATCATTAGTGTTTCATGCTTTAATACCTCATTTTATTCTGTGTTTGCTTTTTTGGAGAAAGAGGACGAAGATAGTTATATTTGGGCATTAAGTGCATTTCAGAAGATTCTTGAAAATTGTGACCCGTCTGTTATTATGACTAATAGAGAGTTGGCATTAATGAATGCCATAAAGATGGTATTTCCCAACACAAGAAACCTTTTGTGTATTTGGCATATCGAAAAGAACATGTTAGCAAATTGAAAGAAGCATTTTGAACATGGTGATTAGTTTAATAATTTTATGTCAATTTGGACAAATGTAGCATATTCAATTACACCAACTATTTTGAGACTAATTGGGCTGAATTTGAGTGTTTATATCAGACAAAAAAGTTGCACTTGAGTATATAAGAAACACATGGTTTCCGTGGAAACAAAAGTTTGTTAGTGCATGGACAGACAATTGCTTGCATTTTGGTAATCGTTCATTTTCAAGGGCTGAAGGCGCTCATGCTAAACTCAAGTTGTATATGCAAGTATCTACCGGTGGATTTCAAGAAGTTAAAGAAAAAATTTGTCTTGCGGTTACACATGAATTCAACGAGATTAAAGTGAAACTCGCAAGTGAAAGAATTCAAGTTCTTCTTAAGTGTAATGTGCCTTCTTTTAGAGAGCTTTTGTATCTTGTATCTCATTTTGCACTAAATGAGATACACATGCAATATGAAAAAATGAAAAATGGTAATATTACAAAGATTGTACTTTTAAACTGTTATAAACCATTACCTTTTACATAGCCATTAATAACTATTTGGTTTTTTCAGGTATAATGAATCCTTGCACTGGTCATTTCATGGCAACCATAGGTCTTCCTTGTGCTCACAAGATAAATCATTTGCAAGGAGTGCCACTTTTCTTGGATCTTATTCACCCACATTGGAGGATTGATACATTACGCCAGGATTTAGAAGATAATTCACACAATGATGTCACCAATGAATTTGATAAGTTGCTTAGTGAGTTGTCTTCGAAATACCAAATGTGGCCTCTAAGTAAGAAATAATTTGCTACTTCTATCGTTACAAAACTTTTGACTGATCTGATACATTCTTTGAGCCTGTGATTCATCAACCAAAGGGTAGACCTCCAAAAGAAAAAAAAAAGGAATAAGTTCAACCGCACGAGACCCTTCAAGATTTGAGCTTGTTGAATCATCACAAACACACAATCATTTGAGTTATACTTCTGCATTTCAAACAAACAATGAAATGTCCGAAAACGACTTATTTGATTTAAATGCATATCCAACTTTTTAAGTGATGATATGCAACTAGAGTAAGGTGAATGTTTCTTTATCGTCAATTTTTTTTTACATTATTTTCATTTGAATATTTTTGCTGAACAAGTTTCTTTGAATATTATTTTTCATTTCAATGTTTCTTGTATGATGTAATGCATGTGTTTAATAGTTTTGTTATGAACCAAGACTCTACCATAAAAACTGATATGGGATTAATATTAATGATTGGCACTAAAATAAATATAAATTGTTTGAAACTAATAAGATGTATTTATACTTTACATAATAGAGCACGTTTAAACTTTCATATTGATGTGACGATGAAAATTAGTATTAACTTTATAAAGTGATAAATATTACAAATGAAATTAATTTTTATACGTAAGAAAAAACACATAAGCGATAGATAAGAAAACAAAAGAGAAAAAAGGAAAAAAAGAATAACAAACATGCCAATTATTTCTCTATTTATATTTGGTAATTAGAAAATATTGGTTTTCTTATATTATATTTTTAATGATTAAAAGAAAGGATATAAAAGAGAAACTACTTTTATATAAGCAGAAGAATAAAATACAAAGTCGATATATCACTCCCCATTGATTAAAGACTAAAATATATCGTCTTAATAGAATAAAAGAGGAATACCATATTCCCTCATCGTGGTTCAGAATAACTCAAAAATTCGAATAAAAGGAATAATCTTTTAAGATAATTGAAAGCATAAGGAGGTATAATGCAACTGTTAGGAAATTTGATCCCTTATATATATTCTTCATTTTGGGACCATAAACGATTTAGAGAGATACTAACTAGTCAACATTGTTCAGCGGCCGATCTTGAATGCGTTTAAAAACCTTAAAATATACACAAAAATATAATATTTTAATCTTCTTTTATAATTCCAATGACACGTTTAATAAAATCACATTCTTAATGTATTACAATAATAAAATAACATATTATATAATATACAGAAATACTTTGAATTGTGAGAGTTTTCACTTACCAAAACAACACATTGTTTCAGGAGAACTCGATGGCATTCTTTTTTAATAACGGACAATTTTTCTTACGTTTTCTTTTTTACGTGTTCGCAGTTCCAATGGTAGTTGCTGGTAATGTGAAAGCAGTGTATTAGATAACGTTTATATGTAATTTACATATATTGTTGTTTTAAAACTAAATATAAACATTATCTAATACAATGTAAACTAAATATATGTGACAACCCTAAATATATTGCCGTTACAAACCCTACTTTCATTAACGGAATGCGTCACTATATATTATTTTCGGTAATGGTTGGGAGTTGTCAATAAACAAATATCTAGTTATTCATATGACACGATATTATCATAAGTAATTATAACTTGTAAATGTTAACCCCGTTTAACTAAATAGAGTTATATTACTTTTCAACCACTTCACCCGGGTAAAAAGTTTTAACCTCGTTAAACTTTAGCATCGGGTAGCCGTGTATCGGGTCAATACCCGAGACATATATAAACAAAGGGACACTACAATTGAACTCTTTTACCACACCTTCACCTCTCTCTCACTACTTTCTCTCTCTAGACCCGAAATCGACCCCAAATCCGCGAATTTCCGACTTCCAAACGTAAGGACTCATTCCCTATCTTAATCTAGACATACTTCACTGTATTTAGAGGCCAAAATCATAGAAATCAAGGACCAAAAAGGAGTTTACGGCCTAAGAAGCCCCTTAGGCCGTAAACCCCTAGAAACTTGCCAAAAACCTCATTTTTCCTTCCTTTAAACTTATGGACTAATTAAGGCATATACCTAGGAGAGTTTGGACACTAAAACACAAGGAATTGAAGCTTAAAAAAGAGTTTACGGCCCAAGCTTGTGCTTAGGCCGTAAACACCCCAAAAACCCTTGTTTAAAGTCCCCAAAACTCATCTTAGGTGTTTGGTAATTTAGACTTGACAATAAGGAAGGTTTAAATGCATCAAACAACATCATTTGAGGACAAAAAGAGGAGTTTACGGCCAAGGCTAAGCTTGGGCTGTAAACACCCAAGTTTTTGTGTCAAACAAGTCCCAAAACTTCTCTAATGCATGTAAGGAATTTAGCTAAGGCCCTTGGATGTGTGTTGTACCATTAAACTTCCCATTTTGAGGCCAAATGAAGAGTTTACGGCCAAGGATATTCTTGGGCCGTAAACTCCCCAATTTTCATGCCAAATTGTCCCAAAACTCATTTTAAGGCCTTCTAGAATTTACCTAAGGTGAATGAGAACATGTTGTACCATTTAAACATCCATCTTGAAGGATTAAATGGAGTTTACGGTCCAAGAACAAGTCTTGGCCGTAAACTCCCCAAAATGTTACAAAATAAGAGTTTAATCCCTCCATATTGGTCCAAGACACATACCATTAAAGTAAGGAAGTGAAATAAAGCCTTAAACATGCAATTTGGAAGACCACATGAGCTTACGGCCAAGCCTAGGGAGCTTACGGCCGTAAACTCCCAAGGAGTGGCCTTTAGGCCGTAAACTCCAAGGGAGTGAGCTCATGGACCCTCCCGTAAATCCTTCTTAGCCTTAAACCACTCCCGGGAACCCCTTCTAGGCCCTAAAACCCCGAATTGATGCTAGAATGCCTCAATACTTAAACGGAAAGCATAAAATGATTAATTTCTTGTACAAGTCATTATTTGGAACAAAACGCTCAACCGACACTTTTACCCGATTTACCCGATTCACCCGATTTACGCGAACTCAGGTGAGTTCATACCCCTTTAATGAACCTTTCAAATGTTTGATATGTTTTAGGGGGGAGATACAAGTTCAATATACATGTTTATGGAAAGTTATACAAGACAATTTTACATATTACAGAATTAATCACATGTGATTCACTACCTGTAGTTCAAATCACATGTGATTTATCACTATGCCTTATAAATCAATCATTTGTTTTCAAAACTATTTTGAATGGACAAACAAGTTTTAAATGTCTCTTTTGTACAATACTTTTATTTAGTAAATCTCTTCATAAAAATGTAATCACACTGATATATTTATATAAGTAAGACTTGAAGGACTTAGGACCGATAGCTCGCCTTATTTCCTGTTCTTGTCTGATTGTGGACTTAGGGTAGTGGTTATCCGTCCGACTGTCGTTGATTTCTTAGTTATATATCTCGTATATTAGTATGGATTACGAGTATTTCTTATTTCAGTAGATGCCTAAATCACTAACTTGACTAGAACCATATACACTAAGTTAACTATAATAGGTATAGTTAAGGTCTCTATCTCTTGTTTTAACTACTATTCTACACTACTATAATTCTCTCTATTATGAAACTATACACTATTAAGAGAATACAATACAAGTTATACAAAAGACTACCCCACTATAACACAAGAGAAAGTACAAATCATAATATAACTCATTTACCCACTACGAGATACTCTATTCGCTACACACTACGCCCGAAGTTTTCCGATAGGAAGACGACACTATATGTATAGATCTATACGGGGCAGACGCTATTACATCCCGACTGATAATTTCAGTCCAAGCCGCACAGGTCCAGGGATGCCTTTACTCCACTACACTATACATGACTGGGAAGGTCATGGGGGTCCGCTATTACTCACACTATTGGTAACATACAAGAAATACACTATAACCGCACTAAAACACTAAACGAAAGATGAAGTTAATATCCCGAAGTAAATAAGTATCTAATACTAAAGGAAGCTGCACCACTATTATTTACTTCAAGTATAACTCACTATATTGCTTTACTTATTGGTGAGTCACTATTATACTTCCACGATAAATGGTTTTCAAAGATGGAAATATCATATTTCATAATGGTTTTCACTTACTATTCAGTTCTGGAAAATATAGGATTTTCTAGGTTTTACTACTACTCATGAGAACAAACATTCAGCTTTCATACTAATGATTCTAATGCTTTTTATATAAGAACCCACACTAAACTCTTATGAACTCACCGACTTTATGCTGATATTCTTTTCAAAATAACTTGTATCTTCAGGTCAAAGATAGACAGGTACAACTGCAGCATTTTTGGAGAAGATGGAGCATGCAAGACCCATCTCTTATTTTTGTTTACTTTTGGTGTTTGTCAAACATTACAAAACACACTTGTAATTACACTTACTATGTAAATGAAATGGTTGTATGTTTCTTGCTTTTACTATTATACAATTGTGATGATACTGTACATGACGTCCTCCACCTCGAAACGTATTCCGCCGTTATCGGTTTTGGGGTGTGACAATATAAATATTATTTAATACAATGCTTTTAAAAACTAGTTTGAATGTGTCAGTCAACCGGGAACCATAAAAAAGAGTAGTTCAACTAATCGATTTTATGCTTATTTTTGAACTACAATGAACCGTCAATTTTTTACAAAAACCCCGTTAAACGATTAAATTAAACCGTTTAAATTGAATAAAAACATATGAAAATGAAACGTTTTGCATAACAAACTTTGTTGATTTACATCTATTTTAGAATTTCTAAATAAAAACACATGGTAAATGTTATAAGGTTTTTCGATGCGTTTATATTAATCTAAACCATATTTTGTCTCGGTATTATACGTTATTTTCTTTTTGATATACGTGGATTAATGTAAAACTTATGGTTATATGTTTTTTTTAATGTATTAGGGTTGATCTACAAGTTGTTTTATATGTATTTTTAATGTTTGAACTTATAGATGTCAAAATTTTGTTTTATTTATGTTATGTATGTGTTTGTAGGAAAATAGGAAAAATAAAATAAAATTATGGAAACGGTTGACCAGAAGGTCAACCCAGTTAAATTGGTTAAACCGGAAACCGGTCATTATACCGGTTCAACTAAAAAGTTGGTTTTTAAAACATTGTTTGAAAGTCATACGGGCATACTTGATTCGTTCTAAATATGTTGTTAAGAAACATGTATTCAAACGTTTAAGAAACATGTATTCAAAACCCAATTCTAACTTGTAACACTTTAGAATTTTTCTAGCTCTTTGCTAGAATATTTTAATTTAATAGCTAAAATGTAAATGTATCCGAACAATATTTGAGTTGATAAATCACCACCCAAAATGTCCAAAAAAGACACCAGTTAGGATGCAGTAAGATAAAGATAACAATATCTAACAAACCCAAATAAATCAAAAAACAACAGACCGTAAAAGTTGAGACACGATAATCAATTGTGATTAAAAAATGTAGAAAATTGTTTACATCCACTAGGAGTTATGATTTACTTGTATATTGTACAAAAAAAAAAAAAGAATCACAACACTTTACCAAATGTGTAATTGATGATCCAAAGAAATAAAAATGACAAAATCATGTCACTTAAAACCCATTAGATGCTAATGCCACTTGAGATGAGGCCTCTTGTTGACACCAAGTAGCCTTATAGTTGAAAATGTTATTTGAAGTGGCGAGTAGATGCAAAGTTGCTGGTGTATTGGAAACATAAACAAATTCTCAGATGTAATGTCCCTTCTGGCACGTATCATAATATTGTCCGCTTTTGGCTCCCGGCATGAAAACTTCCTAGGGGGTCACCCATCCCTGGATTGCTCTCACCCGTGCACGCTTAACTAGAGAGTTCTTATGTGATCTGCTGCCCTCACGACTTTACAATGCGTTGTGACAAGGAAGGTATTCAACCCCCTTATAAGGAAATGTTTCTTTCTCCTTCCAATCCGATGGGAGATCAGGTGCAACCCACCTTCACCCCCCATTATAGGGTTCGACGTCCCCATCGAACACATCGACTCGTGCCCCAGCTCTGATATCATTTGTAACATCACCATCTGGCACGTATCATAATATTGTCCGCTTGGCCTCCCTACACGAAAACTTCCCAGGGGGTCACCCATAACTGGATTGCTCTCGCCCGGGCATGCTTAACTGCAAAGTTCTTATGTGATCTGCTACCCTCACGATTTTAAAACGCGTTGTGACAAGGAAGGTATCCACACCCCTTATAAGGAAATGTTTCGTTCTTCTTCCAAGCTGATGTGAGATCAGGTGCAACCCACTTAATTTGTAACATCCCCCTCTGGCACGTATCACATTATTGTCCGCTTTGGGCTCCCAATGCGAAAACTTCCTAGGGGGTCACCCATCGCTGGATTGCTCTTTCCCGGGCACGATTAACTACATAGCAGCAAGTGAAGTATCGAAGGAGGCAATATGGCTAAAGAACTTCATCGGAGACCTTGGAGTTGTACCAGTTGTAAAGGAGCCTATGGAGATTTTCTATGACAACGAGGGTGCGGTCACCTTAGCCAAGGAACCAAGGGATCATGGCAGATCTAGGCATATCGACAGAAAATATCACTTCATTAGACATCGAGTAGAAGAAGGACTCCTCGTAGTGAAGGGGGTATCGTCAGAGGAGAACCTAGCAGATCCCCTTACGAAGGGACTGAGTAGGGTTAAGCACTTGCAACACGCTAGGAGTATCGGGCAAAAGGACAATATTAGTTTTTAGTGATTAGATAGATATTAAGAAACTTGTAATAACTAAAATGTAATTGACACTTGATGATTGAATAAAAGGAGTTTTATTAATAAGTAAAAATACTATCTTGTGTCAATTGTTTACTATTGTTTCATTTTTGCATGTTTTGACTTCCAGAATAATAAGATTATTCAAACTATCCACAGTCGATCATACTTTGGAAGTAGGTTATGAGATTAGACTGTCATGAATGGGTTTTTAAGATTGTCTAAGGAGTTAGACATAGCAAAAGTTTGCTATAACATTCATGAGTGCTCTTGAAATAAGATTAGAGTATTGGACTAAACCCACACTTACATGAATCACTTCATGGAATTTATCACGAGTGATTGTGAGATGATAATATCGTATAATATTCAAACCTAGATATATGAGTTGTTGATTATGAGTTGGTTGTACATTGATAGTGCGAAAACGCGTTAGTAACTTGATGTTATAACACGTGTTGTTGTGTATGATTCATCGAGTAGTTAGTACAAGCATATAAGTTGAAGTTTATTTTTTCCTTTTATCCTAAGAGCATTAAAAGCGATATCTTGAGCCCCTCGATGATTTTGTTTTGACTTATGCGTCGGGCCCGGTCAGGACTTAATTGATGTGTTCAATTAAGCTCTATGTCAAACAAATAAGAAATAGGGAAACAAACTGTTGGACAATGAGTATGACTTTATTCCATGTCTTTGTCCACACGATATCTTAAAGAACAGAGGATTATATGATCCCTTATCTAATGGACGCATCGAAGTTCGACATCGGCTTTTAAGAGCTACGATTGCTAATCGGATTTTGAAGTCATGCTTACAGTTATAGTTATTAGACTTATCCAAGTAGGAGATTGTTGGATTAGGTGTCTAAGCACATAACTATAATTGGTATGTACTTGACCCGATAGTAGCATGGTCCATTTCGGTTTGCCTTCATCAGAACAATTTGATAAGATGTATATTTGAGAAAGAGGTTATTTGTGATTTATTTAATTGATATTGATCAAGAATTAATTTAGTGATCAAAAGAGACTAATTAAATTAACAGGGGATGATTATGTAAATCAGTGATACATATGGTTTGAGCTAATGATCCATGATTGATTTGTGATGGGCTAAGCTTATGAGATAGTCCATGAAGTGTTAGTCCAAATCAATTGTTGGATCATAAGCCCAAGTGTATGAATTTGGGTTTACAAGTGACCTTTGGAATTCTACACTATAAATGTGTACCCTTAGCTCCAAAATCGGCACACTTGCATTCCGAGAAGAAGCTAGCCGATTTTTGGTGTCTCCTAAACCTCTCTCATTGTCCTTTAATTGTTCTTGGTGTTTGTGACTTGTTTGAGGAATCATACTTTGGGTGCTAAGCTCTTTTAAGGCCAAGTTCTACAAGCTACAACAAGAGGTAATCATCTAACTAGTTTTTATGATACATATATCAAAGTTGCATGCTAGTTAAGCTTCATGCTTTGGAAAATGAATATTGCATGTATAATTAGACAAAACTTAGATCCAAAGCATTAGGGTTGTATGTGCACCATAGGGATATTAGAGTACATAAAACCCAACAGTTGGAACAATTATTTTTTAGTTAATCGATATTAGAAAATTGATTTGTTATAAGTTGGTATCAGAGCTAGGTCACGGGTCGATGTGTTCGATGTGGACATCGAACCCTATAATGGGGGTGAAGGTGGGTTGCACTAAGATGACAACATATCCCATAAGAACTCTGTAGTTAAGCGTGCTCGAGCGGGAGTAGTACCGGGATGGGTGACCCCCGGGAAGACCTCGTGTTGTGTGGCCCAAAGAGGACAATATTGTGATACGTGCCAGAGGGGGATGTTACATCATATCATGACTGCTTGAAGTGACTAAGGAGATTAGACATAGCAATTGTGTTGCTGCAACATTCATGAGTACTTAGAAAATGAAGATTTTGAGTATTAGATAAACCCACGCTCAAATAATGACTCCATGGATTCTATAATAAGTAATTCTGAGATGATAATATTTTATATTCTTAAAACAGTAATATATGAGTTGTAGTTTACAAGTCGGTTGTGCATTGGTGTTATGTAAACACATCAGTTACTTGATGTTATAAAACTTAGAGTCATGTATGATTTGGTGAGTAAAAGATACAAGAATATGAGTCAAAGATTATTTGTTCCTTTTTCCCTAACAGGAAAACGATATCTTTGGACCCCTCGGTGATTTAGTGCTGACTTATAGTGTTGGTACCAGTTAGGACTAAATTATTGTGATTAATTAGTAAGTCTTATGAGGTCATCACATTTCAGGAAATTGGTAAACAGAATTTTGGACACTGAGATTGATTCTAATCCGTGTCTCGTGTCCATACAATATCTTGTAGAACGAAGGAATATTTGATCACTTATCTTAGGACCAATGACCGATTTGTTCAAAAGCTGGAGTTGCTCTGGGAAGCACCATTTGCTATTAGTTTAGAAGTTATACTGACAATTATATTTATAGACTTATCTAAGTGGGAGACTGTTGGATTAGGTGTCTAAGCAATAACTAAATTGGTACGTACTTAAATTAAAAACATAGTCCTTTTGGGTTGCCCTCAGACGTAGTAATCGAATGTGATGACTTTTAGAGAGACAGAGAGAGACTGATTTATTGATTTATTATATGATTAATAAATAGCAATAAATGATTTGTTAATATATTATAAGAACAATATATTAATTAGAAAATAGTATTATTTAATTAAGAATGAATCAGAAATTAATTAGAATTAATTGGATTAATTAAAACTGCAAGGACCTAAGCTATAATTGTTTAATAGTTGAACAAAAGTGTCACACCCCAAAACCGGAACGGCGAAAACGTTCTGGGGCGGAGGACGTCATGTACAGTATCATAACACAGAAATATAGTAAACAAACAAACAACATCATCCATTGCATTAATAATGTATTTTAATACAAGTGTGTTTTTTACAGTTTGTAAGACACCAAAAATACGAATCAAAATAAAAGATGAGTCTTGAAGTATGCTCCATCTTCTCAAAAGCTAGTCTCTGTACCTGTCTACTGATGACCTGAGAATACAAGTTATTTTAAAAGAGTTTATCAGCTTTAAAGCTGGTGAGTTTATAAGCATTTTAGTGTCCTTGTTTGTATGTAATGTTTGTAGTAATTGTTTGTATCTCTTAGAAAATCCTATATTTTTTACTAAAAGTAGCCTTCTACCAAGGCATCAAGTGTGTTGTGTGTTTGTTCATTGTAAGAGTGAGTATCCCTCCCAATGTGACTATCATTAATAAAATCTAGTTTGTACATTATTATTCATGTGAAGATCATAAAATAAATGTAATGGGGAAAATAATGAAGTACTGTAGTTTTATGTTATAGCAACTACTGTTGTACTAACCACCTTAAACCAATTGTTAATTAAGGTATAATGTGATATAATTTTTAACCATACTTGATCGACCTAGTATAACACGACGCTCGAAGACGTCGAGATGGTATGACATTCATCACCCGAAGACCTGCAGGTCCCATTGTAGCTAGCAGCAAGGTGTAGGACGGTCAGTCTAGTATAGATCTATACACGAATTCACGCTCTCCCTTCAGAAGACTTTGGTTACAAAATGAGCCATGACATATTCCATGCCCCGAAGTAGTGCCTCACATTTATGTTATAGTGTATATGTATTGTATGTACTAGTGTAGTGAATGTCCTCTCTGATTCTCATCATAGTATGTTCTCTCTGTATAGTGTATAGTATGTATCAACTCATGTATGAACTGATTCTTTGTATATTTCATTGTACTAGAAATTAGTAAGTAGTGTATCCCTAAACTATACTTATTATAGTTTACTAGAACTATTGTTTGAATGACTTGGAAAGCTTATACACCTTTACTACCCAAAGGTGTTGGAATAGAAGTAAAAGATTTATATCCATACATATATACATAATATATAACTAAGGATCAAACGACATTCGGATAAACAACCGAGTACTCTAAGTCCACAACCAAACAAGGAACAGGAATTAAAGAGAGTTATCAGTCCTAAGTCTTTCAAACCTTACTTATATAACTATATATGTACTGGACATGGTTTTGACAGTATATAAGTTTAAAGAATTGAAAGTAATGTTTTTGCAAAAGTTTTATAATAATTTTAACATGTAAAAGAGTTTGATAATCAATTTGAAGTAGTTTTGTTGACAAAACAGTTAGAAGTATAGTAAATTCACGTGTTTGATAGTTATAAATCACATATGATTGATATTATAAGTAATATGATTCAACTTATATCCCCTCCCCCCCCCCCCCCCCCCGTAAAAGCATTTAAAGATATTTAAAAGGTTTACTAAGGGGTATGAACTCACATGTAGTGAGTGATGCGACTGTAAGATCGGTTTAGGAAGTTGAGTGTCAATTGCGGACTTGAGCACAAACGAATCCTATCAACCTTATAATGACATATGTATGTATACAATTAGTGTTGGTAACAACTAATTATTGAATTTGGACCACCTTAGGGACTAGTAAAAACTTATATTGAAGTGTTACAACCATATATGATTATATAAAAGGAGTATATGGCTATACAAGGGAGTGTATGGTCAAAATACACCATATTGGTGTGTGTGCGGCCAGGGTGTGCGGCCGCACACTCGCTATGAAGTGTGTCAAAACGTATTTTAAGGCCTTAGAACCTATCTAGGAAGGTTTCTCACTTCATGATCTAGCCTTATATGGAGTTTATTGCCATTTTAGGACCTAAAAGGGTGTGTATGGTTGCACATGGTGTGTGCGGCCGTACACTCCTGAAGATCCTGAGAAATGGCATTTTTCCAGAAGATCTTCAAGTGTTCTTGGCATATAACAAGCTATGATAAGTGTTTATACGATCTAGAGGCTTAGAAGTATGGTTAAACTCTAAAAAGTTTAGTATGTGTTCTTGGAGATCTAACACCAAAAACGTGTTTTCATGGATCTAAGTAGGGAAGAAGGCTAGTTAAGTTAAAGTACCAACAAATCAAAGGAAGTATTACTTACTTTTATGAAGAACAAGATGAAGATTTGGATGATACTTGAGAGAAAACATGTTCCAACTTTGAAGGAGTAGGAAAAGTGTTCAAAATGACTAAGGATGGTATATATAGGCAAGAGTGTGTGGCTGGGATGGGTGTGCGGCCGCACACTCCATGTTTTGGCGTGTTTGGCCCGATTTTGCTTGATATGCATCATGTTATCCCATTTCTAGGTTCCTACCTTAATTGTACTAGGTTTAGAACACTCAAATAGACCCCCAAACAGTGCTAAAAGCTAGCAAAACGAGTCTAATTTTGATTAAATTGGTCTCTTGCACAAGATAGAAATTTCGGGTTGTCACAAAAAGGGATTCCAGAATCTTCCCAAAGGGGTGGAAGGTTGTGAAGAGGCATTTTAGGGTTTCTAGAATATCCTAGAAGATAATTAGGAAACTAGATAATTATCTTATTTGAAATATTGCCTTTGGCCTATCAGTAAGGAGTAACTCTCTCAAATGAGAGGTCATAGGTTCAAGTCTCACTAGGAGACATTGGTGGTGTTTAGGATTAGATTAGGAGTATGATAGTTTGTCGTTTAAAAAAAAATCAAGTAAGGGTTATCTAGGGTTTTACCTATCACCTATAAATAAGTTCTATTAGCCTCATATCTTCGACCACTTCTTTTGTTAAGAGCATAGCCGGAAATTTGATTTCCTTCGCCTCTCTCTTCAAGTTCCTTAGTTGTTGGGGTTTGGGGGTGAACCATTAGAGACACAAGATTTTGTGGTGCTAGCTTCCAAGAGTTTTTGAAGATTGGTTTGATTTGTTAGCTATAACAAATCAAAAGGTATGTAACTATCCTTATGAATTTCGATTTCATTAGGGGCATAGTACTTTTGCTTAATTCAAAAGTATGTTGCCTTTATGTGAAAGACATAGATCCCTTTAGGTTGCATGTGCCCAAATTCTTAATTCTTAAGTATTTTCCACTTTGAGCATTGTTGTTGTAACCTAAATAACCCATCAATGGTATCGAAGCTATTGATGTGTCTTGATTAATCGCACATTTGTTGAATGAACAAAACTTTTTCGTTAAATTGCTGTTGACGACGTGACAGCGCATTTGTCACGACGTGAGCATAGTCAAATCCAGATTTTCGGATCATCTTGCCTAATTTGATTTATATGGTTGTTAATTGATAATTATCAATTTACATATCTACCAAAATCTGATTTTTTTCCTATGTCGGATAATTAATTGAAACCCTAAATGTTAGGAGATATCCTTAAATTGATAAAGATTAATTAATATTATCCTTATGGCTCTTATTATTAATTTCATTAAATGTTTATATTAAAAGATAATTATAAAATCCATAAATGGTTTAAATTTAATTAAATTAAAAGTATTTAATTTAGATAACTAAAAGATTAAACATTGTATTTTTAAATGTTTTAAAATACACCTTATATATAGTATTAAAAGTTTAAAATCTCCTATTCTAATAAATAAGAGCAATTTTGTCACGTGACATTGTATAGCCCACCCCCAGCAATTTATCCTGCCTAAAATACTTAAGTGATTTTCCGAAACAACCCTTTGCACCTCTTATTCATTCATTATCATCGAGAGACAACAACTCATCAATTTGAAACCTTAATCCAGCCGCTCATTGGTCGCTGGCCCTCTCTCTCTCTCTCTCTCTCTCTCTCTCTCTCTCTCTCTCTCTTTTTCTCTCTATCTCTGGTCAAAACCATTATTGCTATCTGTTTCTTTGCTCAAGAAAACAGTAGCATCTCAACAAAAGAACACCATTTATGACGACTAAAGACTTACACACACAATAGGTCTTTCTCTCATTGGTTTACGATCATACTCCACCACATACCTCAATGGAGAAGTACTTTAGGAACGCATACAAAGGGGACACAGGGGTTCGACACTCCGGTGAAGAGAAATTCCTCAGCATATGGAAAGGTCATCTTCTTAGGCTACCATTTTTTCTTTTACCGCTCAAATTCTAGATGTCGTTCAGGAATCGCTCAAAAGTTTCCTAACATTTCGTTTTTTGGGTTTTTTAATTTCCATGAACACCAACTGTTTGACAAAATGCCTCGATTACTAACATTTTTTCTACATATATTGTTGTTGATGGCTATCTTTCAACGATTTTGTTGCTGGTATTCTTTTTTCTAATATTGTATGTTTGTGTTTTCTAAAAAAAGATTGATTTATTTTACTATGTTGTTAGGACTTGGGTGTTATCTCTTGCATATGTCATTGCTTAATTGGCTTGGATAGCAGGTAAAAAAGCCAATCAAGAAATAAATCAATAAACAAGGATTCAGGTAGGATCAACAACGATTGCATTTGCACTTTGTCTTGGGATCTGTTGGGAGGATTCATAAATCTCTAATTCCATTTTGCTGACCACAATTTATAGAGATTTAACATTTGAAAGTCTGTGAAAATTTTCACAGATCTAGTGGTTTAGTTTGCTGGTCGGGAGAGAACATGACACGAGGTTATTGTTTTTTTTATTGTTCTTGGCTTTTTGTATTTCTGATGTCGTTCATAATTTTTGTAGTGAACCAAGTTGCTATTACGAGTTGTAATTGTTATGTGGCTTATGGTATATATTGATGTTAGTATATAAAGGTTGTGTATGCATATTCACCATTTGATAAAATTTCTAACTGAAATAAAAATGTGATCTTTCACTTGAAGGGTAGTTTGTGATCAGTATGTCTATGAGGGGTTTTGGGTACACTAATTTCACAAGAATTAAAAGTCTGACTTTTGGAAGGTAGGTTAGGCTTTTCAACGCCTATATATAGGATTTATATATTGTCTTTAGTGGAAAAAAGCAATTCATATTATACATATAAAGCCCATGTGCTCCCTTTGCTTGTTTTGTTGATTCTAATAAAAATGTATTATTAGTTTGTAATCTATTTAGTGTGCATCATATCTAATATTATTTGAAGTTATCTGGATCTGAATTGGACATTTAGATAAAGATTTAGGCGGGAAATGAATATGACAAAAAGCATTTTTTTGTAGTCTTGGCCAAATAGTGATGAGTTGATTCGCCTATACGGACGGTTGCGATATGAAGGTGTATAGAAGTCATAAGCTAAGTCGGTTCATTGATTACAACTAATTGCAATATACTTTCAATTATTTGTTTACTATACCATGTTACTTTCTTTTCTTTCTATTATAACATTGTAGTTAATTTTTTTTCTTATTAAAATATTTTATTTTGATTATTCTACCTTGTACTATTTTACTTTCATTTTTTGCTTATTAGGGCATTGTACTTTGAAAATCTACTTTCTTATAGCAGTAAACATCGAAAATTGGTTTATATTAGAATGATATTGTTATAATTGAATAGATTGTTTCAAACTACAATGTTGTTGCTGCGAATTGTGGAAGTATGGTCTAAACATGTTTTGCTCTTTTTACTGGTGTTGTAGGTCTAGGGTTTTGGCATCTTGGGTTGGTTATTAATAACATTGTACTTTGATGCTCTCTATTTTTGGGTGTTTGATTATTGTAAGTTGTTACAAAAAATCTTAATTTATTTCATTATACTCTTACTTTTTCCAACTTGCTGACTAATGGTTCTTTTTTTTGAATAATTGATGAATCTCATATGATGTCATGTAAAGGTGTTTGTCTCTATCCAAGAGATTTAGAGGTACACAAAAGTGTACAGATTGATGGTGTTTCATGGTATTTAAAATGCAATAAAGAACTTGTCATTTATGTTCTTTTTTTTTTAAACTGGCAAATATAATATAAACTACTCCTAAACTAACATTTAAATGCACCTATGTTCACGACGGTACTTGAACCCTCAACCTTAAGAAAGGAGGGCACCACCTGATACCGTTAGGCTAGAAGCCCTTTGATATTTATGTTCTTTTTGAATTGTATAATTGTTAAGAATACAGTTTTAGAAAATAAGCAAGCATCGGAGTTATAATGAATTACATTAATGATAAGTGATAAGATAAATTTTTTTAGTATGTGCTTAATAAATTTATTTGTGTAATTATAAGTTTGATTACGATGGTTATAAATTAAATTTGACAACTATTTTCAGCATTGTCATTTTTTTCTTACCCGTGGGTTCCACGGGTTATAACCTAATATTATAAAAGTCATAAGCATCGCCGCTAATGCCTGTATTTATTGTAATGGGTATGTATTTTCGTTATCTTTTAAACTATTTATTGTTAATCGAATGGTAATTAAGAGATCGATGCAAATGGAGTTTTACATTTACACTGTTTTTATAGGATCTTGCGACCACGATTTTATTAAGCGCAAAACGATCTTTTATAAGTTCCCAATCTTAACAACTTTGTCAAGATTTTATAAAGCTGAAAGCGATCTTTTATAAAGTTACCGATCTTGACAACTGTGCCACAAAATCCCAAACGCTCCATTTACCCATGATATGACCCCGTAATTAAGGACATAACCTCCCGGGGAAGATTAACAGTAAGTGTTATACCAAACTCTTTCAAGGTTTTCATACCATGATGATCAAGTGTGCCCATGGAAAATAAAACAATAGAAAAAACAAAGTATGTAGCATCATTATCGAAAAAGATATTTACAATTTATCATTAATAAGAAAAGAAAACCACAAGTCGTGCCATATTAATTTATAGAGCTAAGCTAATATAGTTACGTGTTTCTATTCAATTAACAAAAATGTCAATATCAAATACTAATCCTACCTATGAACATAACTACTCTTCTTCGCCAACTTCAAGTTCATCAGCATTCTTGAAAACAAACCACTTCTTTGATTTACATAATTTCATCAAAAAGTACCATAAAATACCACCAAACGTCATCAACCCGCCAATCAGAAACACAATCTTTGTAGCAGTAGCCATAATCAACACCAAAAAAGCAGATGGTATTAAGCACATTATCACTAACCCTGGTAACCTTAATGGCACCCTAAACGGCCGTTTCAATGTTGGAAACTTCCTTCTAAGCCACAGAAACGAAGCAAACTCCAAAAGCATCCCTAGACTATATAAAAAGTTTGCAGACGATATAATATCCCTAAAATCCATATAAGAAAAACTTAGAGTAATCATAGTTGATACCAAAATCCCAATCCATGGAGTGTTGAACCATCTTGATCTACGTTCAAAAAACTTTGGTAAAAACCCTAAATCCGCCATACCCAGAATCTGATAAGCACAACTGCTTAATAACGCTTCGAACAAACCTATTGCCGATAAAACCGCTCCTATCTCGATCCAAATCTTCAACCATTTTCCCGCTATCATCTCTGCTGCCACCGCCATAAACCCAGATTCCCACTGGTTTTGATCAACCATAACAGAACCTGTAACAGCTACGAGAGGGAGGAGATAACCCAAACAAGTCAAGATCACCGCAAATAAGAGTGCTAACGGGAAAGTCTTTTTAGGTTTTTCAACTTCTCCAGCCATTGTACTAACAGTGTCCCAGAAATTTAAGTTCCAGAAAAGCGTATTTAATAATAAGTTCCAATCCTTCTTGACACCCGTTTGGCCCATGCTTAACAATCTGTGTGGTTGGATTTGAGGGATTGCAATGCACGACATGAGAATGAAGGGAAAAAGAGAGATGACTCCCAGAATAATGGCGGCATAACCAACGATATTCAAGCCAGTGAAGTTGATGAAAGAAAGTAATAGGATTAAAAACGAGAGTGCTAGGGTACGAGGTAATCCAGAGGCGAATATCGGGAACAGTTTTTCAAGGTAGTCAATGCAAAGAATTGGGAATGCTGCCAAGTTGATAACACTTGTGACATATTTTAGAGTTCCCATTAAAGATCCCCAGAATGGACCAAACGCTTTATGAGCCCAGATGATGAAACCACCGTTCCCCAGGAAGGTGGTGGAGAGTTCGGCGGTGACAAGAGCTTCTGGAATACTCCATACAAAAGGGAAGATTAGAAATCCGAGGATGGCTAAGAATGGTCCGGCTGCCTTCACGGCAGGTTCCTCACCATAAGGGCCACCAGCAACTTCAAAGTATATGAGAAATACGAGTTGGATGAGAGTGAGTTTCTTCTGGGTGGTGGTTGTTGAAGGATCAGTCACGGGGAGGGTCGTCATTGTGGTGGTGGCAGAGGGAGGAGTGGGTCGATAGGATCATACAGTGAAGGGTGAGTTTGGATTATATATTGGAATAGAGGTTGAAATATTTATCTTATTTGTTATGGAGTTTGAATCAAAGTGTGATTCTATATAGGATTTGAAAAGGATTTAATTAAATGGATATACTAGTTGATTAAGGATAGGATAGTGTCATAGTGCACATATAAAAATCCATATAAAATCCGGCTGTTTAACAGAATCGCAATATTTTTGTCAATTTTCTTTTTATAAATTAGAAGTTTATTAAAAAGCTAAAGATTATATTAAAATTTAATATTTATTTAATAATATGAAAGATAATGACATTGCAATTTTTAAATCAAGTTTAAATAAAAATTATAAAGATCTTTTTAGGCTTGACACTCAAAAGAGTACAACTTAGTTCATAGATAATTAGCAAGCTACTAAATCTTTTTAGAATTTCACAATTTACAACTAGTTAGTAACTACTAAAAATTTTATATAGACATAAAACTATAAAATTTGACGTATATGACCGTTCCACGAGGCGGAGTCGAAGGAGGTTTCCCTTTAAGATCTTGAGATAGAAGTAGAGACGAGGGTCTTCAAAGAGAAGGCCATTTTGGTTTAACCCATAGTTACTCCTGTTTTTCTCTTTAATATTTGCTCCTCTGATTCCATTTTCCTTATACCAAAAGCAAGAAGCTAAGTCTTGCTATTTACATAATCATGGCTTAAAATATCACGTTATTTACAGATATTACTCAACTTACCTGATAAATAGAAATAATAAAAAATAAAAATCTAGATTAAAGCCAAAAACAATAATAACCGGAGCCCTAAATGAAGGAATTCGTGTTCAATGATTGGTCAAGAATGTACTGCGAGTTAAGCTTTTTTTGTTGGATGTTACAGATTGATAGTTAAACTTGTTTGAAGTTAGGATTGCTTTCCTCTGCACTTCCCTTGCTTGGTTTGCTCCTCATGATCACTCGCAACAATGGGAGCTTTGCATGTAAATAGTTGGAGAACATACAAATCTGTTTTGATGTTGTCATTTCATTGCATCGATTTCAAGGTTACAACTCCTATTTGTTACATCTTGGATCAATAAAGAACTTCGATCATGGTTGTGTCTTTTATTGATTTAATGATAGAAATATTTGGGGTGTCGAAGGGTGTACCTCACGCTCGTTTCACCAAGTATGTTGGATTTTCTATGGGATATACCTCTAAACCACATTTCTTGTTCTAATAAAAAGAGATAAAAATTAACACTTATCATTCACATAAATTCACTTGGAAAATATAAACGTAGCTTTTATTTATTTTATTTTTTTGAACAGATAAACGTAGCTTTTAGCTACGATTAATTTTCAGTGGGTTAGGTGCTGAAACATAAAGTGACCCTCTTAACTTAGCCTACCGCAGCCCACAAGGATCCACAGTCAAGCTCCCATCAGCAGCCTCATCCGGAGTCATCTATCCAACCACAGTCTTCTTACTTTACTTAGTTTATTTTTATCTATCTTATTTGTAACACTCTCTATTGTCCAGTATGCCTTTCATGGCTACTCTTAGAGAGTGAATCAAATGTAATTCTTGAGTCTCTATAAATAGAGCTCATTCTTTCTCAATTAAACAAGTCTTTCACATCTATCAATCTGAATTATCTTCAAGTATATCTCTTACGCATCTCATATCTTTCTTACTCTTTAAATCCTCTTGAACATAACTGATAATTACTTCTCTTCGGAGCAACTCATTCGTGACTTTATCACTAAGCTTGATCTCACTCACTAACTTGGTTTGAATGCATTCCATGTTATGAATCAACTTATGTGTTTACTTGATATATCACCTGCTGTGATTTATGCTTCCTTACATTTCCGCAACTAACTATCTAACTATCTAACTCACTAACTTATTATTGTTGAGCTTTTAGATCCTTTGAGATTAACTAATTCTGCAACTATAACTGTTCTAACGTTTGTTCAAGTGTGTCTCAAGTTTTTCTCTCAACGTTAGGTCTTCATGTAGTGGATCTAACAGATTGTGTGATATAACAATTTAACATATAAAGAAAGTAACTGAATTGAATCGACCCATTTAGGCAAATTACTACTTAGGTAGATCCACAATCTAATCCATTTAAAAATTATAATTTTTTTTAAAAAAATTGCATCTACCTTTATAGATGGCGACATATGCAACAAAATCCCAATACGATGGATGTACTTAATGGTCATGCCGCCAAAATTGACTAGTGTCTAATAAGTATTATCCGGTAGTTAATTGGAAAGCAAGAGATCTTCACCAATGATGTGATTGATAATTTAGCCACGTGATTATTGATTATTGAAAGAGAGAAATTACAAGGTTTTTGATGAAAAGTATAAAACAACAAAACAAGGAGAAAGGAAATATAAAAGCTAACTAACCCTTAAGGGCCAAAGACAAAAGGAACCCAAAACAAGTGGATTATAATAAACATGGGATAACATCCCCCTCAAACTCATAATACCACAACAATAAGCATTGAGAGTTTGTCACACAAAAAACGAAACCAAGATGCTGACAAAGCCTTCATAAAGATATCAACAAACTGTAAGGTTTATGAAACAAACAGAAGTGATATGGTCACACGCTGTAAGTGATGACGGGTGAAGTGACAATCAATCTCAATGTACTTTGTCCGCTCATGGAAAACAAAATTCTTCGCAATATATATTGCACATTTGTTATCACAATGCAAGGGAGTAGGCGAAGAAATGTGAACCATCATATCTGCAAGAAGCCACTATAACAAGATAATCTCACATGTAGTCACATCCATGACACGATCCTCAGCCTCCGTGGAAGATCCAGAAACAATGTCATGTTTCTTGCTCTTCCATGAAATGAGAGACTCTCCAAGAAACACCAAAATATGATGGTGGATTTACGATCATGATGATCGTTATCCCAATCAGCATCACTATAGGAACGTAACTCAGGAGATGATGTCGAGGGATACAAGAGAGTCTCAAATTGGGTGCCACAAATATATCTCAGAATACGGAGTATGGCTCCCCAATGAACAGAAGTAGGAGCAGTAACAAACTTACACACAGCATGAGAAATGTCCAGACGAGTAACAGTGAAATAAACAAAACTTCCCACGATAGTCCAATAAAGATTTGGGCCGGCTAAAGGAACACAATTAGTAGGAGAGTACTATCCATTGGTTTCATGAGGCGTATCTACATTTCAATTGTCAGAGAGGCTCGTCCGTGTAAACAAGTAAGATATATACTTAGTCTGAGAAAGAAGATACCCTTTTATAGACTAAACTACCTCAATACCATATAAATAATGCAAAAAACAATAATAATCGGAGCCCTAAATGAAGGAATTCGAGTTCAATGATTGGTCTAGAATGTACTGCGTGTTGAGCTTTTTTTTGGTGGATGTTACAGATTGATAGTTAAACTTGTTTGAAGTGAGGACTGCTTTCCTCTGCACTTCCCTTGCTTGGTTTGCTCCTCATGATCACTCGCAACAATGGGAGCTTTGCATGTAAATAGTTGGAGAACATACAAGTATGTTTTGATGTTGCCATTTCATTACATCAATTTGAAGGTTACAACTCCTATTTGTTAGATCTTGGATCGATAAAGAACTTTGATCATTGTTGTGTCTTTTATTGAGTTAATTATAGAAATGTTTTGGCTGTCTAAGGGTGTACCTCACGCTCGTTTCACCTAAGTATGTTGGATTTTCTATGGGATATAGCTCTAAACCACATTTCTTGTTCTAATAAAAAGAGATAAAAATAAACACTTACTAATCATTCACATAATTTCACTTGGACAATATAAACGTAGATTTTATTTATTTTATTTTTCTGAACAGATAAACGTAACTTTTAGCTACGATTAATTTTTAGTTGGTTAGGTCTTCATGTATTGGATCGAGTATATTGTGTGATATAACAATATAACATATCAAGAAAGCTATATGAATTGATCCGACCCATTTAGGCAGATTAATACATAGGTAGATCCACAATCTAATCCATTTAAAAATTATAAATAGATGAAATTTAAAAAAAAAATTGCATCTAACTTTATAGGTGGTGTCGTCTGCAACAAAATCCCAATAAGATGGATGTACTTTATGGTCATGCCGCCAAAATCAACTAGTGTCTAATAAGTATTCTTCGGTTATCAATTGGAAATAAAGAGATTTTCACCATTAATGTGATTGATAATTCAGCCACATGATTACTGATTATTGAAAGAGCGAAATTACAAGGTTCCTGATGAAAAGTATAAAACAACAAAACAAGGATAAAGGAAATATAAAAGTTAACTAACCCTAATGGGCCAAAGACTAAAGGAACCCAAAACAAGTGGATTATAATAAACATAGGATAACATCCCCCTCAAACTCATAATACCATAGCAATAAGATTGAGAGTTTGTCACACAAAAAATGAAACCAAGATGCTGACAAAGCTTTCGTAAAGATATCAACAAGCTGTAAGGTGAATGGAATAAACAGAAGTGATATGGTCACGAGTTGTAAGTGATGATGGGTGAAGTGACAATTCATCTTAATGTACTTTGTCCGCTCATGGAAAAAAGAATTTTCTGCAATATGTATTGCACTTTTGTTATCACAATGCAAGGGAGTAGGTGAAGAAATGTGAACCACCATGTCTGAAAGAATCCACTGTAACGAGATAATCTCACATGTAGTCACATCCATGACACGATCCTCAGCCTCCGTGGAAGATCCAGAAACAATGTCATGTTTCTTGCTCTTCCATGAAATGAGAGACTCTCCAAGAAACACCAAAATATGATGGTGGATTTACGATCATGATGATCGTTATCCCAATCAGCATCACTATAGGCACGTAACTCAGGAGATGATGTCGAGGGATACAAGAGAGTCTCAAATTGGGTGCCACAAATATATCTCAGAATACGGAGTATGGCTCCCCAATGAACAGAAGTAGGAGTAGTAATAAACTGACACATAACATGAACAACATGAGAAATGTCCAGACGAGTAACAGTGAAATAAACGTAACATCCCACAATAGTCCGATAAAGATTTGGATCAGATAAAGGAACATAATTAGTAGGAGAGTAGTGTCCATTGGTTCATGAGGAGTATCTACATTTCGATTGTCAGAGAGACTCGCCCAAGTAAACAAGTTAGATACATACATAGTCTGAGTAAGAAGATACCCTTTCATAAACTAAACTACCTCAATACCATAGAAATAACGCAAAATCAATAATAATCGAAGCCGTAAATGAAGGAATTCAAGTTCAATGATTGGTAAACAATGTACTACATGTTGAGCTTTTTTTGCTGAATGTTACAGATGTTGGATTAATGTCTAAGTCCATAACTATAATTGGTAATACTTGACCCGACCCGACATGGTCCATTTGGGTTGCATGGCATTAGGACAATTGGATAGACAAGATGAGGAAAAAGTATACTAGTGATTTTATATTAATATATTATAAGTTCTAATATATTAATATATAATCATATTATTTAATTAGTATTGATCAAGAATTAGTTTATAATTAATTAAGTGATCAAAAGGAACTAATTAAATATGGACTCTTAGATATATATGTGTGATGGGCCAAGTTCATTTAAGTTGGGCTAAGCTTTCATGGATAGTCCATGGAGTGTTTAACCCATGGATCATAAGAAATGAAAGGTCATGGGTATTAGGGTTTAAACCTAATCTCCACATTATATAAAGAGGTCCTTGGTTGGTGAAATTGGCACTAGTGTGGGTACACTAAGAAGGGCTAGCCTATTTTACTAGAGAGAATCAAAGTATCCTTATTCTCAAGGTTATTCCAAGAGTTCATGGTGTTGTGTGAACCATTTGAGGTGTCACACTTGGGGCACCAGGCACTCAAGCTTCAAGAAGACAAGCTACATCAAACCAAGGTATGTATTCTATCCATTTGATTACCCAAGTACATGATATTTGTATGCCAGTATAGGGTAATATCTTGGAAACTTCATACTTGCATGTATAATAGAGAAAACATAGATCCAAGGTATTTAGGGTTGTATGTGCACCATAGGATGTTGTAGTATACTAAAACCCAACAGTGGTATTAGAGCGATGGGTTGTTTTTTGTTATATTGATGCAAATGTTTTATTTTCAAAGTTGGAAAAAAAGAAAAAAAAACATGACGTTTGTCAAATTTTAAGATAATTACTTGTTTTGTGAAAAACTAATTATTTGTAAAATTTGAATCATATGCTATATGAGTTGAACTAAGTCAAATTTAGTAAAAGATAAAATTATATGATTATTTTATTAGTTTCAAAAGTTTGATCTAAAGAGTTTTTTGAAACCTCCATAAGTTATGGATATGAAAAGGTTTTAAAAAAAATTGATTCAAAGTTTATTTTGGAGTTACAAAACTTGGTCTTAATGTTTTAAAGAATTCCATAACTTGTTCTTAAGTTATGGAACATGAAAAGTTTCATCATAAAAGAAACATTAAACTCCATAAGTTATGAAATCCAAAAGTTTTTTTTGTGTTACCTTGTTTATGAGTTATTTTTTAGATTAATGAAAATATGTGTTAGTAGTTTTCAATCCAAATTAATCTAAAAGTTGTTCATAAAATGTGTTTTTGTAACTTGTCCTCAAGTTATATGAAAAGTCATATTTATGAATCTTAAAAACTCATAAAAATGCTTTAGGTTACAAAAAAAAAATGAAGAGTCTTTCCTTATAAATAGTTTTAATGGCTCCATAACTTGTTCTCAAGTTATGGATGTCCAAGAGTCTCTTCAATACAAGTTTTAAAGCTTTAATTAAAACTCATAAGTTATGAAAATCCAAGAGTTTTGAATAGTTTCAAAACTTGCCCTCAAGTTTTGGAATTTGAAAAGTTTTCTTTTATGAATACTTTAATTCCATGTTAAGCCCTTAGAATTTTAAAGAATTAAAATTCAACCCTTATACTTTATATTATTATAAGTTAATAATATATATATATAAGAGCAAGTCAGTCTTACCGTTAGTAAGCCTCATTCACGAAGTCGGTCTATAAGGGGGGTATAAGGTTACTGCCCATAAAATGGCAGTTTAATGGGTGTCCACTCTCACCCACCGCTTCCTTGACCGGTGGAGGGTCGTTAGCCGAACGGGTAGGACAAGGACTATAATTCTCCATTCATTAAAAGTATTAATGATAAATATAAAGTAACTAAATGTTTTTTAGAATTCTCAATCTTAGTTACTTAAGGAAAATGTGAATAAGGTGCTAATCCATGAAGTTACACTTTGCACTTTGTTTAAGTCAGTTAGTGGAGCATGTGTGGTTAACCGGCACACTAACTCGTATTTAACAAGTGTAATGCCCGTAGATCCGGGCTAGTCAATTTAGAGGCAATAGGGGTCGAAAACGACTTTTCGAGAAAAGATTATTTAGAATAAATAATCTTAATCAAGTTGTAGAATAAGTCACAAGGTTTCCGTACATATAAAGAACGCCGAAATCCGAGTTATAACGAAGAAGTTATGACCCGTCGAAGTTTCGCGTCGGAACCGGCACGGCACCGGGAAGCTTAAATAGTGAATTTACGATAGAGCGAGATTTAGCCTTAGCGCTCTAAACAAAAGTTTTAGAATATGTTAAACTAAGAACATCGATAAAAAGAACGCCTAAATCTGACTTCGTATGAAGAAGTTATGATTTTTCGAAGTTTCGGACTAGCAGTGTACAACCCGAAATTCGAATATTAGATCGAGCGGTTTTTAGCCGACACGACCTAAACGAGAATCGAAGATCTCGTTGAGAGTAGCGTAACGAGAAAAAGATGGGCAAAAACGGATGTCGGATGAAGAAGTTACGAGAATTTAACGGACCAATCCTGTCCCGACCTGTTAATAATATAAAATTTAAAATCGAGCCAAAATTAGCCAACGGATTCTAAACGAAAGTTGTATAGTACGTTCCCACCTTCGTGTGGATATAAAGAACGTCTAAAACGGAGCTCATACGCGAAAGTTACGAATTTTTAAAGTTGAAGCATGAAATTGCGAACTCTGTTGCTAAGTCGATGACGTGGCAGCACCACAACCGTCCGATGATGGTCTCAGATCTTGCTTCGGATCATGCCACGAAGCCTCGCTTTTACGCGCCGCGTCCGAAGTTTGTACGCCCCGCGTACCTCCGGTCTTATCCCTTCCGAGTCCGAGTGCGAGCTAGCTGGTGCGAGCTAGCAACCATATCCGAGACTACGCCCATCGTAGCTCCTCCGACGCCCAGCGTAATCCGAGGAGGCTCGCACCTATAAATAGCTGCGAGGGCTGCCTCCATTTTCACACCATTTCTCATACTTCTCTCACTACTTTCTCTCTCTAAGTGCTCCAAACCACTCCTAAGCCCTAGATAAAATCCCTAGCTCCCGAGGGAAGCCCCGAGGCTCCCGGAGTCCCGAGAAAAAGAGCCTTTCGGTTTCGAAACGCTGCTTCAATTAAGTTCCGGTTTTCGATAAAATTCGCTGTAAGTGTGCTACGCTTACGCAATTTTTAATATAGCTTTCAAATAATTATTGGAATGTTATTAGGTCCTTAAAATAATTATTTGGGCTATTATTATGAGTTATATTGAGTGTTATTAATGCTTATATAACAATAATAATAGTCAGACAATTAATTTGTCGCGGTTATCGTTAGACTAAACCCTAGTGGTATTGATACTAGGTTTTATCGAAGGAAATTGTTTTGAGAGTATCAAAGCGCTGTCCGAGTGCTGAGTCACCACCTTTCAGGTGAGTGCATGGTCCCTTTCATCTTACATATAGATATGAAGTATTTTATTATAAATTACGTGCTATGTGTGCATATTGTCTGAATACTTGCTGTCTATGCCGGTGAAAGATTTTTATACATGTTTTAAATGAAGTAAACTGTATAAAGTATTTTATATCTACAAAATATGTTGGGTAAAACATGGGTAGATGAATGATGAGGGATAAAAGCTAAAATAGAGGAACATTAGTAGCATGGACCTAGTGCCCTATAGGTATACATTGGCAACAGTGGACCTAGTACCCTATAGATGAGCACTGGCAGCTGCGCCACAACTTGTAGATGTTTTAGATCTACGGTAAACGTCCTAGCAGTTGCGCTCTAAGGACAGTATCGGCAGCTGCGCCTAATAGGGAGCCTTATGACCATGACAGTAGCGTTTAAAGGTCAATACCGGCAGAAGCGCCTCATAGAAAATGTCCCAATTATGGCAGCTGCGCCTAAGTGACAAGATTAGCAGCTGCGCTCGACCAATATGTCATTGGCAACAATGGACTTCATGTTGTTTCCTTAGGATGATCCTTAGGAATGAATGAATGAGAAATAGCTTATTCTTAAGGTAGATCCTTAAGAATAAAGAAGATAATGGGGATGGGTAATTGGGTTGATTGTTTGATTGTTTAAACATAATAATATTATTGTGGGTTGAAAACCCTATGTACTCACCAGGTTTCCCAACCTGACCCACTCAGTTTATTTATATCACAAGTGTCGATATGAAGTGACATTATACTGAGAGATTTAAAGAGATGTAGATCACTAGTGTAAATAATTGTAAGTTCTGTTTATGCTTATGTTTCTGTATTAATGATGACATCCCAAACGTTTTAAAATGAATAAAATATGTTTCTTCGAAAATGTTTTAATAACGTATTTATCGTGTTTTTCTGGGAACAAATTCCGCAACATTTTTTATGAAATGAAGTACTCTGATTTTATAAAGCATAAACAAAATCGGTCTTTTCTGACCGTGAAAATTGGGGATGTCACAGTTGGTATCAGAGTATTAGTTTAAGCGAACTAGGAATATGGATTTATTTCTAGACTTAAACTTAGAATGCTAAGCGATGATTGTGAGGTGTGAGCACTAGATTATTTTAGGAATTATGCCTAAAATGCTTTATGTGTTAAATGCTTTGTGCCTGAAATGCTATTATTTGTTCGGATCTATGGTCTGTTGCCGACCGGATCTGGAAACCTTATGTGTTTAGGATTCTAAACGTACGACTACGATATTAGAACTAGCATATAAACGTTTCGGAGTGATAAGGATGATTTAAACATCAATCCTAAGTAAAGATCTAGATTCACCTTATTCGGTGTATAGATCAAGATGGTAAGGACCCGTAGTGGAAACACGAATGCGAATGGGAACCGAGATCAACCCCCAGTGATTGAGCAAATATTGGTTGTGGTAGCCGCTGCTGAGCCAATAACAATGGCCGGAGTGCAAGCAATGATCCAGGCGATGTTGGATCGTCAAATGGAGGAAACTAGACGTTTGCTCTAGCAAAATCGAGAGGAAGCCACTATTCAGATCGAACAGCCCGAGTTGAACGAAGGGAAGACTAAGGAAGGAGACTACAATGGAACTGTTGGTCAAGTCAACCCACCAATAGTTCAACAAAATAACCAAGATGACGGATTCGAGAGAAATGGATGCAAGTACAAGGATTTTCAGACTTGCAAGCCATCGACTTTCACGGGAAAGGAAGATCCAATCGGGGTCATGGATTGGATCTCGGAAATGGAGTTAGCTTTCATGACATGCGGTTGTAGAGGGAAGCTACAGACCACATTTGCAGTGCGTCAGTTTCGAGGAGGCGCTGTACGTTGGTGGAATACCTTGGGCAAGACTCTGAGCCCCAATGAGCCCCTGCAACTAACATGGGCAGAATTTTTGGTGCAGTTCAAACGTAGGTACTGCTCAGCCCAAAATTTGCTCGAGCTAGAAAACCAATTCCTTACCTTGAAGAAAGGAAGCATGTTTGTTGATGAATACACCAACAACTTCACAGAGAAGATGGAGTTCGCCTTACGTCTTGTTCCGGATGAGCTGACGAAAGTCGACAAGTCTGCAAAAGGACTTCCATGGGAGTACGCGGTGCCAGTGCGTCAGGCACCTACTTTGGAGGCAGCTATCTGGGCTGCCAAGTTAGTTGAGGAGATGATCAAGAGAAGAGCCGCCAACAAGGCCGAGGTTGGCGAGAAGAGGAAGGTTGAGGGGTCTGCAAATCCCGATGAGAGAAGCAAGTCCAATACAAGGAAGTTTAGAGGAGGAGGGAGTGCAGAAAGATGGTGCGAGAAGTGCAAAAAGAAACACTCTGGAAAATGCGGTGAGGAGGTGACTTGTTTCAAGTGTGGGAAGCATGGGCATTATGCCAACGAGTGTAAATTCAACAAAAGGGTGTGTTACAAATGTAATGACGAAGGGCACTTCAAGCAAGATTGCCCAAAGAGAGAGGGGGCTACAAAGCCAAATGTGCCGCCAAAGCCAAAGGCAAGAGCATTTCAAATGATCCTTGACGAAGCAGATGACAATGCAAGGATTCAGGAGTGAAGGCTTGGCATCTGAAGGTTGAGTTATGAAGTAGCCATAGAATCATATGATGTAGCCTGTTAGAGGCATAGTCTAGGGTGAACTTGAACACCTATGTAATAGTTTCAAGGAATAATAAAAACCTTCGTTTTGATATTTAATGTGTTAAGCTGTTATGTGATTTTCTTGTGTGGTGACTTGGAAAACTACAGGACAATACTTGGGACGAGTATGAGTAGGTGTGAATGGTAGTAGAGGCCTATACTACCGGAAGCACAGGACTCACACTTGGATCAGGAAAAGTCACAAGGTTACCAAGAAGCTAGTAATTGATTTCGTTTTATTCAAGTATGTCGTTACCATTGTTTCGGTAATGACTAAGAAGATTGTTGATATTCCGACCCTAGTGTTGGGTCCTAGCCTTAATATTTCATATTGGGTGTTATATTAAGGACTTTAGATCAACTATCTTGAATATCTCCTAAAAGATGTTTAGTTCAGACATCTATGATCTTCCCAAATCTATTGGAACTTCTCTTTCTCCACCTCCTCCAATTATTCTCCCTAACCCACAAGTTCAAGATCACTCAAGCCCTATTGGCAATGCAAGGTCTATGTGTGATCACATCTTGGAGATGAAGTCACATATTGACAAGACGGGAGAGTTGGGTGTCAAAGTCTTGAGAAAGTTGGTGGTTCAATCACTTTCTAAGTCACATAGTGAGTTCCTTTGGGACTCCTATGAAACAGACTATGACAAGACCCTTAATGATCTTATCTATTTGCTTGGTACTGCTGAATCAACAATGATTTGGAAGGCTAGTAAAGCAAATTTGATTAGAAGATCGACTTCCCAAAACTTTATGGACATTGACAATGGTGACACTGGAAATCCAGAAAAAACATTCTCTTCCCAATGGAAAGGGATCGGCCATAGTCAACTCGGTTGACCAAATGGTAAAGAGAAAAGCTAAGTTTGTGATAGTCCCATGCACCATTGCCAAAGGGTCCATTTGTTAAAATTGCCAAAGGAAGGGGCACTGTTTGCGAAGCTGCCAAATTTACCTAAGGATGTTAAAGTCAATAAGTTTGACTCTACTTCAGGTAAAGTCCATTGTCTAACTCTGTTAAGCTCCTATTTGGAGATTCTTACTACATAATGTGACTGAGTCACATGGTGATGTTATAAGAATCAAAGAAAAGAGAGAAAGCTTAAAGGAAGGATATGTTGCTTTTGATCGCGAAGATGGACTTCGATCGCATCAAAATTTTGAAGTTATTACTTAGGAGTTATGACACATTGCTTAGGAATATATAACAACAAGGTTTTCATATGGATTGTAAGGATATGTTTTCCGCTAAGTTTCAAAATAAAAGGAAATTTTTTATTTTATTTATTTTAAGTATCCTTATAGTGGCATTTGTGAAAAAAATTGTTGTTTATATGATTCCATTGCTAGTAATATAGGAAAATGGTTTTGATTCTTTCATTTGTGGTAGTGTCTAAATTTACCAAATAAAGAAAGTTTCTCATCACTCAAGTTTCAATTGGACCGAAACTTGGAATCATGCAAGTTGTATAATATGATGAATGAGAACTTTCAAGCATTGAAAAATTAAGACTAATTACTTGTTCACATGGATGTGCAAGTCAAGTAAAGTACTAAGGGATCGAGTACACATTCTTGTGCACTGATCAAGCCCACCACAAATGTAACTTGAGTGACACATCTTAAAGAAGGTTTATTAACACTAGTGAAATGTAAGAGTAAAAGGTTTTCTACTCTTGTACATTTGAATTTAGTAAGTTGTGATGTTTTGGATAAAACAGAGACCAACTTAGGCCAATTGTGTTAAGTGTTTGTCTTGATTAGAATCCACACTATCTCTTGAATATTTGGCAAGAAAGTCTTATAGGTCAAGGAGACAGTAGGAGTCTAAAAGATCCTGAAAGGGTTTCAAGAAGTAATCAAGAATAAAACCTGTATTTCATCACTAGCACACAACTAGAGGTTTATAACCTATCGTGTTGACATTTCTATGCCCATTCCAGTTAATTTGGCTATAAATTTGAGTTCTACATGTTCTCAATTGTTTGCATAACTACTTGGAAGCAATGGCAGACCCTTGTGCTGCCAGGTGGCAAGAGGTTAAGATTGCACAAGTTCAGTCCATATGAGTTTGGATTTGTCACTAACCTAGTCTTGTGATTATGGTTTTGAAAAATTCACGTGAATAAGAACACATACACCATAAAATCTAAGGGTCATAAGGTTTCTCTCCGATTCATGAAAATGATGGTGAGGAAACACTTCCACCAAGTAGAATTGAAGCAGATAGCAAAGGTCTAAACAATTGAGACTATGATTACGGCATCCCTTTTCATAGTTCTGAATTTGTTTAGACACACCTGTGATCTATCTAAGATAAGGTGTATGATTTTGATAAAGTCTTATCAAAGCAATCTAGTATCAAAAATCCGAACTTTGGTAAGAATGTCAATAAAGTATTGAATTCTAGAGGTCCAGCTATTTTCTGGATACATGTCAAAGCTAGTCGGAGCATAAGTGTTATGCTAATAATCCTCATGTTAGTGGGAGCATGATAATTATGATAAGTATTGCAAGTTAGCAATGTTAATTATAGAAAACAAAAAGTTTCAATTCGTGAGGTTGTAGGGGTTGAAAAAGTTGTTTTGCTATAATTAAGGGAGAAGAAATTATACTTCATGTCAATTCTAAAAGCTTAGATTGAGATTTTAATCAAATTTAGTCAAGAATATATATGAATTTCATGTTGGAATGTCTCAACATAAGGAAATTCTATATATGGGTTCATTATTTGCGTTCTAAAATTCAATTATGATTACGGCATCCCTTTTAATAATCTGAATTATGAGAACTTGGCAAATAGAAATGGAAATATTATAGCAAAAGACTGGTTTAGTCTTTATGTGAGACATCATGAATCGTGTCCCATATGCTTCGGATATAGGATCAATTACATGTGCTATATTCATCCTTTCTAAAATTTTCCAAATGCCTGGGGCATTAAGAAGGGAAAAGGTCTAGAATTGGATATGACTAAAAGCATTAAGCAATTGTTGAGGACAATCTAAGGTGTACCAAAGATTGGTTTCTCAGGACAGTTGGAAGTATAGTGTTAATTGTTGGAAGGATCATATTGACATATTCTAAAAAGAGGCAACTCCTGTTCAGAAGTGATAGTCAAAAGGGGAATATGGAAATGATCCCATAGGTGGAAGTTGTTCAATAAATCTGTGTGAGATTAGGAAACTTAATACAAGAAGGATGTTTCCAAGGAGTTGATCTCCTTTGGAATGCTCTGTAATGTTTGTTGTCAAGTCTTTGTGACTTTGTGCATAATCATTACAAGAGGATCAATGCATATAAGTTTAGAATCTAACAGATTTTAGTAAATGACATGAATTTGGAATTCTTGCATTTGTAGTAAGGAATTGGGAGTGTGAAATGAGAATCATTGGAATGATGTTCAATCGATCTCTTTCACAAAATAAAGATCATAGACAAACATACAGTGCATACTTGGTGTATGGCAAAGCTATTGTTTAAAAAAACATAGTGTACATGCTTGGAGCATCGGACAACTAGTGTGTTTAATTCAAGTATAAAGTTGATAAAACCGAAAAAATGAATAATGAGTAATCAGTATGGTGATAAATAAAAGGTGTTTTGTTTATATTCATAGGTTTGATACCATATTAGATTCAATTATTCTTGTGTTTCATTTTGTATGTTTTGACTTTCAGAATAACTAGATCATTCTTCCCGAATGACTAAGTTATTCAAACCATCCACAGTCGGTCATATGTTGGAAGTAGATATGAATCAAGACTGTCATGGGTTGGCTTGTAGAGGTCTAAGTTGTTGGACAAAGTGGTGCTACAACACTCATGAGTGCTCATAAGTTCTGAGTATTGGATTCAACCCGCGCTCATTTGAATCACTTCATGGATTTTATCATGAGTAATAATGAGACGATAATATCTTATATTATTCAAACCTAGAGATATGACTTGTTTCTACGAGTTGGTTGTACATTGATTGCACGAAACCACATTGGTAACTCGATGTTATAAAACGTGCCTTTGTGTATGATTCAGCAAGTAGTAGAACAAGCCATATGAGTCGAAGTTTATCCATTCCTTTTACCTTCAGGATTAAAGCGATCTTTGTGGGCCCCTCGATGATTTAATGATGATACATGTGAGTGTTTGGCCAAGCCAGGACTGATTTGATTTGTTCAATCAGTCAGTCGTCATAAATCGGAAATCGAGAAAGAAAAAATCGACAAAGAGAATGATTAATAATCCATGTCTCAGTCCATATGATATCTAGAATGGAGGAATATATTATCACTTATCTAATGGACAAGTCATTAACAAAGGTCAGAGATCATCAGCAACGTCAGAGTTCGACGGAAGCTTTTGAGAGCTATGATTGCCAGTCGGTTCTTGTAGTCATACGCAATAATAGTTTTATACTTATCCAAGTGGGAGCCTATTGTATTAATGTCTAAATCCATAACTATAATTGGTAAGACTAGACCCGACCCGGCATGGTCCATTTGGGTTGCATGGCATCAGGACAATTGGATAGACAAGATGAGGAAAAAGGATACTGGTGATTTTATATTAGTATATTATAAGTTCTAATATATTAATATATAGTCATATTATTTAATTAGTATTGATCAAGAATTAGTTTATAATTAATTAAGTGATCAAAAGGAACTAATTAAATATGGACTCATAGATATATATATATATATATATATATATATATATATATATATATATATATATATATATATATATATATATGTGTGTGTGATGGGCCAAGTTCATTTAAGTTGGGCTAAGATTTCATGGATAGTCCATGGAGTGTTTAACCCATGGATCATAAGAAATGAAAGGTCATGGGTATTAGGGTTTAAACCTAATCTCCACACTATATAAAGAGGTCCTTGGTTGGTGAAATTGGCACTAGTGTGGGTACACTAAGAAGGGATAGCCGATTTCACTAGAGAGAATCAAAGTATCCTTATTCTCAAGGTTATTCCAAGAGTTCATGGTGTTGTGTGAACCATTTGAGGTGTCACACTTGGGGCACCAGGCACTCAAGCTTCAAGAAGACAAGCTACATCAAACAAAGGTATGTATTCTATCCATTTGATTACCCAAGTATATGATATTTGTATGCTAGTATAGGGTAATATCTTGGAACTTCATACTTGCATGTATAATAAAGAAAACATAGATCCAAGGTATTTAGGGTTGTATGTGCACCATAGGATGTTGTAGTATACTAAAACCCAACAACAGATTGATAGTTAAACTTGTTTGAAGTTAGGATTGCTTTCCTCTGCACTTCCCTTGTTTGGTTTGCTCCTCAGGATCACTCGCAACAATGGGAGCTTTGCATGTAAATATTTGGAGAACATACAAGTATGTTTTGATGTTGCCATTTCATTGCATCAATTTCAAGTTTACAACTACTATTTGTTACATCTTGGTTCAATAAAAAACTTCGATAATGGTTGTTTCTTTAATTGAATTAATGATAGAAATGTTTGGGGTGTCGAAGGGTGTACCTCACACTCGTTCCACCAAGTATGTTGGATTTTCTATGGGATATAGCTCTAAACCACATTTCTTGTTCTATTAAAAAGAGATAAAAATTAACACTTACTTATCATTCACATGAATGCACTTGGACAATATAAACGTAGCTTTTATTTATTTTATCTTTTTTTGAAAAGATAAACGTAGCTTTTAGCTACAATTAATTTTTAGTGGGTTAGGTCTTCATGTAATGGAACCAGTAGATTGTGTGATATAACAAGCTAACATAGCAAGAATGCTATATGGATTGATCCGACCCATTTAGGTAGATTAGTACTTAGGTAGGTCCACAATCTAATCAATTTAAAAATTATAAATAGATGAAATTTAACAAAAAAAAATTGCATCTACCTTTATAGGTGGCGTCATCGGCAACAAAATCCCAATAAGATGGATGTACTTTATGGTCATGCAGCTAAAATCGACTAGTGTCTAATAAGTATTCTCCGGTTGTCAATTGGAAAGTCAGAGATCTTTACCAATGATGTGATTGATAATTTAGCAACATGATTATTGATTATTGAAAGAGAGAAATTACAAGGTTTTTGATGAAAAGTATAAAACAACAAAACAAGGAGAAAGGAAATATAAAAGCTAACTAACCCTAAAGGGCCACAGACTAAAGGAACCCAAAACAAGTGGGATTATAATATACATGGGATAACATCCCCCTCAAACTCATAATGCCATAGCAATAAGATTGAGAGTTTGTCACACAAAAAACGAAACCAAGATGCTGACAAAGCCTTCATAAAGATATTAACAAGATTTAAGGTGAACAGAACAAACAGAAGTGATATGGTCACGAGCTATAAGTGATGACAGGTGAAGTGACAATCAATCTCAATGTACTTTGTCCACTCATGGAAAACATAATTCTTCGCAATATGTATTGCACTTTTGTTATCACAATGCAAGGGAGTAGGTGAAGAAATGTGAACCACCACATCTACAAGAAGCCACTGTAATGAGATAATCTCACATGTAGTCACAGCCATAGCATGATTGTCAGCCTCCGTGGAAGATCTAGAAACAATGTCATGTTTCTTGCTCTTCCATGAAATGAGAGACTCTCCAAGAAACACGCATACGATGGTGGATTTACGATCATGCTGATCGTTATCCCAATCAGCATCAATCAGCATCACTATAGGCACGTAACTCAAGAGATGACGTCGAGGGAAATAAGAGAGTCTAAAATTGGGTGCCGAAAAGATATCTCATAATATGGAGTATGGCTCCCCAATGAACAGAAGTAGGAGTAGTAACAAACTGACACACAACATGAATAACATGAGCAATGTCCAGACGAGTAACAGTGAAATAAACGAAACTTCCCACAATAATCTTATAAAGATTTGGATCGGATAAAGGAACACAATTATTAGGAGAGTAATGTCCATTTGTTTCATGAGGAGTATCTACATTTTGATTGACAGAGAGGCTCTCCTGTGTAAACAAGTTAGATATATACTTAGTCTGTGTAAGAAGATACCCTTTCATAGAATAAACTACCTCAATACCATAGAAATAACGAAAAAACAATAATAACCAGAGCCTTAAATGAAAGAATTCGAGTTCAATGATTGGTTAAGAATATACTGCGTGTTGATCTTTTTTTAGTTGGATGTTACTGATTGATAGTTAAACTTGTTTGAAGTTAGGATTTCTTTCCTCTGCACTTCCCTTGCTTGGTTTGCTCCTCATGATCACTCGCAACAATGGGAGCTTTGCATGTAAATAGTTTGAGAACATACAAGTATGTTTTATTTTTCCATTTCATTACATCAATTTCAAGGTTACAACTCATGTTTGTTACATCCTGGATCAATAAATAACTTCGATCATGGTTGTGTCTTTTATTGAATTAATGATAGAAATGTTTGGGGTGTCGAAGGGTGTACCTCATGCTTGTTTCACCAAGTATGTTGGATTTTCTATCTGATATAGCTCTAAACCACATTTCTTGTTCTAATAAAAAGAGATAAAAATTAACACTTACTTATCATTCACATAAATTCACATGGACAATATAAACGTAGCTTTTATTTATTTTATTTTTTTTGAACAGATAAACGTAGCTTTTAACTACGATTAATTTTCAGTGGGTTAGGTCTTCATGTATTGGATCCAGTAGATTGTGTGATATAACAATCTAACATATCAAGAAAGCTATATCAATTGATCTGACCAATTTATGCAGATTACTACATAGATAGATCCACAATCTAATCCATTTAAAAACTATAAATGGATGAAATTTAAAAAGAAATTGCATCTACCTTTATAGGTGGCAGCATCTGCAAAAAAATCTCAATATGATGGATGTACTTTATGGTTATGCCTCCAAAATCGACTAGTGTCAAATAAGTATTCTCCGGTTGTCAATTCGAAAGCAAGAGATCTTCACCAATGATGTATTTGATAATTAAAGCACGTGATTATTGGTTAACGAAATAGAGAAATTACATGGTTCTTGATGAAAAGTATAAAACAACAAAACAAAGAGAAAGGAAATATAAAGCTAACTATCCCTAAAGGGCCAAAGACTAAAGGAACCCAAAACAAGTGGGATTATAATAAACATGGGATAACATCCCCCTCAAACTCATAATACCACAACAATAAGCATTGAGAGTTTGTCACATAAAAAACAAAACCCAAATGCTGACAAAGCCTTCATAAAGATATCAGCAAACTGTAAGGTTTATGGAACAAACAGAAGTGATATGGTCACATGCTGTAAGTGATGACGGGTGAAATGACAATCAATCTCAATGTACTTTGTCCGCTCATGGAAAATAGAATTCTTCGCAATATATATTGCACTTTTGTTATCACAATGCAAGGGAGTAGGTGAAGAAATGTGAACCAACATATTTGCAAGAAGCCACAATAACGAGATAATGCCACATGTAGTCACAGCCATAGCACGATCCTCAGCCTCTGTGGAAGATCTAGAAAAAACATCTTGTTTCTTCCTCTTCCATGAAATGAGAGACTCTCCAAGAAACACACAAAATACAATGGTGGATTTACGATCATGATGATCGTTATCCCAATCAGCATCATTATAGGCACGCAAATCAAGAGATGACATCGAGGGAAACAAGAGAGTCTGAAACTGGATGCCAAAAAGATCTCATAATACGGAGTATGGCTCCCCAATGAACAAAAGTAGGAGTAGTAACAAACTTACACACAACATGAATAAGATGAGAAATGTCCAGATGAGTAACAGTGAAATAAACGAAACTTCCCATAATAGTCTGATAAAGATTTGGCTTGGATAAAGGAACATAATTAGTAGGAGAGTACTATCCATTGGTTTCATGAGGAGTATCTACATTTCGATTGTCAGAGAGACTCGCCCGAGTAAACAAGTTATATACATTCTTAGTATGAGAAAGAAGATACCCTTTCTTAGACTATACTACCTTAATACCAAAGAAATAACGCGACAATCCAAAATCCTTCATAATAACAATGAGCTAAATCATGTTTTGAAGACTCAATACCACTATTTTCATCACCGGTAACAATCATGTCATCCACATATTAGGAAAAAAGAATTTGTCATGCGCTCGTACATCTAATAAACAAAGTTGAACCATGATTGCTCTGGACAAATCTGAGAGAGCTAATAACTATGGAGAATTTCTCAAGCAAGCACATGTTGCTTGCTTGAGACCATATAAAGCCTTGTGAAGCCGAAAATCCTCACTTGGATGATGTTGACCGCCTGGAGGAAGAAACATATAAACCTCCTCGTAAAGGTCACCATTCAAAAAAGCATTTTGAAATCCATTTGAAATATCTTCCACTGTCAAATGGATGCATCCATAATCATAGTATGGACTGTCGTCATCTTTGCTACCGGGGTAAAGGTCTCCTCATAGTACAAATCATACTATTGGGAAAACCCTTTTGCTATAAGCCTGGCCTTATACCACACAACAAACCCATCATATTTTGTTTTCATCTTATACACCCAACGAAAACCAATCATATGTTTCCCAAGAGGAAGAGAAACCAAATCACATGTATGAGTCTGATAAAGGGCTATGAGTTCCTCAACCATAGCATTTTACCGAAGAGGATCTAATAGAACCTTTTGATACAATTCAGGTTCAAACAAATCATGGGTGTTGGCTATAAATGAAGCAAATGATCCTTAGTATGTAGAGTAAGCAAAGTATGGAAGCATCGTAGACTTGATAGGACGAGTAGACCTCGTGAGGGGTGATGGAGGTGGGTCTTCAATCACAATAGTCGAAGGGGAAGATTCAGAAATAGGAGGGGTAGAGGAACTCTCTGAAGAGGTAGGTGTGTCATGAACTAGAGGATAAGGTGGAATAGATGAATCTCGAATGTCTATATCCACATCGAAAGGATTATATGTATAAGATCTGACTTCGTTATATAATGGGCTATAGCGAGAATAGAATAGAAAGGAGTATGTTCCAAAAAGGTGACATGCCAGGAAACATATAACTTCTAACTCACATGATCATAACAACAATATCCTTTCTGTCAAATACCATACCCCACAAATATACAAATAGCAAATTGCGGCCCCCATTTGTTCCTCTCAACATGAGGACAAAGAACAAAGCAAGTGCATCCAAAAACTTGTAGAGCATAATAGTTTGGTAAGTGACCATATAGTTTTTCAAAAGAACACATTCCTGAATTTAATGCAGTAAGGATATGCTTAATCATATAAACAATATTTAAGACTGCTTTACCCCAAAAGGAACTAGGGACATGTGCATACAACAGCAATGAGCGGGCTGTCTCAATAATATGATGGTGTTTCTGTTCTGCCATACCATTTTGCTGATGAGTGTCAGTACACATTGATTGGTGTATGGTACCATCAGAAGCAAGTAACTGAGTAAAATCATTACAGGTATATTCACCCCCTAAGGCACCTGAAACACTTTATCACAACTAAATGTTAAGTTTAACCAAGAGCTCTAAAATTGTTGTAAATTCTAAAGAGATCATATATGCATTTCATAAGGTAAACCCAAGTATAACGAGTATAATCATCTATAAAATATGCATAATAGGTCCACCCACCCTTTATGGATACTGGTGCAGGACCCCACGCATCAGAATGAATAATATCAAAAGGAGCAGTAGAAGTGTAGAATAAGACATACTTTTACTGAAAGGTAAAGGAGACAATTTTGTCAGTTTACAACCACTACAATTAGAAATATCACAAGTGTTCATATGACCCAAGAAACCACTAGATGTTAGAAAACTCAATCATGATACAGACACATGTCCCTAACGAGAATGCCAAAGATAAAACTCAGATGGAAAAGGACTCAAACGAAAAGAAGACAAATCAATGTTGGAGGCAGCAACAACAGACACTTCGAGAACCTCCAAGACATACAGTTCGCCCACCCTACGGCCAATACCGATCACCTTATGGGTGTTTTGATTCTGTATAACACATAAAGAATAAAAAAATAGCACACAATTACCAGACTTACACAACTGACTGGCCGAAGCAAGATTCAAAGTGAGTTTGGGAATGTAATAAACATCAAGGAAAGAAATATAAGGAATAGAAACATACCCAACAGCCTCAACTGTCATAGATTTATCACTATCAGACATAACAGAACTAGATGGAATATATGAAAAATAAGGAGACATGTGATGGGTTGCACCAGAATCTAAAATCCACAAAGATGAGGGAATACCTGAGGTACCGGATGAAGTAGGACCAAAATGAGACATAAATGTAGACATGGCAGTAGGATTAGAGGCCAAATCATGTCTGAAACTCTAAAAAACATTGGGATCCAATGTGGATAGTGTCATGTTGCTAACAGACTCAGCGTCAACTAGTAACGTAGCAGCAACAAAAAACTGAGGAGGGCGAGGTGTCCATGGAAGAGTACATGAGGAACGTGGCTAAAACTTCTGTCGACCATGCCAATTCTATTGCTCTGTCTGAGGTTGGATAGATTTACCCTCGTTAACTAGTAAGGGGAATTGCAATTTCCAATGATTTTTCTATTTGATGAAGGCACACTCATCATAAGAAACCCTTGGAGTTTTTCAAGACCTGATTAGTGGTTACAACAATCACAATTGGAGTGGAGGTTGCTTTAAACCCTTTATCCGTGTGAGACTTGATACGAGTCTCTTCAGCAATCAACTCATGAAGAAAATACTCCACTGAGGGAAGGGGGAACGATGAAGAATCGTTCCACGTAGGCCTTTAAAATCAAAATGCAATGCCATAAAAAAGTGAACCAAATGTTTTTCTTCCCTCCTAGCAATATAAGGCTCAAAATCTTTTAACTCTTTAGATTTAGTAAGAGCCAATTGATCCCATAAATAAGACATAGCAGCATAGAAATCTTGAATACTCATATCATTCTGTTGAAGGGCACAAATATCATATTCTAACTGATCTTGTTTAGCAAAGTTGGACTAAGTATACGGTCTCTCCAAATGGTGCCAAACTTCCTTTGTCGTTCCATACTTAGCCAATTGCATGCCAATAGGCTGCGTCATAGAATTATTAATCCAAGAAATGTGTAACACCTTGGTTTTTAGGTATTTTCAAATTTATCCCTTGGTTTATATTATAAGTCAATTTGATCCCTAAGTCCAAGAATTATGCCTTGAAGCCCTAGTTACATTTTGGTAAAATGAGTTGGAGGAGTACGCTAAGCGTACATGTGTGTACACTGAGCGTACTAGGGTGTGCCCTAGTACGTTGGGTGTACACTGACATACGCTAGGCATACTCTTGTCAGGAGGAACCTCTAAATTTTAGGGTTTGAAGGGTATTTAAGCATCATGTTGGCTCATCTCCTTTCTACCTTTCAACCTCCAATCCATTGAGACGTTTTTGCAAACCCTAACCTTTGAGTGTACATTTTGAGCTCAAGTGTGTGCTTTTTGGTATGTTCTTGGTGTGTTAGAGGAAGAAGAAGATTCTTGGAGAAGCCTTGGTGAAGGAGCAGCTTGTGGATTTGGGATTCTTACCTTCTTGAGAAGCTCCAAAAGGTATAAAGCTTCAATCTTGCCTTGATTTCTTTAAGATCTTGCCATGAGGAAATTTATGTGTTCTTAGTCCCTTTTCTTGGTGTTAATGAATATGTGCTACTCAATAACCAAAGGATTCGTCCTTTCTGAAGAAATGAGGTGCATTAAGTAATAAAATTGCTATCTTGGCTCTTTTTGTGCATGCATGAGGTCTTTAGTGGTTAAGACAAGCTAGAATCTTAATGCTAGGCCTTATTAAGACATGCATGACCATAAAATTGGAAACTTTATGGTTTGGAACACCTCTTTAGACCTAGATCTGAAAGTTGGATGTTGGAGTGAATGTGATTAGTTCTTAATCAAGTTTTTCATGGCCACCGCATACGTTGGGCATACCAAGGCGTATGCTAGGCGTAGGTGGTCAATGGTGTAATTCCAGTCAATGCAGAATATGTTGAGCGTACAGCTAGGTACGCCCTGCATACTCATCTTGTTGTGTTTTCGAGTTTGGGCTTCAAGCTTTGGGCCACCTTTTTGGGCTTGGATGCTTTAGGCCTTATTAGTACATCTGATTATGAGTACTTTGGGCCAAGTAAAGTGTTGGACCTTGGAGTATGGCCCAAATATGAGTTGGACCCAATTTGGAAAATTAGGCAAATTATGGGCCTTGAGTGATTATTTATTGTTGGGCCTTTTGTACCAAGATTCGGGCCAGGGTATTAGCCCATCTAGGGAACGAGTAAAGTGGCTACTTACCCTAAATGTGGACTATTAGTCAAGGATTGTAATCCAACTGTTAATTGGATGTTTATTTTTTTGTTAGTGCGGGGATTTTAGCGAGCTAGCGGCCGAAGGCTTTCTGTGTGATTCAGCAGTGTGAGATGAGTTTTCCTCACTGTACTTGTGGGTCTAAGGCACCAATGCCGACCCTTGGATTAATATCCTCTTATGCATGTTTTTGCGCTATTCAGATATGTTAGATCAGTATCCTGGTAGACAGGATGATGTTATGCTTAATGATCTGTCAGATTTGTTTATTTATTTACTTTTTGGTTAATAGTATGCTTATCTGTATTATGTGAACATGTTTGGTCGGTAACTGAGGCTTCACTGCTTTGCGCGTAAGCCAATAGGCTGGGGGATTCCAACCTGATGGTTGAGGGCCTAGGGTATTCCATCCTGAGGATGATTAGACCCATAGTATGTTGGCATTCCAACCCGATGGTTGAGGGGCCTGGGGTATTCCAACCCGATGGTTGATTGGACCCATAGTATGTTGGCATTCCAACCCGATGGTTAAGGGTCCTGGGGTATTCCAACCCGATGGTTGATTGGACCCATAGTATGCTTTTATTGTATATGTGTTATTTATTCTGTTGGTACTTTGGGGGAACTCACTAAGCTTTGTGCTTACAGTTTTGGGTTATGTTTCAGGTACCTCACATGATCGTGGGAAGGCAATGGCTTGATCGTACACTTCCTCATGTCGTGTTTTGTGATTTTGGGAAAACTCTGATGTTAAACTTGTTTTGAAAACTACAATGTAAACATTTATGATTTTTGGTTGGTTTGAAAAAGTTTAAATTTTTATGAAAATTTATGTATGTTACAAGTTGGTATCACAGCCTTGGTTTGATTGAATTCGAGAAACACTCGTGTGAATCCAATCCCAAACTAAGGAAAAAGATTTTCAAAAAAAATTATCAAACAATTTTCAAAATGGTCGAGGAGGAAGCAAGGTGTACGATCAGCCCAAGCCAGTAAGTAGACCCCAAAATACCACATTGTTATTGATATCATGATATGTTAGAACATCATGCTAGTGATAGGTTAGGGATCTTCAGGAATTGCATGTAGAGTTGCCTGATTATATGATGCATGATAGCCTAGGGCCTTTCTTTTTATGGAATTGACATCATTACTTTAGTTTCTTAGTGTTCATGGTTATGCATAACTAAGATCTTATAGCCTGAGAATGTCATGTTGGACCTTATTTCATGTTCTTGTTTGATGAAGGACTTAGTGTAGGATCATATATTCGAATGTATATATGGTCCAACGTTATGTATGGCTAGCATACACGAGTGCCACCGGGTTGGTGGAAGTTTCATGGATGAGTTGTGTGGGGTTAGCCGGCCAATTTTAAGATGTTTAGCCTTTCCTCTAGGGAGTGAGGATTGAGTGTATGGTTATGCTAGTGAGTATTGTTAGTGTGTTGTGATGATCCTCTAAGATAAATACGGGTAGGTGTGGAAGGTAGTATGGACCCGTACTACTGAAAGCATAGGACCCGTACACATAGCAAGGAAGTCACAACCCCTAGGGCTTTATTGGGAGTTGGCTCCCTTGTTATGATATACATGTTATCTGATATCCTCATGGTTTAATTTTAGTATGGTGACTACACATTGAGCTGAGGTTGGGTCCGGTTCGAGATCAGGAGCTGGCCGTCAGGGTGATTCAGCTGTGTTGGATGACAGGATCAGGGAGATCCTATAGGAGGAGGTTGTTGCTCGATTTCGATCTAAGTTGCCAGAGATTTTTGGGTCTATCTAGACCGACATGGTTGAGTACTTTGATGAGCACTATGTTGCTTTGTCTGAGACTACTGTTGTTGCAACCACTACAGTCGTTTGTAGCTACAGGGGTTGGATCAGATCGGGCTTTTCATTATCAGGACTTTGACAATACGTAGCCCCCAATTTTCAATGCGGTACTGGACCCGATCATTGCCATGAGGTGGCTATCTGATGTGGAGGGGTGTTTCTTCACTTTTTCTTGTCCAGCTGACCAAAAGGTCAGGTGCGCTCTGAACCTTCTAAGGATCGGAGCAAAGGATTGGTGGAGGCTTGCTACTACTTCATATTCTGCTAAGCAGAGAGCTACTTTGTCTTGGGAATAGTTCTCTGAGATGTTCCGCTCCCGATATGTGCCACATGTGGAGCATGAGAGGTTGGACTAGGAGTACCTGGATTTGAGGCAAGGTTCTGAGACGGTGATGGAGATCACCAAGATGTTTACAGAGAGGGACATGTTTTTCCCTGAGTTTGCTGCATCTGAGCAAGCTTAGATGACCCATTACTTGAGCATGCTCAAGATGGAGTTCAGAAAGTTTGTTTCTACTCAGCGCTATGGTTCATTATTGGAGATGCAGGAGGCCACCAGGCGGCGTGAGATTGAGATTGATTTACAGAAGAGGGAGTTGAAACCGGCCCCAAGGCAGTCGCAGCTTGAGTCAAAGCGGTTTAGGGCCGTTAATTCTAGGTCAGGGAGTCAGAGAGGCCGCACTTGTGGGGAGTGTGGTAAGGTGCATGATAGAGCTTTTCGATCTTCTTCAGGATGCCACAAATGTGGCAAGTAGGGCCACATTGTGAGGGATTGTCGTAGCAGACTGCAACTTCTAGCGTCAGACTTTGTTACCATTGTGATCAGGTGGGCCATATGAAGGCCCAATGTCCCTTGCTTGCTGCCAGGCCGACGCAGATATGGCTAACGTGTTCAGGATGATTTTATGCCTCGAGGAGACGAAGGTCAGATATGCTTCCTTCCTGTTGAAGGACCGGCCACATGATTGGTGGGAAGAATTTGGTAGTGAGTTGGGTGATGATGTTATTGATGCTATGTCATGGGATGATTTCTCGACCAGGTGTCGAGCGTAGTTTGCTTCGACGATTAAGATGCAATAGTTGGAGCGAGAGTTTCTGGATCTCCGCAAGACTACTGAGACTAGGGAAAAGATCACTGTCAAGTTCTGGGAGAGGGCTTTGTTGGTACTGTAGTACGCAGCAAATGAGGAATTGAAGAAAGTGAGGTATCATGACATGCTGCAAGATGATATCAGGGAGTTCGTGAGTATTTCGGGGTGCGAGACCCTAAATGATATGATTTCTAGACCCCGTAAGCGGGAGATTGATTTGGAGCACATCGGGAAGAGGGGGTTAGATCAGGTGCATAAAGTGGAGGGTCCTGGGAAGAGACCCAAGACTTCTGAGTAGTGTTTGAGAGGCCATCAGGGTCGGGGTCAGTGCATCACGTGTGGGAAACTGCACGATGTAGTTTCTTATTTTAGGGGTTTGGGATGCCACAAGTGTGGCAGTGTTGGACACATCATCATGGATTGTCCTCAGGGGGTAATCCCGTTATGTTTTCAGTATGATCAGGTAGGACATAAGAAGGTCGATTGTCCGACATTGGCGAGAGGAGCAGTGAGTGTGCTTGATCCAGCTACTTTGAGGATCATCGATGGACAAGAGGGTAGGTTTGGATCCCTACCGGAAAGGACTCGGGCCTTGCACTGATAGATAAAGGAGATTAGGACTCCGGCAGGCGATGTTGCGGGTATTTATCTTTTGCTTCTTTCAGTTCTATCTGCATTCTATTGTTGTCATTTTGTATCAGTTGGGTAAGTGTATCTTTGGGTTTATTTCTCTTCTTGTGTTTGGATTATATTTTCAAGAGATGGTATATGCCATTTTCATGTCATGAATTATTAGGGGTTAGTTAAAAGATGTCTCTCTTTTAGCGGGTTCGGAGTGTTTAGTGTTATCTTGGATTATGGTCGAGATCGATTCAGGGGCATTATGTGGAAGATATGCGGGTCAGGGTTCAGCGGGTTGGTTGTCTAACATCGTCAGGATTCGGTGAATTCAGTCGTTGTGCTTGGGTTGGCTTTTGGAAGCGCTAAGGGAAGTGGTCTATTTCTGAGGTTTTGGTCGGAGCATTAGTTAATTGGACTCAAGATTTGGGTGTGGTATCATTTCAAGGCATCAGGTGTTATCGGTTTTGCTAGGATTCGGAAAGTGTTCATCTGATCATTAGAATTTGTGCAGTCTTTTGGGGATTGGCTAGTGATGGATCACTAGCATGGGTAAGTGCAGGTTGTCAACAGTTTGGTTATTAGAGGGTAAAAGGGATTGGGAATCCTTCAATTCTCATGTGTTGTGAAGAATTAGTCAAATCCAAGTGGGGTAGAATCGCTTAGGTATTCAGGATCAGAAGCAGGTGTGAAACTAGGGTGAGTTTCGCATCCCCATCGGGGTGGTGGGCGGCCTAAGTGGCTTTCTGGATTGAGTATTGTGTGGGCTGGGAGTTCAGCAAACTTCCCAACACTGGGTTCGCATCTTCTTGGTGTCAGCTAGAAGGCTTCGAGAGGGGAACCCAGGGTGGGTTCTAGTCACAATTCGAGTTCGGTTAGCGAGCTTGGTTAGGTGTGTGTTGACTCTGGATGGCGTTTGGATTGATAGATTAGTGGTAAGGCATTGGGTGGTGGTAGTGGCAATGAAGAGTATTGTAAGACTGCGGGGTGGCCATAGCATTCACTAGTGGTCAGTTAGTGTGGGAGTGTTGTAAGACTTCGGGGTGGCCTGTAGAATTCACTGGTCCCTGTTCAGCAATGAGATTGCGGTAGATATGTGACTTGCTCATGGATTTCTTCAGATGGTTTATGCCAAGGCGGGCCTGCTCGCAATGTTGTGGGAGGGCCACAATGTAATTGGAATCGAGGAATGGTAGGTCATGGGAGATCGGGTATGAGGTAAGACTACGGTTGGTCCTATAGCGTTCAACTTAGCACAGGGTTGGGTGTTGAGATGCTTTGGGTAGCTATTTCATGTTGAAGTTTCCTTTTGGAAGTCGCATGGGGCAACTATGAGGTTGTTCTTTGGCTCAGCAGCTGGGCGGGAATCTGGTATTCTAGATAGTTGGAAGATAAGTTGGAACCGGGGAGGTCTCAATTCATTTGGAAAGTAGATAAGAGGCAGCATGATGTTTCGGCCAAAAGTAATGATTTGAGGATTCGTGTGTGTAGAGTAGCTTGTTGGTCAAAAGTGCTAAGTCATTTTCAAATGGATTAAATAATATCAAAGTGATTGATTTGACCCTATTGTGTAACCCTCGTTTGTGTCTAACCGTTGTATGGAGGAATCTTTACTCGAAGGATTATCTGAGCCTTCTATCAAGTATAAGTGATTTGTAGACGGTTATGGTTAGTGGCTTTGCTTTCGTAGGTTGCATCAAGATAATCAGGGTTGGAAGTATTTTGATTGGTCAGTTATTCAATAAGGTTTTGGCATGGTAATATTTTAGCATAGGCAGTCTGTCGGGGAGACAGACCATTATAGATTTGGGATCTCGGAAAGGTAGAAGTGGTTCTACGGGAGCTAAGGGTTTGTTTTCTTCGGGATGGAAGTTTTGGTTTGGGTTTCAGTTGTCATGGGAAGGTTGTCTTATGCACACAATTTTTGTTTGTTTTCCTCAGGTTGTTTGTTTTGATATGGATGTTAGTAAGGAGCGATTTCGAGGACGAAATCTAATTTAAGTGGGGGAGAGTTGTAACACTCAGTTTTGGATTTGCTTCGTTGCTTGGGGCTGCGGCCCAGTCATCAGTTGTCATGAGGCTTAGGGCTTCGGGAAAGGAAGTATTTGGCCCACTTCGGATGTGGGTGTCATGGTATGAGTGATTCAAGTATTTGATCGTGTCTTCAGAAGCCAATGGTGTAATTGTAACTGGATATCTCAGCCTTTTATAGATTTTGGGTTTTGTTCAGGAGGTTTTAAGACTTGGGTGTGTTATTAGGAGTGTAGGGATTGATTGTTATTGCTATATAGCAATCAAAGGTAAGATCTAAACCCTAATTTCAGTTATAGTTTATTAGATCTAGGGTTTATGGCTTTGGATTATCAATTGCATGTTCATTAGATAAACTAGATCCAAAGTTATTAGGGTTTGCATGTACACCATAGGATTGATGTTTTGCTCAAAACCCATTAAAAACACCTCACGAGATGTGGATAGGGAAAGCTCCTTTGTTGGCGCATATCAAGGTTTTAGGTTGCGAGGATTTCGTAAGACGAGAGACTCACGACAAGCTCGAACCTCGTAGTGAGCGATGTATATTCATCGGCTACCCGCAAGAAATCCTTTGGATATCTCTTCTATAGATCGAGTGACAATGTTGGCTTCGTTGCAACGAGAAGGGTTTTCCGAGAGCGAGAACTCATAAGCCAGGAGGATAGTGGAAGGAAAATCGATCTTGAAGAGATTCAAGAGCTGAGCAATCAAGGAACCTCTAACGCTGGCACTCAACCCGAGGAGGAAACTCCGGTTGAACTGATTGACGAGTCATTACCTCTTAGACGTTCCGAAAGAGTTAGAGTCCAACCCCAGTTGTATGGTTTTCATATTACTACAGAAGGGACACGTATATTAGTGATAGTACACTAATAAATTTGGACGAACCTAACAGCTATAAGGAAGCCATGGTAGGCCCGGAGTATGCGAAATGGAAAGAGGTGATAGACAGCAAGATTCAGTCCATGTACGACAACTAAGTTTGGAATTTGGTTGACCATGTGCCCGGACGTAAGATGGTTGGGTGCAAGTGGATCTTCACGAAGAAGATCGACGTGGATAGGAATGTGCACACATATAAAGCGCGATTGGTTGCGAAGGGTTTCACTCAAACTCCTGGATTTGACTATGACGAAACCTTCTCACCGGTTGCGAAGATAAAATCTATTAGAGTAATGTTGGCCATTGCTGCATTTCATGATTATGAAATATGGCAAATGGATGTCAAAACCGCTTTCCTTAATGGGAAGTTGGCTGAGGATGTTTACATGGCTCATCCAGAGGGTTTTGTCAATGCGAAGCATCCTAATAGAGTGTGTAAGCTTGAAAAGTCCATTTATGGACTTAAGCAAGCATCTCGCAAATGGAATCTTTGCTTCAATAAGAAATTCAAAGAGTTTGGGTTTATACAAAGTGAGGATGAATCATGTGTATATGTCAAAGCCAGTGGTAGTATAGTTAGCTTCCTCGTATTGTATGTTGATGACATACTACTCATGGGAAACGACATCCCGACATTGCAGGAGGTTAAGTCCTGGCTTGGGAAGTGCTTCACTATGAAGGACCTCAGAGAGGCTTCCTATATTTTGGGAATAAGGATAGTGAGAGACAGAAGTAAGAAACTAATAGGACTTAGTCATAACACATACTTGGATAAGGTACTAAAACATTTTAGTATGGAGAATTCAAAGAAGGGAGAGTTACCGATCCAAAGTAACGCCAAGTTGAGTAAGGCCCTGTTTGTTTGGGTCTGAATGCCTCTTAAAAAGAGGCACATCTGAAGTAATAAAATTCAGATCGTTTGGTTGCAACTTAATTTATATTAATTACAAAAAGAGATCTGACCGAATAAGATATAAACCCATGTCTGAATTTTTTTGTTTGACACGCTTCCTAATATGCCCCGACCTAAATGTGCGTTCCCTCTTCTCCTCCACATCGCTTGTTTCTTCAACCGTCTCCGGTTCTCCATATCGTTCGCATCTCTGACCATATCCCTCCAGGTCTCCGCCGTCGCCAGCCCTTTAACCACTTCCACTGTCCGTAAACCCTCACACCCTTCTCTGACAGATATGCCGCCGTTAGCGACTCCGAACTGTGGTTGCAGGTAACCCTTTTCTTTTCTTTTTCTCCTGAAAATCGATTCTTATACATTAATTTGATTTTTTTTGCCGTGAATTCGATTATCAGCAGGCCATGATTCATATGGTCTGACCATTTTATCAGCATACATAGATTGATTTTGGGGAAACTTATTATTTTATTTCCTAAATTGGAGTATATCTAGTTCAAAATCTATGACGGACAAATTTTTGTGGTGATAAACACAAATTAGGAAGATTATAAAGTTTTCTTTTAATGGTGTCTTGTTAACACTTGATACTTTATACATGATCCATTAAGGTTAGATGTTATAGATAGTTTTATGGAATGATTTTTTTTTCTTTCAAATTTGAAAAGTTATGTTGGTGTTTAGTGTACCATCGAAACGAGAAAGAGAAAGAGATAGAAGTATAGTGATCAGGGATCCTTGACCCTGTCACACCCCCAAACCAAGGATGGCGGAAACGTCCGGGGGTGGAGGACTTCATGTGTAGTATCATAACAACAATGGCAATAGTGATGAAAGTAAACACAACCAACATATATATAATTGAATGAGTTACATCATTGTATGAATTACATGTTTCAAAATCAATTACAATATGTTGTCAAAATATGATAAGTTTGACGCCTCAACCCCCCATCCTCAAAAGTACTTTGTTACCTGTTTAGCGATTTCCTGAGAATACAAGTAGTTTGAAAAAGTGTCAACACAATGGTTGGTGAGTTCATAAGTTTTTGTATATAATTATAAAAAAAGCTTGTCTCGTAATTGTATAGTTATTCCAGAAAAAAAAAATCCGATATTTTCCTTAAAATGAATACTGTAGTCTTGTATCCAAAGACTGAAACGTATGAGTAATCTTCCTTATTTACAGAAATAACGTGAGTTTATTTCAATATAAACGCGTATGATATTAGTGAAATTCTCGTAAATTCTTAAGTTTGTTAATACTTTCTGTGAGTTATTATAACCATACTTGACATAGACGGCCTCGTAATGCGACGTTCTTCAGGCGTCGCCGTTAAATGACACTTGTCACCACAGACCTGCCGGTCTAGCTGTTGCAAGCAGCTCTGGTGTGGGTTTGTCAAACCCAATATAGATCTATACACAACTATCACGTTCTCCCTACAAGAGACTCTGGTTACAATTTACAGGACTTGTCGACTTTGTTACTTTGGAAGTAACCCGAAGGGAATGACTCACAAATTTATTCATTAACAGATTTACATGAACTAAACTGAAAACCTTTGGTAAATAAGTTTGAGAAGTAAATGATACATAAACTATACCTATTATATTTTATCCAAAACGTTTGTAATGTATAAGAATTCTTTTATGAATGCTTTAATGCTATGAATCCATAAACTATGCTCATTATAGCTTAATATACGAGTTCTAAATGAATGATTAATCTTATCATGAATGACTATGTTTTAGTTTATGATGATAAACTAACAAGGAAACACATTCAATATTTAGAACTTATCGTTGTACACTTTGCTCAACATAATACAAGATGTTATGAAAGTTATAAGCTGTTAACAAATTTTCAACCTTTCTATACTGTTTTTGAAAAGTCATAGAAAAATCATACGAAGTTGAAAACTAAATCCGTAAATTCTGAGAGTTCCCAAAATGTGTCTAGTTTACTCATAATTTTTATCATGATTTTTAATGACCTCCAACTTGGGTGAAAAAGTCCATAATCACAGACTGGTCCGGATTGGTGTTTGAAATGATAGGCAGTTTTGTAAAAATCACCATAAATTGTAGAAAAATCGTATGGAGATGTGCAAGTAGTCATTTTAAAGCTAAGAACTGGAACTACTTACACCTAAAACAGTTTTTCGAACAAAAGTGTTTAAGTTGTCCAAAACAGTCCGTGAATGGAGTCCAACTTTTCTGATGAAAGCTGTTAGAAAATTTTAGTTATGTTCTTTTTGTTTTAACTTGTATTCCCCCCCTAAAAACTTAAGAAAAACATAAAAATGTAGGGGTATGAACTCACCTTGAGTGATTTCAGTAGGTAAGTGTTGAAGAAGAGAAGTGTTCAACCCAAGACACTTGAAGAATCACTTGAAGATTCGAAGATCTAACAAGAATGTGATGATGTTTGTGTAAGAAATCTTTGATTTTGAGTAGGAGGATGTGTAATAATCATAAGAAAGATGATGATACTTACTAATTGTAGGAGAAAAGTCTTGGAGTATGCCTTGAAATTCTTGAATTAGAGAGAAAAAGATGAGAGAGTTTGGAGTGTGATTCTTGGTAAAAATGAGAGAATGATTAAAGTGTGAGGAGAGAGGATGGATGTTCCAGCCCTAAGAACGTGGGAATAGTTGTAAATAGTGAGAAAGGACCTATGAAGTGACTAGGGATGGGCTGGTGGTGAATAGTGACATGGAGTGGGTATGGGAGTGGTTGCTTGTGTCATAGACATAAGTAAAGTCAACACTCTACCTTTGTACTTCACCCACTCTCTTTTGGATAAAGTTTTATCCTTAAAAATGTGATTAATTAATAGTTAAGGGTCCTTATATGTTAAAATAAAGTTTTGGATGAAAATCTCATGTTAAAACAATTAAAAACGGGCCTAAAATGCGAATTTAGTCGAAAACCGGGAGAAAAAGCGTTCCCAGCGAGACCTCTCGGTCCTAGGCCGAGGTTCGGTCCTTGCTGGTGCTGAGTCGGAAGCGAAAGGCGCGAGCCAGAAGCGAGAAGCGAAGGGCGAGGGTCCGTCCGAAGGTTCGGTTCGGTTCTTCTTCACCAGAAGGTTCGGTTCGGTTCTTCTTCATCAGAAGGTTCGGTTCGGTTTTTTTTCATCAGAAGGTTCGGTTCGATTCTTCTTCATCAGAAGGTTCGGTTCGGTTCTTCTTCATCAGGAGGGTTCGGTTCGGCAGCCTTCTTCATCAGGAGGGTTCGGTTCCTAAGAGGACTTTCGGTTCCTAAGAAGGGTTTCGGTTCCTTAAGTCCGTTTTTCGCTTAGACTTCCGTTTTTGGGCTGTTTTCGCCAAATTCGAGGGTCGGGATGCCCCGAGTGATTATAGAAAGTTGGGAGAGATTTCGAGAGCGATTTGAGAGAGATTCCACATACTCAGAGAGATTTGGGAGAGATTTGACATACTTGGAGAGATTTCACATACAGAGAGATATTTGGGAGAGATTTCACTTTTTCAGAGAGATTTGGGAGAGATTTGACATTCTTGGAGAGTTTTGACATACAAAGAGATATTTGGGAGAGATTTCACTTTCTTAGAGAGATTTGGGAGAGATTTGACATTCTTGGAGAGATTTCTCATACAAAGAGATATGTGGGAGAGATTTCACTTTCTTAGAGAGATTTGGGAGAGATTTGACATTCTTGGAGAGATTTCACATACAAAGAGATATTTGGGAGAGATTTCATATTCTCAGAGAGATTTGGGAGAGATTTGACATTCTTGGAGAGTTTTGACATACAAAGAGATATTTGGGAGAGATTTCACTTTCTTAGAGAGATTTGGGAGAGATTTGACATTCTTGGAGAGATTTCTCATACAAAGAGATATGTGGGAGAGATTTCACTTTCTTAGAGAGATTTGGGAGAGATTTGACATTCTTGGAGAGATTTCACATACAAAGAGATATGTGGGAGAGATTTCACTTTCTTAGAGAGATTTGGAAGAGATTTGACATTCTTGGAGAGATTTCTCATACAAAGAGATATGTGGGAGAGATTTCTCGATAAGAAGAGATAGAGTGAAAACGATTGAGAGCGGTTTCGTGTGTGACGAATGTGAGTGTCCGGCTTCGCAATGCAAGGTCCGTAGACCCCGTTATGCCATGTTTTACGATCTTACACACTCCCTATGAGTATGCAACATTGTTTTATTGTTCTTGTTCATTGTTTAGCACTAAGGTTAAAGAAATTTAAACACACGAACTTTCCAAGTGATGTTTTCTCATTAAGATAGTGAGTTATGCAGAAATTACATAATACAAACCCTATTATACAAGGTTTAATTGAGTTGACCAGTTTGACTCGTTGACCTTGTCCGGCTTAGACTTGACCCGAATTTGACTATTGTCACAGACCCCCTACCACCCTGTATTATTTCTTGGTATGTTTTGTAATGCATCTTATGTTTGAAGATTTGATTTTGAATGACATACGAATAGTTTTTTATACATAGAGTGTTAACAAATTAATTTTTTATTGGGTATCCAGGTTAAACAGATGAAGATTTTGCAAGCTCATTTTTCCGACTTGTCAAAGTTGGTTGTCATTTATGTCTCAACATTAGTTGGATATATATGTATTGAAAGATGAAAGCTCAAACTGAAGTATGTCCCATCTTAAAAGATCAAATCTTAAGTCCTTGGGAAAAATTTTAACCTTCAATGTCAAATATGTTGTATTTTAACTATGAAATCCTTGGGACATAAAAAAATGATTGTTATTTTTGCAAATTTATCTAAAAAGATCATTACAAATTATTGTTGATAAATTTTGATTTATGTTAATTTGAATTTTGTATGGTGTTTATATTTTTTATTATTATTCAGCAAAAAATAATACAAAATGGTAAAATTGTCATTTTGATAATTCAGCATAATAATTCAGATGTTCCAACCAAACAACATTTAAAAATTCAAACCCTCTTAGAAATTTAGACCTCTTAAAAATTCAGATCTTAAATATTCAGATCTTAAATATTCAGATCTTGCCAAACAGCCCCTAAGACTCAATGCCTGAGTACCGAAGTCGAGATAGCAGAAATGAGCCGAGTACCATATGCTTCTGCAGTTGGCTCGATTATGTATGTTATGACTTGTACTCACCCTGATGTGGCCTTCGCTTTGAGCATGGTCAGTAGATATCAAGGAAACCCTGGCAAAGCACATTGGACCACACTCAAGAACATTCTTAAGTACCTTCGAAGGACCAAGGAATGGTTTCTAGTCCTCGGAGGGAGTGATAACTTAAAGGTGCGAGGGTACAGTGACGCTAGTTTTCAAACCGACAGAGACAACTACCGTTCGCAGTCGGGCTGGGTCTTTACCCTTAATGGAGGAGTAGTGACTTGGAAAAGTTCCAAGCATGAGACATAGTTGATTCAACGTGTGAATCAGAGTATATTGCAGCGAGCGAAGCATCAAAGGAGGTGATATGGTTGAAGAACTTCATTGGAGACCTTGGAGTTGTGTCTGTGATAAAGGAGCCTATGGAAATTTTCTTTGATAATGAAGGAGCAGTTGCCTTGACCAAGGAACCGAGGGATCGTGGTAGATCTCGTCATATTGATAGAAAATATCACTTTATTCGACATCGGGTAGAAGAAGGACTCCTCGTAGTGAAGAGGGTATTGTCAGAGGATAACCCAGCAGATCCGCTTACGAAGGGACTTAGTAGGGTTAAGTACTTGCAGCACGCTAGGAGCATTGGGCTGAAGGACGATAGTAGTTCAGATTAGATAGTTTAGAAACATGTAATAGATAAATGTAATTGACATTTGATGATTAAATAAAGGAGTATTATTTATAAGTAAAGTTACTGTCTTATGTTAATTGTTTAACTATTGTTTCATATTTGCATGTTTTGACTTCCTGAACAATTGAGTTATTTAATAATAATCGAATTATTCGAACGGTCCATAGTCGTTCATATGTTGGAAGTAGGTATGAATGAAGACTGTCATGAATAGGTGTGTAGATTGTCTGAAAGGTATTAGACATAGCAAAGATTTGCTACAACGTTCATGAGTGCTTATGAACAAGTTTTGAGCATTGGAATAAACTCACGCTTGTTGGAATCACTTCATGGAATTTATCACGAGTGATCGCAAGACGATAATATCATATGGTCTTAAAACCTAGATGTATGGTTTATTGTCTATTGATTGGTTGTGCATTGATGATGCGAAAACGCCTCAGTAACTTGATGTCATAAAATGCATTGGTGTGTATAATTTGATTAGTGAATAGTAAATGCATATAAGTCGAAGTTTATCTGTTCCTTTTATCCTAAGAGGGTAAAAGAGATATCAGGGCCCCTTGATGATTTAGTTTGACTTATGTGCCAGGCCTGGTCAGGACTGAATTGATGTGTTCAATTAAGTTCTATGTCAAATGAATCTGAGATCGAGAAACAAACTGGTGGACAATAAGTATGACTATGTTCCATGTGATTGTCCACACGATATCTAGAACAGAGGGCTATACGATCCCTTATCTAAAGGAAAAGTTGCTGATAAGATCAGAGTTCGACAGCGTCTTTGAGAGCTACGATTGCTAATCGGAATATGCTTACATTATAGTTACTAGACTTATCCAAGTGGGAGACTGTTGGATTATTGTCTAAGCCTATAACTATATTTGGTAAGTACTTGACCCGGTTGTGCATGGTCCTTTTGGGTTGCCTTCACCAGAGCAACATGATAGGATAATTTATAAATAAAGAGGTTATTATGATTTAATAATATATTATATGATTAATACATTAAAGGAGAAATCATATAGTTTAATTAATATTAGAAAAGAATTAATTAAGAATTAATTTTGTGGCTAAAAGAGATTAATTAAATAAAGGGGACTAGAACTGTCAATTGTGTGATAGTTGGTTTTGGGCTGTTGGTCCTTATGGATCATGGGTGGACGAAATTAAGGTGTATGGACTCCTTAAATTCGTCCAATACCTAATCTAGAAGGATCCTTGGACTGCTTAAGGCCTAAGTAATTCAGTTATGGTTTCAGGATGTAACCCTAGCAACTCAAGTATTTAAAGGACCTAGGGGCTACAGAAATCGGCTACCAGAAACCCTAAGGAGTTCCTAGAGCCGATTTTGTGTTCTTAACCTCTCTGCATATCATCCTCTTGCTTCTTGGTGTTTGTAAGCCATTAGAGGAGTGACAATTGTGACTCCAAGCTCCAAAGATAACAAGATTCAAGCTTCCAAGAAAGAGGTGATTATCTAGATCTACTTTGTAATGTTAATTTCGAATTATATATCATAGATCTAGGGTTTGCAAGTCTTGGATGAAAAGCATATTCATTAGAGAAACCTAGATCCAAGCATTAGGGTTTGTATGTGCACATAGGAATGTTCTTATGGCTCAAACCCATCATGACCATGACTAGTATTTTGACTAAGTTTTACCTAAGGGTATTTTGGGTATTTTGAGCTGGATTTTGAGAATTGGTCACTGTTTGTTGCATAGGTGACCTGTAGATTTGGTATTCGGAGCTGCGTTTTGTTCAGCTATTTGTCAGACTGTGAGGTGAGTTTTCCTCATTGTACTTGTGGGTCAAAGACACCAATGTTGGCCCACTATGTTGTGTATCCTGGTATATAGGATGTTGTTATGCTATAGTGATATGTCATATTTTTATCCTGGCTTATAGGATGTTTTTATGCGATAGTGATATGTAGATCTGTCTGTTTGCATGTTGATTGGTTATATGTTTATCTGTTGCATATGTCGACATAATATGGTTTTGGGTTGAGGCTTTGCTGCTATGTGCGTGAGCCAACAGACCGGGGGTAATCCAGCCTGATGGTTGTTGACCCGAGGGTATACCAGTCTGATGACTGATTGGACCTGTTGCATTTTGGCATTTCAATCCGATGATTGATTGGACAGCGGGGTAATTCAACCTGATGGCTATGGGCCCGAGGGTATTCCTGTAACATCCCAAAATTTACGACCAAAAATTTTATTTTTAATTTAATAATTATAAAACCATTTATTTGAAAACATCATAGAATCAACTCATATCAAAACCAATGTATCCATAGTCAAAACATGTCATGATAAAATAATATCAGAGTATAAATCCCAAAGATCTCATGTGCGGAAAATGTAGTGTGATGCGCTACGATCATGCTGAATCCTTTCCCTTCGAAGAGGAAGTACCTGAAACCAAAACTGAAAACCGTAAGCACAATGCTTAGTGAGTTCCCCCATCATACCACATACCATACAATAACATACTACCTAGCATATCGGGGTGCTGGCCTACCCCTTTGGTCTCTTTCAACCGGTAACTGCCTAGCATATCTGGGTGTTGGCCTACCCCTTTGGTCTCTTTCAACCAATAACGGGGACTATTTCACCCCTACCATTACCATATATCATCCTAGTACATAAACACATAAGTCACATACTACCTAGCATATATGGGTTCTGGCCTACGCCTTCCATCCTTTCGACCGGTAATGGGGTCTATCCTACCCCTCCTACCACTATCACATAATATCATAGCATACTAGCACAATAAGAATAACATATAGTGGCATACCAGAAAATTATCACAAAGACAATCATCTCAACTATAATCAACTACTAGTGGGTCGACATTGGTGCCTTCGACCCACTTCTACTGGAAGGTAACTCACCTCAAATATTGTAAAATAGTTGGACTATCCTCGGCTCTAAAACCAACTCCACTCAAACTCCTACACATAAAATATTTCCTTTAATTACCCTTTTATACTCATAACCCCCTAAGGGTCAACCTTGGTCAAAGTCAATATCAAGTTAAAGTCAAAGTCAACACGTCGAGTTGACGCAACTCGTCGAGTCATCCTCTAACTCGTCGAGTTTCCATGTTTCTCAGAATCGTGATAAAACGAGTCAACTCGTCGAGTCCTTCCTTAGAATCGTCGAGTTCTTCCTTTTACAGAACCGGGACAATTCGACCCAACTCGTCGAGTTCCTCGGTCTGTTGCCCCCTCTTAATGGATTAAGTCATTAATCTTCAGATCTAAGCTCCATACTTCAGATATAGACCGGAAATGTCCTTAGAAGGGTAAAGTTTCCAACTTTACCCGTTAATACCCTTCCCCAAGATATTTAGCTCAAACCCTAACTCTAAAAGATCTAGATCTTAATTTAAAATCCATAAATACTTCAAGATAGGGTGTACAAATAGAGATCTGGACCTTAGAGACTAGATGAACACGTAAAGCCTTCAACTTTCTCTTCATGCATGGCCCTTTAGAGCTTAAAAGGCCAAGATGGTTGTCTAAAGGTTGCATGGGGCTTCTATGGCCATAAAGTTTGCACCTTTATGCCATGAAAGCCCTTCAAGACCCTAGATCTGAAAGGGTATTCACTTGGGACGTCCATTTCCCAAGGATCAAGATATTTGGATCAAAAGCCAATAAAAGTGTTAAGAAAGATATCTAAGCAATTATTTGGCAAGTTTGAGACTTGCTTACCAAAAAGTGATGAGGATGGGGTGAAGTTTCTGGATCTACAAACTCCTTCTTGAGTCCTCAAGCTTCTTCTTCTTCTTCCACAAGCTTTAAACGCACAAAAATCTCTTAAGGATGGCTCACAAACTCACACAATGCATTAGGGTTTCGAGATTTAGGGTTTTGGACTTGGAGGATGGAAATGAGGCCAACACCTCAGGGTTAAGGTGTTTAAAATGGGTGAAAAACCCTGAAATTAGGGTTTCATTTAACTCAGTCAACTTGTCGAGTTGAGACCTCCTAACTCGTCGAGTTGGTTGCCAAAAATGCGCGGTCCGACATCTCTACTCGACGAGTTTAGGGTCTCCAAATCGTCAAGTTCTTATATAAAAGTGAATAGATTTTTAGTTTAAATACATACCAAGAACCAAGCGTTATAATTCCAGTCCGATGATTGATTAGACCTAGAATACATTGGGTGTGTGTGGTACTTTGGGGGAACTCATGAAGCTTTGGCTTATAGTTTCAATTTTATGTTTCAAGTACTTCAGATGATCGGGGGAATGCTAAGGCATGATCGTACATACACATCTTTTTGATTTTATGGTATTTGATTTTGGGATACTCTGATTCATGATTATTACATTTGGTAACTATTTTTTGTAAACAGTGATGGTGTTTTGTTGGATTTCAAAAATAAAAATTTTACCTTGATTTTTGGGATGTTACACTATCCGTGAGGTGTATATAGAACCATCATGAACTTGAATTAGACTTGTTTTTTTAATGTCACCACAAAGTTTTTTTTGCAAATCAAGCAACCCATTAAATTTATCAACACATCTCCTACTTATATCTCCAGTATAACTAGTGTTGAATTCACAAAAAGGAGACCTGTAGACATATTTAGCCAAAGATGATTTCCAGATACCACCCATAACCAAAATAGTGAGTATGTCCCCTGTGTGTGAGGAATTATCTTTCAGATGAGGTGATGAATTTAATGGAATCATTCATGCCAATAAGAAATGAAAGAGAACTCCTTAAGGGAATATGTACTCTATGATATATGTCCTTAACAACTTCTTCAATAAACTTTGCTTCAAGCCTGAAACACAAATTTGATAAGAACCAAAAAACACAATCCGTAAAACTAACAAACCAGATTCATATGTAAAGCTTTCATTTCAAAAAAAGGAAAAAAAACTCTACTACACCAAGTAGCGTTTAAAAAAAATTCCTCTCTATTATAACCAATATAGTAGATTACCATTATTAAACATTATCCTAATCACGTTTTTTCATTATGTAATTTATATATATTTCAAAAGCTACAAGCTACTTTTGTTGATTACACATATACAAGTAAAAGCTATAACAAATAGATTCCAACTCGTTTTTTCAATACACACCCTTAATATTTCCAAATATCCAAATTAAAAGTATCTCATATTAAGTTACAACTTTTAATTAAGTTTTTCACATCATAAATATATCATATTTGCACTTATAATTAACCATATAAGTATTTAATGTGTTAGATCATAACTTTTATGTATAATAAGATGAGAGCCACCGATGCACAAGATTTCACTAACAGGATGGCCAAATTTCATTATCATTCACTCTACAAGTCCATCACCTTAAATCTCGATATTTTTTGCATGAATCTAAACAGAATGTACGCAATAGTTATAGACTATCATTTACTACATACTTACAAGTAAGAGCATTTAAAATACATGTTTATCAAAAAAGATGTTATGATCTGAAGGTAGTATGATATAACAATACCAATACCATGTAATTGTAGATTCAATTTTATGTTAAGTACATTCTTTATCTAATTCAAATACATAAAAAATATTCAGATTTTATAATAGTGAAGAAATAAATTTAAATTCATGGGGAGAGGATGATATGGGAATTTTATGTGTTAATAAGAAAAATAGAGCTAGTATATGTGTAAGAAAGTGGTTACCAGCATTTTGCTTCCTTCCCTTTTAAATTAGCAACATTTATAAGCGCTTTAATCCATCGGTTGAACTTTTGACCCAATTGACTTTTCTTATTTGTATTTATCTCTTCCTCCATCTTTTGTTTGTGCATAATCATTGCATCTCTACAGGCACTTTCTTGCTTCCTGATATGGATGAGCTTCGTATGATAAAAGATAGGGATAACAATTTGGTTGGATGTCCTATGTTTGTAACATCCCGGAATATCAAGAGTAAAGTTGAAGGGCTAAAAGAGTAAATTGGAAAGGGCAACTCGGCGAGTCCACGAGTGGACTCGGCGAGTAGGGTCGCGTGTTAAGTGGCCGACTCGGCGAGTCGGCGGCTGGACTCGGCGAGTTGGCGCTGAGTGGAGAAAACCCTAATTTCGGAGGATGAGCCCTATATAAAGGACATTATATCCTCTCCCCGGCCTCCTTACCTTCCCTTGAAGTCCAGAAAACCCTAGAAACGCGATTGTGAAGGTTTTGAGTGCAATTGAGCCTTGGAAAAGAGATTTGGAGGAAGATCTTGGAGAGTTAGGAGGCTTGGAGCAAGGGGCTTTGCTTAGATTCGGATTTCATTGCTGTTGGGGCTTCCTTTTGAGGTACTATCTTGTTCTTGGGCTGTTATTCTTCTAGATTCATTATTTTTGGGATGTATGGGAGGTTTAGCTTGTGGTATCTTGAGTTTAAAGAGTAGATCTGAGGTTGCTACCTCAGATCTGGAGTGGAGGAGGTCTAAAGTGCATTAAAGTCCCTGTTCTTGAGTGATTAGTGAAGCCATCATGTCCCAAACCCTAGCCCTAAAGTGTAAAATGCCTAGATCTCTTTGGATTCACGTAAAGTTTGCCACTTTACGTGATGGATGGGTTGTAGGAGGTTGGATCTACGTTTTGGATCAATTGCATGGCCTGGAAGGTTCTACATGGGATGAGATCTAGAGGCACTCAGCGAGTCACAAAGGTGTACTCGACGAGTAGCTTGAAGATGGACTGGAACTCGACGAGTTGGAAGAACAACTCGGCGAGTAGGTTGAAGATAGCCTTGGACTCGGCGAGTCTGTTCTTGGACTCGGCGAGTCTGGTCGTGAGGTCCAAGTTTCTTCTGGTTGAGCTGTGACTCGGTGAGTCAAGGGATGACTCAGTGAGTCGAGTGAGAAAGGACTCAGAGTTGCTGGACTCGGCGAGTCTTGGGGTGACTCGGCGAGTTAAGTCGCGGATGGGGGAAGTTCTATGTATGTGGACTCGGCGAGTCATTGGGTTGACTCGGCGAGTAGAGTCGGTCAGGGGTTGGCTTTGACTTTGACCATGGTTTGACCAGTTATTTTCCAGGGGCATTTTGGTAATTGTTGAATATTGTTTTGAGTTCAATGTCTTGGTGTTGGCCAGTGTTGGAGATCGTATCAGTGGTTGGAGTAGCTTGGGTTTATCTATTCAGTCGACAATTTCGAGGTGAGTTATCCTCACTATATCAACAGGGTCTAAGGCACCAAGGTCGGTCCTTTATCGGATTGAGATCCGGGTATTGTTGTTATGTTATTGCTTTGATATGCTTGCATCCTGGTAGCTAGGATGGTGTATGTTAGAGACCGGTTTGAGGTCGGTATCCTGATATGTAGGGTGATGCTATGCTAGTGACCAGTTAGGTCGGTATCCTGGTTAGGATGATGATATGCTATGTGATCTGTTTGGTCGGCTTGTTGACTGTGAATTGTTATATGATTGTATGTTTATGTGCACATGGTTGCTTGGACTGGAGTTGGGTTGAGGCGGGTCCTGCTTTGTGCTGTAGGCCAAGATACCCAGGGCGGACCGGTTGTCCCGAAGGCCCAGCGAGCAGTCCGGATAGGCTGTACGCCCCAAGAGAGCGGACCAGACGTGCCGAGGCTCGGAAAGTGGACCAGGCCGACTGAAGTCCCGGTACGGGCGGACCAGTCATACTGTAGAGTCAAAGAGTGGACCAGGTGGATTGAAGGCCCGGTGCGGGCGGACCAATCACACTGTAGACTCGATGTATATGGCTAGACTCGGAGGGTGGACCAGATGGACTATTGGCCGGTGCGGCGGACCAGTCACACAGTAGACCCCAAGTGCATGGTTGTTCTGTGATCGGATATGATATGGCATGTTATGCGTGTATGGTATATGTGGTTGGTATTTTGGGGATATCTCACTAAGCTTTCGGGCTTACAGTTGTGGTTTTATGTTTTTCAGGTTCTTCAGGAGACCATGGCAAGGCGAAGGCGTGATCGTACCGCTCCTCATGTTTATGTTGTGATGTGATTCTGGGAATACTCTAAATAAATTGTATTGAAAACCTTTTTGTAATAATTTAATGAAATCGGGTTGTTTTTGAAAAGTTTAAATTGGTTGGAATTTTTCGGTCATTACAATGTTGCTCAAGGATCAGCACCAATTCATCAAGGTACCATGACAATTTAGCATAATTCTTAGACAACACAATAATAGCCGCCCTAGATTCTTTAATTACATTCTCCAGTTCAAGTTTCAAATTTTCCCCAGTTTTAATCTCTTCATCGTCTAAGAAAGTGGTGACATTGGCACCCAAGAGGGCCTTATGAAGATGATTAGTGAAATTATGACGAGTATCAAAACCTCAAAACCGTAAAAATATGTCATATTTATAACCATCAATTGAGGAGGAAGATGAGGATCATTTTACAAATTCAGAGAGGAGAACCATTATGAGTTATGTGAAGGAAAGGTATGAGTGATTTGATAAGACTAATGGAGGCAATTGCTAGTATTTTTTTTATAAAGGAAGTCTAAGTCAACACCTAGATGTTGTTTGTTTTTTCTGAGGTAAAATGTGTGTAGTCTGTGAACCACATCTGTAGACCTCCATAGTAGAAGATGTGGACCAAACGCCTATAATCTGAAAGAAGAAAACTGTTTGTTTTTTTAACATCTGTAGTTTGATAGAATAAACTAAAATTTAATTAAACCAATTATTTAAAAAAAACAAAACCTAAATAGAGTTTTTCAATAATTTTATAACTTTATTGTAGATAATTAACAAATGTTGATAAACTTTAATGTATTATTGTATAAAAAGTAAAAATAAACTGATACGAATTAATATATATATATATATATATATATATATATATATATATATATATATATATATTTGATAAAAACCAACAAACTTTGGTTGCAAAGTTATACATCAACGTTGTAATTAGGAATAAAAGAATTTAACACATAAAATGGATAGAAATAACTTTGTTTTTAAATGAAAATTTTCTTTAAGTATTGTAACTTTTTTTTCCAAATTGTTTATCATAGATAAAATTGGAATAAATTTAAATTAAAAAAACAAAAAAAACAAAGATATATGTGTTTTTTTAGGCTAAAAGATGTTTGAAGGGGTTTGAATACTCCGGTCCACATCTGCGTCAAGAAGATGACTCACAAACCTTTTTAGGTCTATAATCTTCAAGAAAACAAAAAGTTTGTGAAGCCTAATATCTGTGCGTGGTTTGCACAGCGTAGACAGAAGAAGCCAAGAAGATTTGCAGACAAAAAACAAATAACACCCTACTCTCTACTTTTGAGAAATGACCTTCTCTTGTTGTGGAACTTGCTTGGAAACTTACTGAATTAGGAAGTTGCCACTTACCACATGATATAAAGTATAAACTCACTACTAAGAAATGGAATCGGGGTAGTTCATTGACTTAGAGGATTTCAACATACCTGCGAACATTAATGTTTATGAGGTTTAATTTTAATTGAAAACTTTATGCAAGAACAAAATTTAAATTACATATTTATCTTTGATCAGAACGAGTAATAAGATAATGTTTGATTTTAAATTCTATGAATTTTTTATAATTAATATCAGCCAGATCTTTGAATCTTTCTTCATTTCGATAGATCTCAACCAAGTATTACAATAAAAAAAAATTTTGAACAACAAACAATAATATTCAGAGACGTACTAAAAAGATGCTAAAGGACTAAAAAGTAGATTGATTGGTGCATGAGTTACCTCTTCTCAGGTGGAGGAAGTGGCAAATGATATGGGTTGCACTTATGAGTACCTTCCTTTATTCATCTTGGGGTCTGTAGGTCAAAATATGAACCGAGTGAATTCTTGGTCTCCTCTTATTGACAGATTTCACAATAGCTTAGCAACTTGGAAGGCCAAATGTCTTTCTTTTGGTGGTCGTATTACTCTCATCAAATCGGTGCTAGGGTCACTGTGTAGCTATTTTATGTCAATGTTTCCAACTCCGGCTACATTTCATTGTGTTTTGGAATCTTTTAGGGCCATTTTTCTTTCTTTTTTTTTTTTTTTGGGGGGGGGTCTGATATAGATGACAGAAGGATGCATTGGGTGAATTGGAATAAAATTTGATTTGTGGTGGTGAGGGTCGTGAAAACCATTTATGGGGAAGATGGTCGTCTTTCCTCTTTATCTCCAAGTGGTTGTTATGGAATAATCTTATTCGCATGCTTGTGAATCTTAGAGATCGTGAAATTCACCTTTTTTATTTATGCATAATTTGGGTGAGATATGGTGCTTCTACGAGTTTTTGGAATGACAGATGGTTTAACGAGGCTCCCCTTGCAGTTTCTTTTCAAAGGATTTATGCCTTGGATAATCATAAATTCGCGATTGTCAGAGATCGAGTTGGTATAGGTTGGGACCTAGGTAACCTTCTTTGATTCCTAAGGGAGGGATAGAGCAGTGCCAGCTGGATGCTTTTTTGGAGGTTTTACAGAACCATCGTTTAGAGGAAAGATTGGACAGATTGGGATGGATTGGTGATACATTATATGTCTTTCAGTTTATGTGGCTCTATCTATTATAGATTCTAGCATGCTCATTGTCAGTGGTGAAGAGACCAGATGGAATACTTGGGCTCCTATCAAGCTCAATATTCTTACTTGGAGGATTACATTGGAGAGTATCCCTACTAGGGAGAGATTATTGTATCGTGGGATTGAGGTGCATTCGATTATGTGTTCGGTGTGCCACTTGGCTGTTGAGACTATTGATCATCTTTTTGTTGTATGTAGGGAGCTGATAGATATTTGGAGTTAGATTGCTATTTGGTGGGGTGTCCACTTACCTGAGCATCGTTCTGTTTCGAATTTCATCTCTTGGTCTGATTCTGTTCATTTGAAAGACGGTCAATGTAAGGCTTTCGATGCGGTGGTGTTATTGGCCTTTTGGTGTCTTTGGAACTTTTGAAACTCCATTATCTTTGGAACGACGTGACCTAGGAAATCTCCTATTTTCGATGATATTGTTGAAAAAACGTTTTTTTTTCAATAGGTGTAGTAAAGCTAAGCTTGTTTGGACTAATTGACATCATAATCTTGCTTTAGCTTTTATTTTCTTGTAATGTGTTTTTTCTAACATCTTACTAGTTTTTAATAAAATCTTCTGTCGTTCAACCAAAATAAATAAATAAATAAAGTCTTACCCCACTTTTCCCAAATTAGATCTTTCCAATATTAACACATGTTATTTGTATTAATAAAATTTAATATAACAAAATTAATAAAGAAGTAAATTAGTAAAATCTGAATTTCTTTGTTGACAAATTGTTGCATTAGTAATGGATATATAAAGTTATTCTTATTAGATTTTTATCTTAGCAATTACCTATATATATCCTAGGTGGGAAAAGAATTAAGAATGATGTACATAGTTAATTTGTGTCTTCATTAATTTTGTTATACTAAATTCTTAGAGTAAATTGTAAAATTGGTCGCTAATTGTAAACTTGGTCGCTATGATTTAACAAAAGGTGCATTTTGAGGTCATTTTTTTATTGTATGGTTCGTTTATAATTGAAAATTTTGTGTATATTTGGTCTTCCCAAAATTTGAATACACTTGAAAAGATTATTTTGACCTCTTATTTTCTTTTTCATTTTCTTTTATTTACTTAAATATTTTATAATAAAAAATTGAAAAAAAAATCTCTAATAACTTACCCCGTTCACCCCTTTCTCTTTTTAATATACCAACATTATCTTCTCCCTCTCTTTTTTTTTCTTTGCTGATGCAACATCACTGCCACCGGCTACCATCAGTCACTGCTAACCATTGTCGTTCACCACCTGCAACCGTCAAGCATCTTCGGGCAACATTGTGTTGCCGGAAACCACCATCATTCTCGTCGGGAACCACCACCACCACCATCATCAGCGCCATCAAGGAGGAGGGTCGTTAGATCTGAAATATTAAGAAATTGTTGTCACCGTTGACGAATCTGGAAACATTGCCAATGTTGGAACGTTGGCAAATTGTCACCGAATATGGATCTGGAACACCGAAGTTGTAACTCGACAAACCTAGTTGCAATGTAACTAGTTGAAAATCAAAACCCTAATATTATCCGACGGTGACTACATCGGAAAAAAAAAAAAACGCAAGCTCTGATCTGAACCTTCATATCCACCTCTGTTCGAGTTCCTAGAACTAAGGGCTAACGCGTTGTTCCCATCCACTTAAGAAGAAAGAGTGTGATCGTTGTTTTATACTTTTGTTTGATAGAGGAGGTGGACGGTGGTGGATCTTGACAGATTTGTATGAAGGTAGCGATGGTGGATCTAAAAGGAGGTGAACAGTAGTGGAGCTGGATGAAAGTGGGCGATGATGGATCAGAACAGAGGCAGATCTGCTGAGAAATGGTTGACGGTGGTCGGCAGTCGCCGACGGTAGCCGGCGGTGGTACTGCTCCAACAAGAAACAAAAGATAGAGAGAAAGAAGATGAAATTGGTATATTAAAAGAGAAAGGGTGGGTGGGTAAGTTATTATAGGTTTTATTTTTTATTTTTTATTTTATTATTTTTTAATTATAAAAATATTTAATTAAATAAAAGAAAATAAAAAAGAGAATCAAGAGGGAAAACAGACATTTCAAATACATTCACATTTTCGATGGACGAAATTTGCATGATATTTTTAATTTTAGATTAATCATGCGACATTTTCATAAAAAGTCAATCAATAATTAACTGTTTATAATCAGTTTTTCCGGAAAACAATACAATTTCAGCCAATAAAAATATTAAAAAAATTAATTAGGGTGTTCATATTACAATATGGGGTGTCTTTTTAGCCAACCCCAAAAATTAACCTCAAACTATAGTTTTTGGTAAAACAACATTGACTAATTTTACTCTAAATTCTATAAACTAAAAGGATTCCTAAGCTTCGCGACAGTCAATAAGAAATACATTGACATTGTTTAGGTTTATTATTGGCTTATTAGTTTTTCAAAAAAAAACAAAAACAAAAAAAACAAAACAAAAAAAAAACAAAAATGTTTAACAAATCAATACACTTATGAAAAATGTTTTATAATAAGTTTCGAAAGTCATTCTTGACAAGTTAAAAATTATGACTTCTTTAAAAAGCTTATAACTTATACCATAAAAATATAATAATGCATTCATTCTGAAAACTAACCATTTCTGATTGTTAGAGATTGAGTTGGTATAGGTTGGGACCTAGGTAACCTTCATCGGATTCCTAGGGGAGGGATAGAGCAGTGCCAATGGGATGCTTTTTTGCAGGTTTTGCATAACCATCGTTTGGAGGAAAGATTGGACAGATTGGGATGGCTTGGTGATACATTAGATGTCTTTCAGTTTATGTGGCTCTATCTATTATAGATTCTAGCATGCTTATTGTCAGTGGTGAAGAGACCAGATGGAATAATTGGGCTCCTATCAAGCTAAATATTGTTACTTGGAGGATTAAATTGGAGAGTATCCTTACTAGGGAGAGATTATCGTATCATGGGATTGAGGTGCATTCGATTATGTGTCCGCAGGGCCGGTTCAACGAGTTTGGGGGCTCTAAGCGAACCAAAAATTTGGGGTCCTTTGACATTTACTATACTTAATGTTATAAACCCTCCTCCTTTATCCGGGCTTGGGACCGGCAATAATAAACTAAAAAGTTTACAAATGGCGAAGTTAAAAAAAAATTTATGTATATGTTTTTTGTGAATATATTTTATGACGTAAAGTTAATTTTTCTAGCTTTTTTAGATGCAAATTCTTTAATGAAAATTTCATAATCAATTTTTTTACTAACTGTTTTTCAATTGATAAAATTGCTAATCTATTTAATCTTTCTTGTGACATTGTAGATCTTAAATAATTTTTTAATAGTTTTAATTTAGAAAAACTTCTTTCGGCAGGGGCAACGGTTACAAGAATAGTTAACATAATCCTATAGGCAACATATGCATTAGGAAAAGAACTAAATTTTTTAATGTAATTAAGTATATTAATAATTGTATCACGTTCTAAATGTACAATATGTCTTAATAGTTTTAGTTCATGAAATAAATCTAAACCATTAATATCTAAGCTATCATCATGCTTTAAAGTTTTTTCAAGATTTAAACAATGTTTTTTTAAATTATTTTCATCAAATGATTTTAATTTTTCTATACTAAATAGAAAACCAAAAATATTTTTGAACTCATTAAATTGCTCAAATCTACTTTTAAGTGAAGTAATGGCTTTATCTACTATATATAAAAAGTAATCAGTTTTAAATAACTGAATAGGAGTTTAATAGTTTCATTAGCAACATTTTCATCATATCGTCTATTTCTTTGAATGATACGCTTTTCACGAAATTCTGGTTTTACATGCATTTCTAAAGCCAATTTTTTTTTGCATAATCTAAAGCCTTTTCAAATCCGTTTTCTCTATATTCTTCAAAGAAACACAAAAGTCCATTTAGTTGATCTATAGCATCATCGATACACATATCATTTGATTGCAAGCTTTTACTAACAGTGTTAATAGCAAACAAAACATCATACCAAATAATCATTCCTAATAAAAATTCATAATTTTCAAGTTCATATGTAGCTAAACATTTAGCCTCACTTTTAATTTTTGGATCTCCACAATTTTTAGATAATTGTAAAAGTGTTTTTCTTAATTGTGGTGCTTGAAATCTAATTGCTTTTACACTTGCTACCCTACTTTCCCAACGAGTTTGCGATAATAATTTAAGTGTTAGGTTTGATATATTATATTGTAATATTTTCCACCTTTGAGTTGATGAAGCAAATATCGAATATATACGTTGTATAACTACAAAAAATTCACTAGCTTTTTCACACGAATTAGCCATATCACAAATTACTAAATTTAAACTTTGATAACCACAAGGAGTGTAGAATGTTCTAGGGTTAATATCTAACAATCGTTTCTGTACACCTTGATGTTTTCCTTTCATATTTGAATCATTGTCGTAACCTTGACCCCTAACATCATTTATATCTAGTCCTATATTTTTAATTTCATCAACTATAGCATCATATAAGCCTTTACCGGTTGTATTATCTACAACTAAAAATCTTAGAAAGTACTCCTTAACTTCTATTGGAGTGGTTGAAAGATCTAAACATCGTAAGATAATTGACATTTGTTCCTTATGGCTTGTATCAGGAGTACAATCAAGTATTATTGAAAAGTATTTAGCCTCTTTTACTTTTTTAATAATTTTAGTTTTAACTTCTTTTCCTAATAAACTAATAAGTTCGTTTTGCATATTATGTCCAGGATAATGATTATGAATTTCATTGTCATTAATTCTCCTAATATGTTCTTGCATAATAAGATCAAATTCTGCAATCATTTCAATTATAGTTAAAAAAATTATCATTATTTTCTTCATAAATCTTTTCATTTGTTCCACGAAATGCTAAATTATTTTTTCCTAAAGTTTTTACTACATCAATGATTCTTATTAACACGTTTTTCCAATGTTCTTTTTCTTTATTTATTTGTTCTTGGATTTGTTTGTTAATTGTTTTATTATTTGCTAATCTAGTTTCTAAGTCAATTCATGACCTCATATTAAGAATGTGTCCATTACTTGCTTCATGTCTTTTTAATATACTAGAAATATTATTCCAATCATTATTTCCTTTATGTGCTAACGAACATGTAGATGTATTCACATTAAATAATTTACAACAAAAACAAAAAACTCTATCTACATCTATAGAATAAACCAACCATGTTTGTTCGTATTTTTCTCCATTTGGTATTTTTTGCATATAAAGAGATGTACTAAAGCTTCTTGAATGTTGATCTTTTGGAAATTTAAAATCATAAATCTTAATAGGACCCTTTTCTACTATTAAATCTCTTAAGTTAGTACTAATATTATTCCATCTACTTGGATCATATATGTTTAAAGGTGTGTTATCATCTTCACTATTAGTTTGTTCGTTATCAATTTCAATATTACTTTGTTCCTTATCATTTTCACTATTAGTTTGTTCGTTATCAAATTCAATATTAGTTTGTTCGTTATTATTTTGACTAATAGTTTGTTCATTACCATTTTCAGTATTAGTTGGTTCATTATCATTTTCAATATTAGTTGGTTCATGATCATTATTATTAACATTAGCTTGTTCTTGTTCATTATCAACATTAGTTTGTTGTTGTTCATTATCAATGTTTTTGTTTGTAGTTAAATATTTTAAAAACGACCCTTTTTGTTTATCTATAAAAGCTTCTTCTTGCATTTTTCGTTTCCTTTTTGAAGCATCGTATTCGTATTTTCTCTTTGACATGATTATTAATTATTTGATTAATAATAACTATAATTTTATAAGATATGGATTAGGATTATACCGCCCCTGAGATAATGGAAAGCTCAAAAACGATGGAATCTGTCAATCTGGAATCAGTGAACGATGGAATCAGCCAATCTGAAATCTATGAACAATGGAATCTTCCAATCTGGAATAAAAAATCAGAAATTGAAAAGATTAACAACTTTGATCATTCATGCCATTTGGATAAAACCAAAAACAATTAAAATACAAATCTAATTGAAAACTTTTTCTATTTTGTATGTTATATTTATAATGACATCAATTATATACAAATGTAATTGAAATCTTACATGCAATTCCACATGATTCTTACAATAATTAAGAACCAAACATTGTCCGATACTATCACATATTATGAAAAAAAAATCATTCATTAGATTGCAAATAAGGTTGATTTATTATGAAAAAAAAACCTTCTTATGTAGTCTGCCAATGTCAAGTTGTCAACATTTCCTGACTGCAATCAATTTTAACAGTTTAACTTAAAATTACAGTTCATTGAAACTGAAACTTGAAAAATATGTGGTTGTGTAATGTGACTAATGTCCATTGTCAAAAGATTAACCCTAATTAATTGGTTATTATTCTATTAACCTCAATTAGATAATAAGAATTTAGAGATAATCCACAATTCAAAACTGAAAAGTGATGATCCAAAAATCAAACCACAGACAGTGAAAAACGGTATGAATTTGGAAATTGATGATGCATAAATGTGGTAATTTAGTTGCTATATCATCTTTTTACAACGTTTCTTTTGTAGCCTTTTGGCAAGTTAGTTGTTATAATATTATATATTATCTTTCTTTAGCCTTTGATAAATTCAGATTCTATTATTGTGTATCATAATAAACACATTTCCTATTTCATCATGAACTGTGTATTCCTTCACCTTGAAGGCTGAAGCAACCTGATTGAATATATTGTTTAGCACATATATATTACATAAAAGTATACAAACGTTACTGCATTCATAAGAAAAAAGTAACATAAGAAACAAGCATGTTTTCAGGGGCTAAATGCAGCATAATTGCATATTACCGTGAGGCGTGAGTCTAAGTACAAGAAAGTGAAAAACGCATAGTCGCATACGAAGATCAGAACTCAGAAGATGCACAACATATATTAGTATATTACTACCGACTTACCGTGAGTCTGAGTTGAGTCCCTGTCTCCCTGAGTCCGTGAGTCGATTAACGATCGGAGAAGGTGAGACCGTGAGAATTAAGAAGCAAGAAGCCAAGAATAACTGAAGACATCAGCGATAACTTGATTGAAGCCCTTGAATCGATAACCCTGCTTCAATCGATTGGAGAATTAAGAAGCAAGAAGTCGGCCCTTGATTGAAGACTTGAATCAATTGGAGAAGGAAGAAAAAGAAGAATTTTAATCGTCGTGTGCGGTGTGCTATATACCGATCGTGATTTCTGCAATACAACTTTTTTTTTGGAAAATCGGACATTGGATTGAAATTAAAGGAGCCCTATCAATTGGGGGCCCTAAACCCTATCCTAACACATAATACACTAAGGCCGGCCCTGTGTGTCCGGTGTGCCACTCGGCTGTTGAGACTATTGATCATCTTTTGTTGTATGTAGGGAGTTGATAGATATTTGGAGTTAGATTGCTATTTGGTGGGGTATCCACTTACCTGAGCATCTTTCTATTTCGGATTTCATCTCTTGGTCTGATTCTGTTCATTTGAAAGACGGTCAATGTAAGGCTTTCGATGCGGTGGTGTTATTGGCCTTTTGGTGTCTTTGGAACTTTCGAAACTTCATTATCTTTGCAACGACGTTACCTAGGAAATCTCCTATTTTCGATGATATTGTTGAAAAAACGTTTTTTTTTTCAATAGGTGTAATAAAGCTAAGCTTGTTTGACTAATTGGCATCATAATCTTGCTTTAGCTTTTATTTTCTTGTAATGTGTTTTTTCCAACATCTTACTAGTTTTTAATAAAATTTTCTGTCGTTCAACCAAAATAAATAAATAAATAAAGTCTTACCCCACTTTTCCCAAACTAGATATTTCCAATATTAACACATGTTATTCGTATTAATAAAATTTAATATAACAAAATTAATAAAGAAGTAAATTAGTAAAATCTGAATTTCTTTGTTGACAAATTGTTGCATTACTAATGGATATATAAAGTTATTCTTATTAGATTTTTATCTTAGCAATTACCTATATATATCCTAGGTGGGAAAAGAATTAAGAATGATGTACATAGTTAATTTGTGTCTTCATTAATTTTGTTATACTAAATTCTTAGAGTAAATTGTAAAATTGGTCGCTAATTGTAAACTTGGTCGCTATGATTTAACAAAAGGTGCATTTTGAGGTCATTTTTTTATTGTATGGTTCGTTTATAATTGAAAATTTTGTGTATATTTGGTCTTCCCAAAATTTGAATACACTTGAAAAGATTATTTTGACCTCTTAGTTTTCTTTTTCATTTTCTTTTATTTACTTAAATATTTTATAATAAAAAATTGAAAAAAAAAATCTCTAATAACTTACCCCACTCACCCCTTTCTCTTTTTAATATACCAACATTATCTTCTCCCTCTCTTTTTTTCTTTGCTGATGCAACATCACTACCACCGGCTACCGTCAGTCACTGCTAACCATTGTCGTCCACCACCTGCAACCGTCAAGCATCTTCGGGCACCATTGTGTTGCCGGGAACCACCATCATTCTCGTCGGGAACCACCACCACCACCATCATCAACGCCATCAAGGAGGAGGGTCGTCGGATCTGAAATATTAAGAAATTGTTGCAACCGTCGACGAATCTGGAAACATTGTCAATATTGGAACGTTAGCAAATTGTCACTGAATATGGATCTGGAACACCAAAGTTGTAATTTGACAAACATAGTTGCAACGTAACTGGTTGCTAATAAGACACATTTTAGACACCCTATTGACACTTTTATAAAAGTCAACCAATAATTAACTGTTTATAATCAGATTTTTCGGAAAACAATACAATTTCAGCCAATAAAAATATTTATAAAATTAATTATGATGTTCATATTGCAATATAAGGTGTCTTTTTAGCCAACCCAAAAATTAACCTCAAACTATAGTTTTTGGTAAAGCCACATTGACCTGCTTAATACCATGAATAGTAAATTTAATTAAAAAAATATTAAAAAGCATGATAGCTTATTGTTTAGAATAAAATACAGAAATGGTCCTTGTGTTTAGTTTTGATATTCATGTTTGTTCCTTATACTTTATAAAATACAGAAACGGTCTTTGTGTTTTGTTTTGATTTTCAGTTTTGTTCTCTATGCTTTATAAATATTACACTTTTAGTCCTTGTTACACATAAAAACATCAACTTATTCTTTCTTTTTTCTATTTTATTTTCTTTTAACAATTATTATTACTATTATTATTATTATTATTATATAACAATTTTATTTGTTCTTTATTTTAATAGAGTTTGTATAGATTTCATATAATTTTTTTTTCAAATTTTATATATATATATATATATATATATATATATATATTTGTCAAAATATATAATTTTTTTTTATTTTTTCAAAATTTTCATTCATTAACCTAAAAAAAATTTACGAGTTTATTTTTATATATTTGTTGGTATAATTCAAGGTGGTTAACATTTTCTTTCGTTATTTATTTTTAAATTACATGGTTTTTTATAAACGTTTCGGTTTAAATTCGAGTTTATTTACGTTTCGAACAATAAAAAATAACGATTACAAACAATTAAACGAACAATAAAAAATATAATATGATATTTTCTCACAACTATAACAAATAAAATAATCATTTTCAATTACTACTGTTTTGTCAAACACGGTCATATTTTAATTTTATCAATTATCAGGGACATTAACTACATGAATATTATAATTATTACGAGGTGCATTCGGTGGAATATATGCATTAAGTCGAGCATTATACAATATTTCTCATCCAGCGGCACGTTCTGATCTGTAGTGACGCCAAAGTGACAAAACTGTAGGCATTGGATGTGATTCTTGTAAATCAACTTTTACGTAATGACCATTATAAACAAAGGCGATAACAATAGATATATGATGTGAGATGTCTTGCGGGCCATGCCAAAGCGGAAAACATGTTGACGAACCTTGTTTGTCTAAAAAATAGACGATTACACCATATTTATTAGCAATGAGGAATCCAGTGTGACAACCCGAAATTCTATTATGTACAAACAATATCAAGTCAATAGAAGTTAGATCAGTCGCAGTAAATTTTCGGACTTTTCTGTATAAGTTTGAGTATTTCAGGGTTTACACTTAAGGAGATAGCAGGAGAGTGGATGCACCAGGGTTTTGTGCAACTCTGTTATTCCAAGACTTTATTATATTAGAGTTCATTTCGTGAATAAAATATTTTCTGCCAAAAATCCCAGGGCTATATATAGAAATCTGAGCCATATGCATTCATTAGTTACATTTCCAACTAGAGAAAAGCCATTTTCTCTCTCACGGGTCTTCGGGTTTTCATCCCAAATCGTGAGTACCTCTCTCTAGTTGTATTATATGGCTTATAATGTGCTTAATAACATAGATTTCATAACAAAACAGCAAGATTCGAGAGTTTACCACCCAAGAACACCTTGGGGAGTAAACTCTTTTATAAGGGTAAAATGATGCCTAGTCCTTTCCCCTTGATATATAACCATCTTAGACTTGTATGCTAGTGTATATAGGACTAGAAATCAACCATGAACACCAAGAGTAAGGTGTTCACGACCCAAGAAGTTCTTGGACCGTGAACTCCAAACTCAAGGGCCAAAGAGTGCCTTAACCACTCCTAAAGCCTTGGACAATTACCTAGATTTACTCCTAGTTAAATTAAGCACCTTAAAACATCAAAAACCCATCCCCATGAGAGATTACGACCGTAATCTCTAAGAGAAATGGTCCCAGGACCGTGAACTCCTCAAAGGAGTGTATTAATGCCCTAAACTCTTCCAAGGATTAAAACACCAAGTAGGAATGCTTCTAAGGATCATTTAGAACTTCAAAACACAAAATGACATGAAGCTTAGGAGCTTACGGCCGTAAACTCAAGGGTTTACGACCGTAAACTCCTTGTGTGAGGTTTATTGGAGAGTAAACTCATGTATAGGGTCCGTTGGAACCCTAAACCCATTTGCCTTGTCCCACAACATATTAGATGAAATCCTTAGGGATTATAACACTTAAATAAAGTGTTTATCATGTTCCAGGATGTCTTAACATTTTCAAGTAGTAGTTTAAGACTAATTGGTTGCATATATGTGTGATTATATGTTCATTAGGATCATAGTGTGTGTACAAGTCCTCACTTGACACCTAACAATCCTACACCGTTCAATTCATCCAAACCACCATCTTCAGGTGAGTTCATACCCCTTAATCAATGTTTTAAATGATTTTAAATGCTTTAATGGGGGGGGGAATACAAGTAGGAAACAGCATGTTATTGAATCACTCATATGTATTTATAACTGTGTTTCATTCAGTAGATTTCACGTACTTCAAAATGTGATGCATGAAATGGTTTTGTCTTAAAAATACCTTGGTAACAAAAGTATTACGTTTGAAATGTTTATTAAAATGACATCAAGTCATTGTTAATTATTGTTCAAAACTCATAGATGTCTCGTAAAACCATTTTATCTTCTTGAACAAAACTATATCTATACACTTATGTTCTTATATATGTATTGATGTTATAGTTTTCAGCCTTCATTCAGTTTCCCACACTCTTGTGTAGCAAGGGTGTATAAACCTGCTTGGACAACCAATTACCTTCCAGTTAACTATTATAGGGATAGTTAGAAGATACAAAACATTATTCCTATTACAAGGAATTACACCAGAGTCAGTTCATTCATGAGTATATACTATACATTACATGTTACATGAATACGTCTACATAGATACGCTTACGTGAATACCTTACATGAATACCTTTACATAGATACATTTACCTGTATACACTTACATGGATACTTGTACCTAGATTCACTAGGATGATTTACTAGTACATTATATGTAAATTGTCCTGCCTATCCCAGTTCAACGGGATATCTAGACGGGACTAACCATTCCGGAACCCACCTGTTAGCAACAGTGGTAGATGAACATCTACGGATGCCTATGGTTATTACTTATACTAGGGGTACCTTTACGGGACTAACCATTCCTTTAACCTGTTGTTCGCTACAGAGGTAAATGACCATCTACGGATGCCTACGGTTAATACTTATATTAGGAGTACCTTTACGAGACTAACCCTTCCTTAAACCTACTGTAGCTATAGAGGAAAATTGAACAATCTACGGATGTTCAAAGGTTATACATTTCGCTTAACGCGATGTCGTGTTAATCATAATACAAAAGGATAACACTTACATGATTACATTTTTCCTATTACTTTATTTTGTGATACATTCACATAAACAATGAGTTAGACTAAGTACTGTTTGTAATAGTCAAAAGGAAGGAAAAACTATCATTTTAGTAGCAAAACATTCGGGTCTTGGTAGAAGACTACATTTCATACTAGTAGGAAATATGGGATTTTCTAAGGTTTTCATACTTATATCAACTGTTTCATTCAAAGATTTACATAGCATATATAACAACGTTCCAAAACAAGACAATGACACTTAAATACTTATGAATTCACCAGCTTTAGGCTGATACTTGCTTTCAAAATAACTTGTATTCTCAGGTCACCAGTAGACAGGTACGATGGCCAGGTTTTGAGAAGACGTCCACTTGGTACTTTGTTTTTATGAGAAGTAGGTTCCCGAAGCGAAGTTGTTGATGGTGAAAATATATCTTTTAACTTCCGCACCCAACTGAACTTACTAGATCTTGATTGTTTTTTCAACTGTGTGTTAGACGTTTGGCCTTCAACATTAACATCATCATCTTCTAGTCGGATGCATGGATCTAAATTAAATTTTTTCCAAAAGTTATGAATGGAATCAAGTGGTATTGGATTTTCATTTTTTAAATATACCGCTTGTTCGTGCGCACATGGTAGCCCGTGACTAGTATGCACTTGACATCCACAAATTTCAAGGAATTTGATTTGTTCAAATTTCTTGAAAATTATTTCAAGTGCATAAATTGAAACATTACCAACCAAGTATCTGAAAATTGGATGGACGAAACGATGTCGTGCAATAATCATGCTCTGTCCTAAACTTGCTTTGATAGCATAGTCTTGTGACTGAACAGCATCATGAATTCTTGGTAATACCGTCGCTAAATCTGATTGTGATGAGTCCAAGTATAATTTTACTTTGGCATGCTGACTATCCACTCTATTGGTTGTGTAATTCCCAAAATGGAGAAATACATCGGTCCAAACAGATACAAACTTTTCTTTATATTGTGTCAACCACGTTTTCTTCAAGTAAGTAATAACTTCTGAAACATAATACACTTACATCAATTTTGAATATATATATATATATATATATATATATATATATATATATATATATATATATATACTAACAAATCTAAAAGATATGTTAAATAAATACCTTTATTGTCCACCAGAATGTTTTCGACTTGTAAGAGATTGGAATTGTAAGCTTCCTCACTTTCAGATTCAACTAATTTTTTCCAACCTTTATAAAAGGAGGTCCAACAACGACGATGCACTAAAAACGTTTTGTATTTTCTCTTAATGCTTGTATTGATATGTCATCTACAAAGTAATCCTTTAGCTTCTGGAAATACATTATTGCATGCGTTCATGCAAGCCAAGTCTCTATCTGTGACAATTACACGTGGAAACATGCAACTATCTATTGTTGATTTTAAACACTCTAGTGCCCAAGTGTAGTTGGATTCTGTTTCCTTATGCATGTAGACAAATGCTACGCAAAAGGTCTGATTAGTTGGAGTTACACCAACTATTTCAAGGAGGGGAATCTCATACCTGTTTGTTTTGTATGTCGCATCCATCAACATGACATGTGGGAATGCACGCCACATCTCCAATAATCTTTGGTTAGCAAAAAACAAATCTTGAAGCTCGTTGGTTGACTTATCGGCACGACTGTAGTAGATATAGCCATTCTCAGCCAAAAAAGACATAACAACTTGCATTTGAGTTTTTCCACTATTCTCCTTCATCCTGAATTTTTGGTGTGCATTATATATAGTTGGAAGAATGGTTAACTTTCTACATTTTCCTTCTTTAATGTACATAATATATCTTTTGGTTTCACATTTTTTCTTATCAAATCTTCCACTAATCGGGTTTCATCTTCAGAAAGACGCCTTGGATATGGGAGACCTTCTAAATATAAGGCGGGCTCGTGATTATGTATTTCACATATGGCTTTTAATGACCAACAATTATCTTTTGATGAAAATTTGCCTTTTAGTGCAAATGGACAATTAATTTTTTTGGTACCGGTATTTTTTATGGATGTTTTTTTACTTTTGTATGTACCACTGCGATCACATTGAAAAAAAAATATTTAAGTTAGTAGTGGATCTTTTTATTACAATAACGTAACCAAGTCCATGCCCCGTATTTTGCACCTGGTCTATTAGTTGCTGACGAGAATTAAATACCTAAAAAATAATTTTTGATTAGATACAAGTAAACTTGTTGATTAATAACAATATTAATAAATCTAAAAGTTTATACCATGCTAGTTTCAAATTTTGATGTGTCACTGATGAAGTAAGTATTTTCATTCTGGTCATCTTGAGATGCATTGCTTGTGTAAATATCATTAGCCTAATCAATACATATAACTATAAATATGTGATATATAAAAACATAAATATATGAATAATAATAAACAAACATACCTCGTAATTTAACTCATCAAACAATGGCAAATATTCTGGCCAACTCATTTTCTTTTACTTAGCCTATCGTTTTTCAAACTATCATACAATGAAAATGAAGTTTGGGACACATTCATTTATAGTAAAACTTTAGGCATAAAAAGGAATAGTATATAAATTATAGTGTAAGTTAAAGGACCATAAATGTAAATATAGTTATATTATTTTGATTTGATCGTAGTGGTATTCGTCTAGACAACACTAAAATAAAGATAGGGTATTTATTGTAAATGTATTCATTTACACCGCACTTAAATAAAGACAGGGTATTTATTGTAAATGTATGGCAAGTTAAAGGACCATAAATATAAGTATTCATTTACACCGCACTTAAATAAAGATAGGGTCTGTATTGTAAATGTATGGCAAGTTAAAGGACCATAAATGTAAGTATAGTTATATTATTATGATTTGATTGTAGTGGTATTCATTTATGTACTAAAATAAAGATAGGGTATTTATTGTAAATGTATGGCAAGTTAAAGGACCATAAATGTAAGTATAGTTATATTATTTTGATTTGATCGTAGTGGTATTCATTTACACCGCACTTAAATAAAGATAGGGTATTTATTGTAAATGTATGGCAAGTTAAAGGACCATAGTTATATTATTATGATTTGATTGTAGTGGTATTCATTTACACCGCACTAAAATAAAGATAGGATATTTATTGTAAATGTATGGCAAGTTAAAGGACCATAAATGTAAGTATAGTTATATTATTTTGATTTGATCGTAGTGGTATTCATTTACACTGCACTTAAATACAAAATGGAAGGATGAGGTCAATTGTACAGTGATGAAGATGGGGTCAATTGCACAGTGATGAAGATAAATGGAAGGGGTGGGGAGTGTTCTTATGAACAAATCATTTGAAATTATTTCCCTTAATTTTTCAGTGTTTTTAGAAAGTTATAAGTTTAACCGTTAAAATTTTAAGTTTACATGTAGGAAAACTGTCAGAAAAGTCTCAAATTATCGTGTTTTTACAAATAATCATTTTTTTTAACAGGAAATGACATATTTTGACCAATTTCCGCCAAACACCCATATCGTAATCGGTTCGAGACTGCCAAACGATTAATCGCCGATTAATCGGCTGCCAATGTCGATTTTCTGCAATACTGATTAATATATATCAAATTGAAATATATATATATATATATATATATATATATATATATATATATATATATATATATATATATATATATATATATATATATATATATATATTAAAATAATAAGGGTTGAAGGTAATTTTTCAAAATAAAAAAGGATATAAATTAAAAATAAGTTTTAACTAGAAGGGGTGAAGATGTAAAAAAAAAAAATTATTCGAAGAACATGCATTTAAATGTAGCGGCTAGGCAAACTTTCTATCAAATCAATTTGGGTTATTTAAAAATTTGAGAATTATGATACTGTCGTCCGTCCAATCAATTAGGGTAATTTAAATAAGTCAAAGTGGTATTGACCTTTAATCGGGTGTGTTTAACAACATCCGATTCTTAGGCTTCGCGACAGTCAACAAGAAATACATTCACATTGTTTAGGTTTATTATTGGCTTATTAGTTTTTTAAAAAAAAAAAAAAAACAAAAAAAACAAAAAACGAAAAAAAACAAAAAACAAAAAACAAAAACAAGAACAAAAATAAAACAAAAAAGTTTAACAAATAAATACACTTATGAAAAATGTTTTATAATAAGTTTCGAAAGTCATTCTTGGCAAGTTAAAAATTATGACTTCTTTAAAAAGCTTATAACTTATACCATAAAAATATAATAATGCATTCGTTCTCAAAACTAACCCTTTTATTAAAAGTAATTTTTGGTAGTTTTGTATAAATAAACTAATCTAAACATTTTTTTAAAAATATAAATAAACTAATCTGAACATTTTTATAAACTAATAACTATTTTTTAACAAAAAGAAAAAGAAAATATTAAGTTAAACACACAATCTCAAAGACTCAAACCCCGCTTTACCCTTTAGGCCATTAGTATCAAGATAACTTAAAAATATCGAACCCAAATTAATCTTAGAAGCCCATTGGATTATCAACTGGACTCATACAGACATACAGTCATGGTGCTAAAAGATCCGATCCATTCATCACGGATGCAACATTTCATAAGATTTTTCTCAGTCGATTATACATGTTACGTGTAGCAATTCAATTAACTGAAGTTACAGAAGGTTCACGTTGTTGATTATCATCTGAATTCAAACAGAATTACAAAACATAAATGGAATCACTTGCTATAAGGCATTTGATTTGTGATTATACGACTCATGGCATGGTGATATCCGTCAGAAACCCTCAAATTTCTACGCGTATCGCTAAAATTGGGGCTCAGAATCGAGACAAGAGTTTTGTTCTTCATTCCAAAAAATCAAATTTCCAAGGTAAGTACTAACCCTAAATTCGTATCTGTATTAACACCTGTTGCCCAAATTAGCTCCTCAAATGATCAAACAATTTTGTTAATGATTTCAAGATGATCATACGATAGTTTTCTCTCGTTCAATTACAGATTTTCTCTCGTTAATTTAATCGATTCGCTGATTCTAGTTTACATGGCAAAATCAATAAACTTTATTACAACTATTAGGAAATTAGATCGAATATATTTGTGTTCTTCATCATAATCCGATGAGTTCCATGACTTCAGATTTTCAAGGTTACGCAAAACCTGTTCGTCTTTTACCAGCCCATGAAGTGAAACCAACCACAGATTCATCATTGGAGAAGCTGATCACATCTTTCAAAGAAGACAAACTTGAATCCTTATACAAACTCACAATTCAAACGAGTAATTACTATGGATCAGGTCTCACTAACTCAAATTCAGGAATATTACTTTGTTTAGTAGACGAAAATGGCGATTCAATCTTACAAAGAATAGCTGCAACTTCAAGTACAGAATCAATCGAAAATGATGCTTCCGATATTCTCCATTTCACAAGGGGATCCATTAATCATTTCACATTTCAAGGACCTACAATTGGAAAACTCAAAGCTCTCTGGATTGGCCTTGAATCAGGTTAGATGGAACTATAAGTTTTTTGCCACATCAGCATTATATATTACACACGTGGACAAAACTAATTACTATATTTCAGGTCAATGGAGGCCAACTGGCACTCGTGTTATTTGTTGGTCAAAATCACAACAAAATAACAATAATCCATACGGGATTTTCCAATATGATTTCATAGCTGATGACATTCTACTCGGGGGCGAAAACGACATTTCCATGGTGGAACTTAGACCTAATTCAATCACCAATCTTTCAGAAGACAATTTAACCTCAAATCAAATCTTCTCCCAACAATCTTTCTTATCAAATGAAGAATCCATGAAAGAATACGCAGATTTAAAGTTCTCATTATTACTCTATGATGCACTTCTCATCATATCGGGAACTTCAATTGCATCTTTTTGTGGTGGAGGGAATGCAGCATTTGCTTTTTTGACAGGTGGAATTGGTGGGTTTTTGTATCTTTTGTTGTTACAGAGATCAGTTGATGAGCTGGCGTCACCGGTGCTGACTAGGACTGGCGGTCTTGATGAAATGTTTGGGCGGTTTAAGGGTCAGGTTTTGACTTTGGTTTTGGCACTTGGGTTTGCGGTTATTGTGGTTAAGTTAGGTTCGGGTGATGAGTCGTTGGTTTTGTGTCCTAAAGATTTGGTGGTTGGGATGATGGGGTTTTTGTCATCCAAAGTGGCGGTGGTATTGGCGGCGTTTAAGCCTGTTCAGGTGGTGGGGGTGGAAGAGAGGAGATAGGGTGGTTGAGAAAATAGTTGGGGTTGTGTGTATATATATAGAAAACATAGTGATATATTGTATAAAGTTAGAGGTTAATTTAGTAGCATACTTTTATTGATTTGTTTGTTATAGAATCATACTTTAATTTCAAAAAAAAAAAAAAAAAAACAATATTTTATTTTGAAAAGTGTAGTTCAACGTATATTGTTGTTGGTAAGAAAAAATTTAGAAAGATAATGTTGTAATTGGAGAGATTTTTCGAAGTGTAATGTTTTAATAAAAAATGATTTTAAGAAGTACAATGATTTGTAATAAAAAAATAAAAGTTAGATGTTATATTATAAAGATAAATTAATACGTTTTGTATTTAGTATTACAATGAAATGATAGTGAAAGTAATATCTGTCTACTTGATTTTATATTTGTATATGCATATGGAATGATTTTTGGATGGTATCATAGAGGTAAGTCGGCAATGGTAGTTTTTCTTGTTCTTTTAGGAAAGTCGATGATGTGTATGATTTGATGATGATGATAACAAAAGTTGTTTTTGTCTTTGAGATGGACTGATTGTTTTAATTATTGAAGTTTAATATATTTGAATTAAATGCAAGAAATAGTAATTGGCACAATCTAATAGATCTTTCATAGTATAATGTTGTAATAAGAAAAAAAAATACCATGTTAGAATTAAGTAGATTTTCAAAGCATGTTGTTTTGTTACGAAAAATAATAAATAAAAACATAGTGCTACATATTGTGTTTTAAAATACATGTATGGTATACGCTAGAAAATTGTTTTTTGGACTTTCCTCTTTAATGTTGTCAAGTTAGGAAAAAAAATCTAAAAATGCGTTTGCCGGGAGTCGAACCCGGGTCTATTGCTTGGAAGGCAATTATCCTAACCGTTGGACTACAAACGCTGATATGTAAACTACGTTCACTGTATGATCCAATTTGAATGCTTGGAATTACATTTTTGTCTTTTTTTATCAACGTATTTTGCTGATTTATTAATATAGATAAATTTTAATTCTATCATGTTCCTTTTAAAAGTTTTCGATGAAAGCACAAAATCCATGTTTATATTTATTAAAGTTTAATATAGATTATAATCTTACTTTTGTAATAGAATCTAACATGATGCATTTTCTTGAAACTATCAAACCAGCTAAGTGAATAAAACATATATCAAGGACATAATTTTCTAGGATGACAAGAAACTAAGAACTATCAATGAACACAAATGATAGATGACATATCGTTTCTTTCAATACATTGTTTGAAAATAGGACAAAATTTATGAAGTTATTTTGTAATCATATTGCCCCTAAATCAAAAACAATAACTAAAACTAAAAAGTAATGTTGTACTAAGTAACCATATACCTAATATATTCACTTTGAATATATCACAAATTATGTTTAATGTTACTATCATTTGATATGGCTTCAAATTTCAGTTGCCAATTGATATAAATATCCCCTTTTCTCTAACATTGATTAAATACTTGACGGAAAATTACATTAAAACCCTTAACTTTCTTAAAAAAAACATAAGGTTATCCTAATCGCTTTTATGTACATGTATGCATGAATTTTGTAGGATTTTTTTTTCATTTATGTCATGTATTAGGTTTTTCTCCTTCTAACATGTTATCATCTTTTTATGTCATCATGAAGTGAATTTTTAGCTGATGTAGGACAGAAATAACATGTTACGTCATCGTTTCTTCGATTAAAAAATAAAAGAAAAAGAAACAAAATGAATGGTTAAGTGTTTAAGATTTACACTCTTCAACTCCCACATAGGATACTAGAGCCCTAAAAGGGGTGGTTGGGAGTTATAGATTTAAACTCTCTATCTCCTACATGGAGTGCTAGAGCCTTCCAGCTAAATTGATCTATATAACGGTGAACTTTCATATATAATGTATAAATGTTGGAAGTATTTAAATAATAATAAGGAAAAATGACTTATCAAGATAATTATCTTTTCGTATTATTTACGTCTGTGTAATTTCTTTTTTTATACATATCTAGGTAACGAACTTGTTGGAAATGTTCACATATGACCATTATGATCGACTGTAGCAAGTTACAATCGTGCATAATGGTCATATGTAAACACTTCTAACAAGTTTTGTTACCTAGATATGTACAAAATGAAAAAGTACTTACCCTGATAAATCAATCTTTTTTTTATTATCAAATAACTCTCTCTCTCTCTCTCTCTCTATATATATATATATATATATATATATATATATATATATATATATATATATATATATATATATATATATATAGGGAAATGATCAAATGAGAACACCTAAAAGGTTGAGAACGCGAGAACAATGTATATTCATTTGGTGTTCTCATTTGATCCTACTCCTATATATATATATATATATATATATATATATATATATATATATATATATATATATATATATATATATGAAACAATGGTATTGGTATCGATGTAGATAAAAACTATTTCCTTTTTTGTATTTTAAATTCATGTAATACTTGGAACAAACTTCATTGAAGATGATGTTCTTCTTCATGTTATTGGTTTCCATCTTTGGTACTTTTAGTCTCTACTAAATTTTATTTTTTATATTTAATATCTTAACAATAAAATTCCATAAAATGATGATGTGTTTTTCTCCCTATTAAATATGAAGTTTTTTTTCTTTTTTTACGAAAGTAGTGTATTTTAAAAAGATATTTACCAAAATGGTGTGGTTTAATTTTTTTTACCATTTTCGTTAAATTTTATACCAAATCAAAATTAGAAGGAAAAATAAAAAAGAAGGGAAATTAAATTTTATACCACAATCAAGAGCTATACAAGCCTAAACATCGCCACAACTCTCACAACCCTCATACCCAACAAGGAGCGGCTAAACAACAATGATGGGTCCAACTCAAACCAAGTGAATGTTGTGATCCTCCCATAGTCTTATAATCACCATCGCTACGGCCTAACTCATCTCATTAAATTCTACTGGCAGTTCGTGGTCCTACAACGCTATAGAGATTACCATGGGCTGACCCCATGGTCTTGCCAACAATCCATAAGAATTACCCAACCAAAATCAACATGAACCACAACCCTAGTCTGCTCGACCCTATCAGGTGTGCGGGTCATGCTTTAAACCCCAAAGCCTTAATCAGACAAGAAAATACAGAGAGGTCCTCACACAACCCTCAACTTGATATGAGACAAGAACCCAACATCCGTCGTTGTCGATGCTTCATATCTTCAGATGAGATAAATTGATTCCTCCAAATAGGTTTCCTAATTACAACAAACTATTGAAAATTATTCCTTGCATAAGCTTCGACTCAACAAGATCTAGGTATCCACTTATCCTTGAATAAGAAACTCCAAGTTTACTTGCGCTTGAAAATATTCCCATTAATCCCAAGCGATTCTCCTCCACTTGGATTTAAATACACCTGACAACTTCGTAATAATTAACAAGCCATCCCACAACCTCACTACTCAAGACCACACACACATTCCTGAAGACATGAACCAGAAAGCATCTGACCCTACCCTCGCGGTTTGACCAACCCTTCATTACCTCGCAACCATGAAGAATCTCGACTAATCCCGAATCCAAAAATCCAATGCACTTCCATTAAAACTTCCTCAGGTCCATTGCAATAAGACCATAAAAATCACTCTAGTTTCCGATCCTCCAAGCAAAACACTCAGTCATCCCCCACTTAGGTCTCACTTTATCGTTGGTCGGCGTCTCCTACGTCGAAGTCTAAAACCGGTTCGTTTAAATACCCTATAAACATGCCTCTCGGTATGCAAAATGGCATAAAGACAATTCCACGCTTGGTAATAACCAGGAAATCATAAAGAAACTATGAACATTAGGTGGAGACTTAACACCTCGAATAATACATATCTCATACCGTAATCACATAATCCTAAACAATAACAGCAAGAAAGAAACGAATACGATACGTACCAACAACAACATCTGGCGGAAATTGGGCCTCCTTGACTGTCAAATGAAACGCTTGGCGCCTCACCGTTAGAGCCTCCATCATACCTTTGTAGCCATCAGAAATCTTCAATGTAGCTGGAGCAGTAGATATCGCCGCTCCACTCATCATTATCGGGTAGTCGGCCTTTTTGTGGACCGACTGATTGCAATGGAAACAAATTGGACTCGATCCCAGAGGGCAATCTCTGCTAATATGACCAATATTGTCGCACTTTTATTAACCTAAAACCCTTGCTCAACACACTTCATCGTGCGGTTTCCCACACTTGCCGTAATAGCCCCAACCTTGCTAGCATGTAGCTCGTGAATCAAAAGTCATCAGCTTCTTAGCCGAACCCTCTACTGTCTGAACCAAAATTGGCTTCTACTTCTACAGAAGCTCCATCCTAATCTCCCATTGTTAGGATCTGGAAATCATATCTTCCAAGGTTCTATAACTTGATAGGCAAACGGAATCCCATATAGAAAGGTTATGTGCCCAATCTGACCAGACACAATCTCTGCACGAAATGCCTCTAATTAATCATCCATCAGATCCATGATCCCTTTCTTGATTGTTCCAAACACCACAAAATTTGCGTCCAAAATACAGCGAGTGACCTCATACATAATGAGCTCGTGTATCCTTTCATCAATCGGCTCAGCTCCAAAGCCTAAGCCTGAGCCTAAACCAGAACCAGAACCAGAACCTCCTCCTCGACTTCACATATTTATAGGAAACCATACAACCTGATCAAAACATACCCGAGGGAATTCTTACACTACAAGCTCCTTAGGATGTCCATGATTTTCCTTGTTTCAAGTATAGATCATGTGCTTTTAGTAATATGGGCCCAATATTACCTTCCACACCTACACATACTTTCCTCAAGAATCATCTTAAATCCTCTAAGTCACTTCCTCATATAAAATCTCATAAGTGCTATGTTAAATAGCATACACATCCTGCTATAACACTCCTAGGCTCTCTTAGGAATCCTCGTCTCTCTTGTTCCTGCCATACCAGGAACCTTTATCAAACCTTTGGTTGCTTTATGCATGCAAATTATACACAATACATGATCAAATAGACCATCGAATAATTCTTCCTTCAGCTCCCGAATCTACATGCAGCAACAGCCAACTGCTAGCGCATAAACACAGACACCTATAACTGGCCCGATCAGCCTCGGGCTGGAATATTAATACGTCGAATCCAATCAATCACCAGATTGAAATTCTCAGGGTTTTTCGGCCTACCGCCTCAACCCCATCGCTCCTCCTAGCTTCCGTGCCTACGACTTACGGTCATCTCGCACCGGGTATCTTGACCTATTTTTGCAACCCTACTGCTCCTCTCGGTCTACGTGCCTACGACTAACAGTCGGCCCGCAATGGGTATCTTGGCCTACTGCTGCAACCCTAATGCTCCTTTCGAGTCTTCGTGCCTTCGACTTACAGTCAGCCCGCACCAGGTATCTTGGCCTACTACATCGAGCAGGACCGCCTCAACCCTCCCAACACAATGTGTTTCCATAGATAATTAGAAGCAAGATCTAACCCGGTTCTCAAAACCTGACAGACGGAGACGCTCTAACCCAACAACCCTCGATTTCCCGTAGATGATATCATACCTTTTTGTCTGCAATTCGCGATTCTCCTTACAAACAAAAGGTTCCCCCTTTTACTTACCGACCACCAAAGTGCATGCCTCCCACGGATACACTTGCGATCCCCAATGCAAGTTTCCACTATAAGCCATCTTGAAATGGCCTTCCATGAATCCACCCCAAGTTTCTGACTGAAACTACCACAAATCATGCAGAGAAGACCCTCAAACAGGTCAATAGCGAACCTTTCACAATCCGAATCCATACGTTACACCAAAACCTTAGTATAACCTTTAACTCTCTACCATGTCGTTACCAATCTTCGGTGCGATGAAAGAAGATGATCAACCGAGAACTCCCACATTACATCCGATCCTTAACAACAACTTGCAAATCTGCAGGAATACGGGGCAAACATTTTCCCGGATTCATTCTAATACCTGACTAATACTCCCCTCAGTCAATACTACTTCCGATAACCTATCGACGATGTTGTCTTCTCGTCAGTGGCCCATTCCTTCGGACCTGAAGGTACCCACTTTCCTCCGCTGCCCGCAAGGCCTAATCAACGTTCCTCACATCACCAAACATGCATCGAAATATTGAAACTCTACCTCGCATGATTCCTTTCTTGGAACAAGTTGCTACTCAAGAGTTTCTAGGCTCTCCTACATGACCACCAACGATTCCTAAGGGCACTCCATAGGTGATAGTCAGCAAGCACAGATAACATACAGTTCCACAGGTTATTACCATAAAGCAACATGCTCAATACCAGGAAACAGACCTACTGATTGCTACAGCATAGCAGCACACTCAATTCCTAAACGTATTTCTAAAAGATCACATACAGAGTCTAGAGCATGACTCGACCGCCTCACTGGGCCTTCAGCCTATCTGGACCACTCTCAGAACCTTCAACATGTCTAGATCGCCTCTCCAGGCCTTCAACCTATCTGGACCGTTCTCCGGGCCTTCAGCCTGGCTAGTACGCCCCGCTGGCCTTCAGTCTATCTGGATCACCCTAATTCTATTGAGCATAACCCTGGATCCATCCTGGTGCCCTCTCCCATATAGCCAATTCTCCTCCACTTGGGGTTTCGAACTCCTGATCCAATCCGCAGACTATAATCCCAGTATAACTCTAGACCTCATGTTGACCGTCCACCCTCTCGGTAAACCATGGTCTGATCCCTAACCAGCGTATCCACCACATACGCTAAATAACCCGCACACTCGTGCTGAATGTACTGTCGAGCCCTGGCAGCTAAACAAAACCCTTAATGGTTGATGCTCCATCTGAGAATTCCCAATTCTCTGCCACTTGGGATACTAACCACTACCTACTGTGGTGAAACCGAAACACAACTTAACCGTTCCTACTAGGTATTACCATACTTAACCGTGGAATGATTAGCCCTGGAATGAATAACCTTCGTAGAACAACCCTTCTGGCATGGAGCAACCGAACTTCAAGAGAAACCTGAATCCCAGCTGAATATTTCTGAATCTCCAAATCACAACTACTAACCCTAGAATAGTGATTCTCTATCTTAACTTCTCATCCTCAATGCATCCCTGGATCCTAACCATCTACAACCCTTCGATACTAAATTCCCCTGACCCTCTTATATCCTAACGTCTTATGCAGAAGCTAACAGAAAGTTCACAATATGATCATAAACAGTAATATAAGAGGTAGAAACATACCAACAACCACACCTGGTTCTATCTTGCCCTCTTCGGTTGTAAGCTGGAAGGCACGTCCCCGAGCCTTCGGAGGCTCTGCTATACCCTGACTGTTGGATAAGGTGTTTAAGTCCATAAATATTTCTGGTATGTACTTGACCCGACCCGGCATGGTCCATTTGGGTTGCATGGCACCATGCAATTGGATAGACTAAATGAGAGAAATAACACTCTTGGTTATTAATATATTATAAGTTCTAATATAGTAATAATATTATTTAATTAGTTTGATCAAGAATTAATTTTAGAATTAATTAAGTGATCAAAAGATAACTAATTAAATATATGGGTTGATTATGTAAATCATCCATAACTTATATAGTGGGCTAAGAGGCCCCATGGATAATCAAGTTGGGTTAAACCCATTGGATGCTCCATGGGAGTTACAAACCCATGGGTCATGGAAATGAAGAGTCATGACACATTAGGGTTTACATGGTGTAACCCTAGATGTGTCAACACTATATAAAGCTCATGTATTCTCCCAAAATCGGCACTAATACTAGTGAAACAAGAGGGCTTGGATGATTTTAGTGTGTTATACTTTCTCTCCAAGTTTACTCCATAGCATTTGATGTTGTGTGAAGCATTTGAGGCATCACATTTGGGGTGCTAGGCTCACAAGGTTTCAAGGAACATTTACAACAATAAGGTATGTAGCTCTATCTATTATTTAAGTTAAAATTGTTCCCCATGTATGCTAGATAAGATCATAGCCTTGGAAATCAACTTTGCATGATAATTAGACAAACATAGATCCAAGGTTATTAGGGTTGCATGTACACTTAGGAAGTGTTAAAATGCTCAAAACCCATCAGTGGTATCAGAGCTTAGGCTTGTTTGTTTGTTATTTGTGCTAAAAAGTTGAAAAAAGTCGAAAAACTTGTTGTCTGCCTGATGAACTCGCCGAGTCCATGGGGGGACTCACCGAGTTCATGTGTATCTTCAACCTACTCACCGAGTAGGTTCATGCACTCGGCGAGTAGGAGCGACAGAGTGCAGATTTTCGACCTTTGCTGCTGGAAATGGACTAGAAACATTACCCTAAAGTGTTTTGGTGTTATTAAACTTGTTTTAGATGGTGTAATGTTTGTTCTAATCCATTTACAATGGCAAATATCAAATTTTCATGATTATATGTGTTCATATTGTCTTGAAACTTTGATATGAATATTCATGTTCTTGATCTTATGAATTTAGATGATCATAGGTATTAATTGTAACCTACTTGGTAGTTTAATTCTTGATCATAATGTGTTTTAATGGAGTCTATAACTTGTCCTCAAGTTATGGAAATCCAAGAGTCACACTTGAATTAAAACCATTAAAAGAACACAAGAGTAAGAAAAATGAAGAGTCTTCATTTTTATTACTCTATTTAACTCATAAGTTACAAGAAATGAAAAGTTTTGAAAGTTTACAAAACTTGCCCTTAGGTTTTGAAACAAGTAAAGTCTTGATTAAAACTTTAGTTCCAACCCTTAGATTTTTAAAAGTTAAAATTCTACCCTTATACTTATAGTATTATGATTTAATAATTATATATATATATATATATATATATATATATATATATATATATATATATATATTTGTATGTATAAGAACAAAGTCGTCTTACCGCTAGTACGCCTCATTCACGAAGTCGGTCTATAAGGTACCCAAGGTTGTTGCGTATAAAATGGCAACTTAATGGGTGTCCACTCTCACCCACCGCTTGCTTGACTGGTGGAGGGTCGTTAGCCGAACGGGTAAGAGAAGGAATTATAAATTCTCATTAAAAGTATAATGATTATTATAAAGTAACTAAATGTTTTATAAATTCCCAATCTTAGTTACTTTAGGAAAAATGTGAATAAGGTGTTAATCCATGAAATTGCACTTTGCACCTTGTTTAAGTCGTTGAAGGAGCGTGTGTGGTTTACCGGCACACTAACTTGGACTTAACTAGGAAGGCAAAGGGTGACTTAAGGTTTTTCATGAGGTCGGAAGGAGCGCGTGTAGTTTACTGGCACTACAATTAAGTGAAAAACATTAAGGGTACCAAGTAATTTGCATGGTTACTTCACACCTTGTTTTGTGATCCTCGGTATCCCAGTCACAAAACATGAAGGGCACACTCGAGATTGAAACATGCCATTGAAAAGTTCAATGAATCTCAAAGAATCTAGGAATTTCTAAAGCCAAATAAAACCTAATAATTTATATTTCGTTTTCATTGTGGAAATTGGTGAATCGTCATTCACCTACCTTTCAAATATGTTATAACTTGGATTACGACATCCCTCTTCTAGGTTATAATATATTGTGATTGGATCCTAGCCTTAATATTACATTTGGGTGTTTTATTAAGGACTATCCCTATATCTAAACTAAACTTATCTTTCTTCTCTTCAGATGTCTTCCAATAATTCTATTCCTGGCTCAAACCCTACTGGCTCCTTCTCTCTCATGAACCTTTGTGGGAGATTCATCTTGGATGGATCCAACTTTAATGATTGGATCAGAAACATCAGGATGGTCACTCGTTACGAGAACAAGGAATATGTTCTTGACAAGGAGCTCAAGGTGTCGGAGCCAACTGCTACTCCTGAGAAGCTTGCTGAATATGAGGTTTATGAAAGAGATGCTACCAAAGTGGCATGCATCATGATGGCCACTATGACAGCCGAGCTCCAAAAGTCCTATGAGGACTACTATCCTTTTAAGATGCACCAGGATTTGGTGGATCGCTATCATCAGAGTGCTCGTCAAGAGCGATATGAAATCATCTCCTCTATGATCACAACCCGAATGAAAGATGATGAACCCATCACAAGCCACATGCACAAAATGCAAAGGTATGTGGATCGATTGATGAAGTTGAATGTGAACTTCCCTGAGGAGTTAGCAATAGATATTATTTTGCACTCCTTACCTTCATGTTATGATCAATTCCGCATGACTTACCACATGAATAAGGAGGAAGTTACACTTAGCAAACTTCAGGGACTCCTAAAGACCGCAGAATCAGGTCTTAAAGGTAAGTCGGTTGTGACCACTCCTGCTACTACTCCAAACTCAGCACCTGTCCTGGCAATCGGGAAAGGTAGAGGGAAGAAGAGAAAGAACCCTTCAAAGGGTACCAAGGGTAAGACCCTTGATGGCTACTCTTCTAGCGGAACCAAGAAAGGTTTCGTTACACCTTCTTCTGATCCCAAAGAGGCTGAATGCTTCTACTGCCACGAAAAGGTGCACCAGAAGCGTAACTGCCCAAAGTACCAGCAAGATTTGAAGGATGGGAAAGTTAAACCCAACCATGCAGGTATTTACACTGTCTCATCTAATAATTCACTCTATTCTAACTCTTAGGGTCCTTGATACCGGTTGTGGTATTCATATTTGTTCTGAAATGCAGGGACTAAGAAGAATTGAGAATGTGGAGCACGGAAAGATAAACTTGATCATGGCGAATAGGAAAGTTTCACCTGTCACCAAGATTGGAGTTTATACTTTGTTGCTTAGTAGTGGATTTACTTTAGATTTGAATAAATGTTGTTACTCGCCAAAAATGGCAAGAAATGTCATTTCCTTTCATGCTTTGTATAAACAAGGTTTTACCTTTTCTTTTGATAATGAAACTGGTGGAATAAATGCTTTCTATAATAATGTGTTTTATTTTAAAGCATTACCTTGTGATGATGTGTATGAAGCTGTGTCTGTTGTAGATAACTTAGGAAATAATGTATTGTGTATTGATTCTTCTAATAACTTGGATAAAGCATCATTATGGCATTGTCATCTTGGACATATAAGCAAGAAACGCATAGGCCAACTCTAAAAGGATGGAGTCTTGGAGTCATTTGACCTAAAGTCAGATGATAGTTGCGAATCATGCTTACTTGGAAAAATGACAAAGTCACCCTTCACTGGATCATGTGAGAGGGGTGAAGGTTTGTTGGATCTTGTACACATGGATGTGTGTGGACCCTTCAAACATGCTACAAGGGATGCTAATCGTTATTATGTGACTTTTACGGATGATTATAGTAGATATGGATATGTCTACTTAATCAAGCATAAGTCAGAGACTTTTGAAAGGTTTAAAGAGTTTAAATAGGAAGTCGAGAATCAATTGGGCAGGAACATTAAGATACTTCGATGCGATCGTGGTGGTGAGTATCTTAGTACTGAGTTCCTCGACTATCTAAGGGAATGTGGGATTGCCTCACAATTGAAACCTCCCATGACACCACAGTTAAATGGCGTAGCTGAGAGGCGAAATCGAACCTTGTTGGACATGGTTCGTTCCATGATGAGTCGAGCTACGCAACCAATCTCATTTTCGGGGTATGCCTTAGAGACTGCCACCCATATCCTTAATCTGGTCCCTACAAAGAAGGTTGCCAAAACACCTCACGAGATGTGGACTGGAAAAGTTCCTAGTCTAGCCCACATCAAGGTTTGGGGTTGCAAGGCTTTCGTGAGACGTGAGACTCATGACAAGCTCGAACCTCGAAGCGAGAGGTGTATTTTCATCGGCTACCCACAAAAATCCTTTGGTTACCTCTTCTATAGACCTAGTGAGAATGTGGTCTTTGTAGCAAGAAGGGCTGTCTTTCGAGAAAGAGAGTTCATAAGCCAAGGAGACAGTGGGAGGCAAATTGATCTTGAAGAACTTCAAGAGTCAAGTGGTGAAGGAACCTCAAACCCTAGCAGTCAACTTGAGGAGGAACCTCCTGTTGATCCAATTATACCTCCAGCTGTACCTCTGAGGCGTTCCACAAGGGTTAGGAATGTACCTGAGCATTACTATGGTTTCCATATTACTGCGGAAGGTGAGACACTTATTAGTGATGAGACACTAGTAGGTCTAGATGAACCTAACAGCTATGCGGAAGCCATGGCAGGCCCTGAGTCTACTAAATGGAGAGAGGCAATGGATAGCGAGATACAATCCATGTATGACAATCAAGTTTGGAACTTGGTTGAGAATGTACCAGGTCGTAAGACAGTTGGGTGCAAATGGATCTTCAAGAAGAAGACCGACATGGATGGTAAAGTACACACTTATAAGGCTCGACTGGTAGCAAAGGGCTTCTCTCAAACTCCTGGAGTGGATTATGATGAGACCTTTTCTCCAGTAGCTAAGATTAAGTCTATTAGGATATTGCTAGCCATAGCTCCATTTCATGACTATGAAATATGGCAAATGGATGTCAAAACCGCTTTCCTTAATGGAAAGTTAGCTGAGGATGTTTACATGAATCAGCCAGAGGGTTTTGTCAGCACTGAGTACCCTAATAGAGTGTGTAAGCTTGAGAAATCCATCTATGGATTAAAGCAAGCACCTCGCAGATGGAATCTTTGCTTTGATGAGAAAGTCAAGGAATTTGGCTTTTCTAGGAGTGAAAATGAATCTTGTGTATATGTTAAAGCTAGTGGGATTATAGTTAGCTTTTTGGTACTGTATGTGGATGACATACTACTCATAGGAAATGACATCCCAACTTTGCAGGAAGTTAAGTCCTGGCTTGGGAAGTGTTTTGCTATGATGGACCTAGGAGAAGCTGCCTATATCCTAGGGATAAGGTTCTTGAGAAACCGGAGTAAAAGACTAATTGGACTTAGTCAGAGTACATACTTGGACAAGGTGTTGAAGAGATTCAGCATGCAAGATTCCAAGAAAGGAGAGTTACCCATCCAGAGTAACACTAGACTGAGTAAGACTCAGAGCCCGAGTACTGAGAATGAGATAGCAGAAATGAGTCGGATACCTTATGCTTCGGCCGTAGGCTCGATCATGTATGTTATGACTTGTACTCGTCTTGATGTAGCCTTTGCTTTAAGCATGGTTAGCAGGTATCAGGGGAATCCTGGTAAGGCTCATTGGACAGCAGTAAAGAACATTCTCAAGTATCTGCGGAGGACTAAGGACTGGGTCCTTACCCTCGGTGGGAGTGATGACTTGAGAGTTGTAGGGTATAGTGATGCTAGCTTCCAGACTGATAGGGATAATTTCCGCTCTCAGTCGGGATGGGTCTTTACCTTAAACGGAGGAGCAATCTCTTGGAAAAGTTCCAAGTAGGAGACAGTGGCTGATTCAACTTGTGAATCAGAGTATATAGCGGCAAGCGAAGCGGAAAAAGAGGCTATGTGGCTAAAGAACTTCATTGGAGACCTTGGAGTTGTACCAGCTATATCGAAGCCTATAGAGATTTTCTGTGACAGAGAAAGTGCAGTTGCCTTAGCAAAGGAACCAAGGGATCATGGGAGATCCAGACACATTGACAGAAAATATCATTTCATCAGACATCGTATTGAAGAAGGACTCTTCGTGGCAAAGAGGGTATCATCGGATGAGAACCCGGCAGATCCCCTCACGAAGGGACTGGGTAGGGTTAAGCATCTCCAGCATGCTAGGAGCATATGGCTGAAGGATGATATTAGTCTTAGTAGTTAGATAATTTTGAAATTTGTAAAATGTAATTGACATTTGATGATGAATAAAAGTTGTGTTTATTTATGAGTAAAGTGTTACTATCTTTTGTCAATCGTTTACTATTATTTCTTTTGCATGTTTTGACTTCCAGAATATTTATGTTGTTTTACATATTATTCAAATCTCCACAGTCAGTCATAAGTTGGAAGTAGATATGAAGTAAGACTGTCATGAGTTGGTTGTAGAGGTCTAAGATGTTGTACATGGCCTCAACACTCATGAGTGCTCATAAGTTCTGAGTATTGGATTCAACCCACGCTCGCTGGTATCACTTCATGGAATTTATCTCGAGTGATCGTGAGACGGTAATATCATATAAGTCTTCAAACCTAGAGATATGACTTGTTAACTATGAGTTAGTTATGCATTGAACGTACGAAACTGCATTGGTAACTCGATGTTATAAAACGTGCGTTTGTGTGTAATTTAACAAGTAATAGAACAAGCATATGAGTCGAAGTTTATCTGTTCCTTCTTGGATTAGAAGCTGATATCTGGGCCCCTCGATGATTTTGTTTTGACCTTTGTACCGGGCCCGGTCAGAACTAAGTTGATGTGTTCAATTAAGTTCTTTGTCAAACAAATCAGAAATCGGGAAACAAACTGTTGGGCAATAAGCAAGACTATGTTCCATGTGTTTGTCCGGCTGATATCTAGAACAGAGGATTATATGATCCCTTATCTGAAATGGTGTACCATCATCTTCTCAGTTCCGAGAAACCTTGAAAGAGCTACGATTGCCGATCGGTTCCTGAAGTCATACTTGCAGTTATAGTTATTAGACTTATCCAAGTGGGAGACTGTTGGATAAGGTGTCTAAGTCCATAACTATTTCTGGTATGTACTTGACCCGACCGGGCATGGTCCATTTGGGTTGCATGGCACCATGCAATTGGATAGACTAAATGAGAGAAATAACACTTTTGGTTATTAATATATTATAAGTTCTAATATATTAATAATATTATTTAATTAGTTTGATCAAGAATTAATTTTAGAATTAATTAAGTGATCAAAAGATAACTAATTAAATATATGGGTTGATTATGTAAATCATCCATAACTTATATAGTGGGCTAAGAGGCTCCATGGATAATCAAGTTGGGTTAAACCCATTGGATGCTCCATGGGAGTTACAAACCCATGGGTCATGGAAATGAAGAGTCATGACACATTAGGGTTTACATGGTGTAACCCTAGATGTGTCAACATTATATAAAGCTCATGTATTCTCCCAAAATCGGCACTATTACTAGTGAAACAAGAGGGCTTGGCCGATTTTAGTGTGTTATACTTTCTCTCCAAGTTTACTCCATAGCATTTGGTGTTGTGTGAAGCATTTGAGGCATCACACTTGGGGTGCTAGGCTCACAAGGTTTCAAGGAACATTTACAACAACAAGGTATGTAGCTCTATCTATTATTTAAGTTAAAATTGTTCCCCATGTATGCTAGATAGGATCATAGCCTTGGAAATCAACTTTGCATGATAATTAGACAAACATAGATCCAAGGTTATTAGGGTTGCATGTACACTTAGGAAGTGTTAGAATGCTCAAAACCCATCACTGACCCCCGTCAATAATCCTCAGTGTAGTTGGCCTTGGAGCCTACGCCAGCCTGGTAGTGAGTTGTGGACAGTTGGTCTTCACATGACCAACCTGATGGCAGTGGTAGCAAATCCTCGAATCCTAAACCGGGGATGGCTGGCGGCAATCCTTTGCAAATAGCCCCTCCTTTCCGCATTTGCGGCACGTACTACTAGCTCTGCAAACCCCCGAGTGACCCTTCCTGCACTTGCCACAAGTGTGATCCTGCTGTCCTCGTGTCCTAGAATCAACGGTCTTAGATCGCTTTGGTACCGGTTGTGACTGCATCGCGCCTGCCTCTACTCCCGCAACTGTAACTCGATCTCAAGCTCACACCGCCTAGCGGCCTCCTGTATGCAGTGTATCACAATGTTGGGTAGCAACAAACTGATGGAAGTCAGTCTTAAGCGTGCTCAGATAATGTGTCATTTGAGCCTGCTCAGAAGCGAACTCCGAGCAAAACATCGCCCTCTACATGAACATACAGGTGATCTCCGTCACCATCTCGGCATCCTGCTCAACTCCAAGAACTCTTGAGCTAACCGCTCCCGCTCGACCCGAGGAATGTAGCGAGCACGGAACAAATCCTTGATCTGCTCCCAAGTAACCGCAACTCTCCGATCATCTGTGTAAGACCCAGTCATCAACCGAGGAATGTAGCGAGCTCGGGTCCTGTATCCCATCAAAAGTTGGGGGCTTCATTTTATCGAAGTCTCGGTACTGAAAATCCCAACTAGCTCCTCCCCCTATCGCCGTTACAGCTTGTAACGCCCGTAGATCCGGGCTAGTCAATTTAGAGGCAACAAGTGTCGAAAACGACTTTTCAGCAAAAGGTTATTTAGAATAAATAATCTTAACCAAGTTTTAGTATATTTTACAAGGTTTCCGTACATATAAAGAACGCCAAAATCTGAGTTATAACGAAGAAGTTATGACCCGCCGAAGTTTTACGGCAAAACCGACACGGCACTGGGAGACGTAAATAGTGAATTTACGATGGAGGACTTTTTAGCCTTATTGATCTAAACTAAAGTCTTAGAATATGTTAAACCAAGAAAATCCATAAAAAGAACGCCCAGATCTGACTTCGTATGAAGAAGTTACGATTTTTCTAAGATTCAGCTTAGTAGTGTACAACCCGAAACTCAAATTTTAGTTCGAGCGGTTTTTGGCTTACGCGACCTAAATGAGAGTTGAATATCTCATTAATAGGAACTCAACGGTAAAAAGATGGACGAAAACGGAGTTCGTATGAAGGAGTTACGAATTATTCGCGGTCATTTAACAGTCTAAACGCCTCCTACTGTTAAATTTGAGATCGGTCGAGAATTAGCCAACAGAGTCTAAACGAAAGTTGTAGATCTTGATTTTACCTACGCGTGGATATAAAGAACGTCGAAAATGGAGCTCGTATGAGAGAGTTATGATTTTTCTAAGTTTGAAGGCTGATACGCAATAGGGGTGACGTGGCACCACCAGAATTGGACACGTGGCACCACCAGAAGGTTGCCACATGCACCAACTCGACGAGTAGGTCCTCCTACTCGGCGAGTAGGCCAGTCAGCACCTCTATAAATAGAGGTGTCGGGTTCCCTCATTCTTCACACCTTCCCAAACTATTCTTTCTCTCTCTAGACTCTCTCTCTAGCCCCTAACCCCCCTAAAAGCCTAGGTAAACCCCCTAGCACCCGAAGGAAGCCCCGAGGCTCCCGGAGTCCCGAAAGAGCCTTTCGGCTCGGGAACGCTACTCCAGCGAAGCCCGGTTTTCGAGAAAACCCGTTGTATGTGAGCTATGCCTACCCTATCTTTAGTATAGCTTATGTTACAATATAGTAATGTTATTAGGACCTTATAAGAAGTATTTGGGATATTATTATGAGTTATATTGAGTGTTATTTAACGCTTATATAATAATAATAATATCTGGAGTATTAATTAGTCGCGGTTAACGTCAGACTAAACCCTAGTCATATTGATACTAGGTCTTGTCGAGGAAATTGTTTTGAGAGTAACGAAGTGCTGTCCGAGTAACGAGTCACCGCCTAATCAAGTGAGTGCATAGTCCCTTTCATCTTACACATAGATATGAAGTATTTTAATATAAATTACATGCTATGTGTGCATATTGTCTGAATACTTGTTGTCTATGCTGGGTGAAAGATTTTTATACATGTTTTAAATGATTTAAATTGTATATGTATTGAATATCTACAAAATGTGTTGGGTAAAACATGGGGAGATGTAATAGTTGGTTTGTGATAACACGATGGAAGACATCAATGTTGTCAGTGATCCGGTCATCTAGTGGAGTATAGATGATGACCATGGATGATACTAGACAGTCCGGTGGAACGCTAGCAGACTCGTAACCTGTAGGTGTTTTTGAACTAGGTGCTCATTAGGTATTTTTGAACTGAGTGTGTTTACAAGGTATTTTGAACTGAGTGTGTTCACTAGTATCTTTGAACTGAGTGTGTTCACTACATATCTTTGAACTGAGTGTGTTCAGTAGTATCTTTGAACTGAGTGTGTTCACTACGTATCTTTGAACTGAGTGTGTTCACTAGGTATTTTGAACTAAGTGTGTTCACTAGTTACTTTTGAACTAAGTGTTTACCAGATGTTTTGGACTACGTGTTCATCGGTTGTAATCTATAAGCTTTGGTAACGATGGACTTCGTGCCAATTCCTTAGGATAATCCTTAGGAATCAATGAACGAGAAATAACTGATTCTTAGGGTAGATCCTTAAGAGTAAAGAAGATAATGGAGATGGGTAGTTGGGTTTAATTGCTTGATTGTTTAAACATAATAATTATATTATTGTGGGTTGAAAAATCTATGTACTCACCAGGTTTCCCAACCTGACCCACTCAGTTTATTTATATTACAGGTGTCGATATGAAGTGACATTACACTGAGAGATTAAAGAAATATAGATCAATAGTGTAAATAAATGTAAGTTCCGTTTATGCTTATGTTCCTTTATTGACAATGACATCCCAAACGTTTTAAAATGAATAAAATATGTTTCTTAGAAAATGTTTTAATAACGTATTTATCGCGTTTTTTCTTGGAACAAATTCCGCAACATTTTTATTAAAAGAAGTACTCTGATTTTTATAAAGCATAAACAAAATCGGTCTTTTCTGGCCGTGAAAAAGGGGATGTCACACAGCTGTTGCGACAGCCGTCTCAATAATGGATGCATAGCGCTCGTCAAAGTACTCAACCATGGCGGTCTTAATAGACCCAAACATCTCTGGCAACTGTGCTCGGAATAGTGTAGCAACCTCATCCTGCAGAATCTTTCGAATCATGGCGTCCTTCTCATCCGGTCACGTCTGACCGATAGTCTCGGGTACTGCTGGTTCCTCCTGACCGTCATCTCCTGATCCTGATCCGGATCCAGTCACAAATCATCTAGTAACCACCATGCTGAAAATATGCCAGGAAGATATCAGATAATCCGCATAAACAACGGGGAACCTACTCCCAACTAAACCCTAGGGGTTGTGACTTCCTTGCTACGTGTATGGGTCATGTGCTTTCAGTAGTACGGACCCATACTACCTTCCACACCTACCCATATTTGTCTCAAGTATCATCACAACGCCCTAACAGTTTACATAAACATGGCGAGCGCTCAATCCTCACTCCTAGAGGAATGTTAAATATCTCATACCGGCCTACTGACCTCGCACAACCCACCCATCCATGAAACTTCCACCAACCCTGCAGCACTCGTGTATGCTAGCCATACATAACGCTGGACCCTATAGACTTTCAAATACCTGATCCTACCCTAAGCCCTTAATTAGACGAGAACAGGAAATAAGGCCAAACCAAACATTCTTAGGCTATAAGATCTTAATTATGTATAGCTGTGATGCATACACTAAGCAACTACAATAATGATATCAATTTCATATAAGGAAAAAAAAACCTAGGCTATCAGGCATCATATAATCAAGTAATTCTATCATGCAATTCCTGAATATCCCTAGCCTAGTACTAGCATATTGCTCTAACATATCACAAAAACAAATAATTTGTAAGGTATTTGGGGGTCTACTTACTGGCTCCGGCTGATCATACACTTGCATCCTCCTTTAGTATTTTGAAAACCATATGAAAAATCATTTTAAATTCTTGTCCTCGGTTTGAGACTGGAGACATCCAATTCACTCAAACCAAGGCTCTAATACCAACTTGTAACCCCCATAAAAATCAAGCCAATTTAAAACTTCTTAAATCATTCAAAAACCATTAAGTTATTAAAAATATGTTTTCAAAATGGTTTAGACATCAGAGTATCCCAGAATCAAATCATAAAAACATAAAGAGGTGCACGATCATGCCTTCGCCTTCCCGCAATCATCTAAAGTACCTGAAAAAAATCCATAACTATAATCCCGAAGCTTAGTGAGTTCCCCTAAAATACCAATGCGATACAATCATAATCATATCATATAAACAAACAACATGCATAATGAGCCTTCAGCCTGACTGGCCCGCCTCGCGGGCCTTCAGTCTATCTGGACCGCTCTCCGAGCCTTCCGCATGCCTGGACCACCTCTCAGGGCCTTTAACCTATCTGAACCGCTCGCAAGGCCTTCGACCTGACTAGTATGCCCTCTCGGGTCTGTAGTCTATCTGGTTCGCCTAGGGTATGTTGGTCTTCAGCACAAAGCAGGTCCGCCTCAACCCAACCCCTAAATCAAACAACTATGTGCACATAAATATCATATGCTAGCATATATAACAGTCAAACCGATCTAACATATCACTAATCATAGCAACATCCTATAACCAGGATACAGACCTAACTGGTCAATAACATAGCATCATCCTATATACCAGGATACCAACCTACCAGGTCACTAAGCAAATCACCATCCTAACTACCAGGATGCAAATCAATAAACATATCATGCAATAAACTCGGAAACAAATTCGAAAAGGGTCGGTATTGGTACCTTCGACCTTGTTGGTATAGTGAGGATAACTCACCTCACAATGTTGATCGAAGCTGAAATGTCAAAACTCCTGAGATACGAATTCAAACACCAACACCTACAACCACCCATGATCCATTTCCATAAATACCCAGTTTACCAAAAACACCCTTAGAAGTCACCTGGTCAACCTTTAGTCAAAGTCAAAGTCAACGGTCAAGGTCAACAGTCCATGTTGACCCAACTCGTCGAGTGTAGCTCACTGACTCGTCGAGTCCTTCCAGAACTCGAGAAATCGTGAAAACCCTAGTTGACTCACCGAGTTTCCATACAACTCGTCGAGTCCATGCGGTGTCCAAATGTCGGGAAAAACCCTAACTGACTTGTCGAGTCGCCTCACTGACTTGCTAAGTCCATGTAGAAACCAACAACGAACAATCTTCATCCTACTCGTCGAGTTAACCCTGCAACTCGTCAAGTCCCTTCAGTCTATTTCTCATTCAGACGTTTTTAAGACACCCCAAAGCTCCAAATTGTAGATCTAGCCTTCTAAGGCATAGTTATCACGTAAAGTTGCAAACTTTACGTGCATGCAAGGTCTTAAAGGCCAAGACCAAGCTAAACAAGAAGTTCTAGATAAGGAGAAGGCTATTACTTGCTAAAGGCTAGGACTTTATGATTATAAGGGGCTATAGGAGTCAAGATCTGAAGTTACAACTTCAAATCATGCCCAAAACCAGAAAATAACCCACCACCAACTGGAAATGGCCCTAAACCTTTACACGAAGAGATCTAGCTAGATAGAAGTCAAGGTAACGACTTGTTACCTTCAAGATGATGCTAAGGTGAAGTAGAATTAGATCCACCAGCTTCTCCTTGCTCCAAGCTCCTTAGACTTCAAGCTCTCTTCACAAAATCCACCTTCCAAGCTTCTTAACACTCAAAAATGGAGAGTACGCGTGATTAGGGTTTTCTGAGCTCAAGGGGGATGGTAAGGGAGGCAGATGGAGGCTAATGACCATTTAAATAGGGTGTCAGACCCTGGAAATTAGGGTTTCATCTTCCTGATCCTACTCGTCAAGTTGGGGTCTACCGACTCGTCGAGTAGACCTCATAAATCATGCGGGCTGACTAAAACTCTACACAACGATTTGGGGCCTCCAACTCGTCAAGTAGACTCCTTTAATTGCATGAAACCCCTAAAATCTCATTCTCCAAAATCGGGATGTTACCAATTTGTAGTAGTCACAAAACCGAGAGCATGCATGTAGATAACGACAAATCTGACTTTGTGAGAGGAAGTTGTGATTTTTCAAAGTTTCCACGTAGCAGGGTGGACATAGAAACTGAACTCAGGATTGGTCTATTGTTAGGAAAAACAATCTAAACGTGAGTTGAAGATCTCAATAATAGGAGTCCACCAACTTAAAGACAACCTAGAACGGATGTTGTATGAGAGGTTTTTGATTTTTATATGGGATTTAACAATCTAATCATGTTAAAAAAATAGCTTTAAAAATAAAGTAAAAGAATCTAAATGAAAGTTGTAGATCTTGTCAATAGCTACGTGTGGATATAAATAACATCGAAAACTGAGCTCGTATAAAGAAGATATGATTTTTTTTAAGAAAACAACTGAAAATACACGTGTGTCTGGATGTAACATCCCCCTCTGGCACGTATCACAATATTGTCCGCTTTGGGCCACTCGGCACGAGGACTTCCCAGGGGGTCACCCATCCTGGTACTACTCCCGCCCGAGCACGCTTAACTGCAGAGTTCTTATGGGATCTGCTGCCCTCACGACTTTAAAACGCGTTGTGATAGGGAAGGTATCCACACCCCTTATAAGGAATGCTTAGTTCTCCTTCCCAGCCGATGTGGTATCAGAGCCAGGGCACGGGTTGATGTGTTCGACGAGGACGTCGAACCCTATAATGGGGGGTGAAAGTGGGTTAGATCTGATCTCACATCGGCTGGGAATGAGAACTAAGCATTCCTTATAAGGGGTGTGGATACCTTCCCTATCACAACGCGTTTTAAAGCCGTGAGGGCAGCAGATCCCATAAAAACTCTGCAGTTAAGCGTGCTCGGGCGGGAGTAGTACCAGGATGGGTGACCCCCTGGGAAGTCCTCGTGTTGAGTGGCCCAAAGTGGACAATATTGTGATACGTGCCAGAGGGGGATGTTACAAATGGTATCAGAGCCAGGGCACGGGTCGATGTGTTCGACGGGGATGTCGAACTCTATAATGGGGGGTGAAAGTGGGTTAGATCTGATCCCACATCGGCTTGGAAGGAGAACTAAACACTCCTTATAAGGGGTGTGGATACCTTACTTGTCACAACGCGTTTTAAAGTCGTGAGGGTAGCAGATCCCATAAGAACTCTGCAGTTAAGCGTGCTCGGGCGGGAGTCGTACCAGGATGGGTGACCCCCTGGGAAGTCCTCGTGCCGAGTGGCCCAAAGCGGACAATATTGTGATACGTGCCAAAGGGGGATGTTACACTGGACAAGATGCACGAAACACACTGACTCTCCACTAGATTTCCACCATGTGTAACACTCTACATGGAGCCACATCACCCGCCCGATAAAGTGCACGACGCACACAGACAAGGTGTGTGGCACACTTTGGCGTTTTTGGCCCTATAAATACCCTCATTTGCTCATTTCATTTTGCACACCTTCCCAATGAGTCGCTCTCAATTTTATGTGCATTTTGCCTAATTTTCCCTTAGTTTTCGGTATTCGGGCGAATCTCTAAGGTCCTTGATTGCTCAATAAGTAGCATTTATCGAGTAGAAGCTCTGTTAGCGCGATTTCCGGATTTTTTTTCAGGAAAATCCATGTAAGTTAAGATACACTTGTATTGCTTTCAATGTAACTTATATTTATAGTCATACTTATTATTGTGAACCTATAAATAATATTTTTTTAGTAATTCCAAGTCATTATACTGATTGATCTACTTACGGGGATGATTTCTAGGCTAGATTTGGTGAGATGTTTAAAGTGGGATTTCCAAACAGTATACTTTGTATACCAAACAGACCCTACCTCCGATATGAACCTAACTGGTTGCTCCTTACTTGATAGATTTTGATGTAAACATTAGTATTAGTGAGGAATCTAGACTATCGTTAGTCACCAAGAATATAAGACTAAGACTTAGTGATATTCGTACCTAGGTCACGTCCAAGGAAAAGATAAAGATCTAAGGCGAAGTTCTGCTTAAAATCTGAGGCATCCACTTGTATCAAGTGAGTGCATAATTACTTTCAGCTTACACATAGATATCAAGTATGTAAGTTTCTTAGATGTCCTCTATGTTTATTATCTGAGTTCTTGAAAATTATGCTAAATGAGATAATGATTTTACTAGCTGTAAATTATATATGTATTTTATTATACTTATATTGTATCGGGTAAAAAGGATAGAGAAAGAAAAGAGATAATAGAATGGTAAGAGACCATGTCAGAGATTGAATAATGGTGAGAAACCATACCAAAGAAAATATAATGGTGAGAGACCATTCCAGAGATAGAATAATGGTAAGAGACCATGCCATAGATAATATAAGGGTGAGAGACCACGACCTAACTGAGAGCCGTCATCTAGCAGAGTATTGATGACAACCATGAAATTTTCTAGATACTCCAGTGGAATACTAGCAGACTCACAGTCTGTAGGTGTTAATGAATCATATTATCCAGGAGTATGGATCGTATGTTCATTTGAGTACTCTATCCCCCTCGTGATTACCTTACTGACATGTATTGCTAAGGAATCCCTGAAGGCAATGTTGTCTACTCGTTGTCACATAAATCCTGTCACACCCCAAAACCAAGAACGGCGGAAATGTCCAGGGGTGGAGGACATCATGTGAAGTATCATAACAGTGTAAAGTAGTAAACAAGCAACAACACCATCCATTGCATTAAAAGTAAAGTTTTAATACATGTGTGTTCTTTCATTGTAATAAAACACAAAAATATGTAATCAAAATAAAAGACGAGTTTTGTCTGTGCTCCATCTTCTCAAAACTTGGTCATCGTACCTGTCTACTGGTGACCTGAGAATACAAGTTATTTTGAAAGCGAGTATCAGCATAAAGCTGGTGAATTCATAAGTATTTAAGTGTCATTACCCTGTTTTGGAAAGCTGTTATGAATGCCATGTAAATCTTTAAATGAAACATTTGATATAAGTATGAAAACCCTAGAAAATCCCATATTTCCTATTAGTATAAGAGTAGTCTTCTACCAAGACCCGAATGTTTTGAAAGTAGTCTTCTACCAAGACTTGTATGTTTTGAAAGTAGTCTTCTACCAAGACTTGTATGTTTTGCTGTAACAAAGATGTTTTTTCCTGCTAAGGATTAATATTTAACAATATATAGTCTACCTCGTCATTTATGTGAATGTATCACAAAGTAAAAGTAATAGGGAAAATATAGCCAAAAAAGTATTATCCTTTTGCATTAGGATAAACACGACATCGCGACTGCCGAAACGTATTACCTTGAATATCCGTAGATGTTCATTTTCCTCTGTAGCTAACAGCAGGTTTGAGGAATGGTTAGTCCCGTAAAGGTACCCCTAGTATAAGTATTAACCGTAGGCATCCATAGATGTTCATTACCTCTGTTGCTAACAGGTGGGTGCCGGAATGGTTAGTCCATTATAGTATCCTTTTGTACTAGGATAGACAGAACTAAACTACACGTATGATAAGTAAGAGTATCTAGGTACAAGTATCCATGTAAGTGTATCCATGTAAGTGTATCCATGTAAATGTATCCACGTAAGTGTATCCATGTAAATGTATCCATGTAAGTGTATCTCTTCATATAGCATTTAGTATAGACTCATGAATGAACTGACTCTGGTGTAATTCCTTGTAATAGGAATAATGGTTTGTATCCCCTAAACTATCCCTATAATAGTTTACTGGAAGGTAGTTAATGTCCAAGAAGGTTTATACACCCTTGCTACACAAGAGTGTGGGAACTGAATGAAGGATGAAAGCTATCATGTCAATACATACATACATATATATATATATATACATATATATATATATATATATATATATATATATATATATATATATATAAGAACATAAGTGTATAGACATAGTTTTGATCAAGAAGATGAAAACGGTTTTGTAAGACATTTAAGAGTTTTGAACAATAAATAACAATGACTTGATGTCATTTTAATAAACATTTCCAAGGAAATACATTTGATAACAAAGTATTTTTAAGATAGAAAACCATTTCATGCATCACATTTTGAAGTATGTGAAATCAGCTCGATGAAAACACAGTTATAAATCACATGTGATTGATTCATTAACATACTATTTTCTACTTGTATTCCCCCCCCCCCCCATTAAAGCATTTAAAATCATTTAAAACATTGATTAAGGGGATATGAACTCACCTGTAGATGGTGGTTTGGATGAACTGAACGATGTAGGATTGCTAAGTGTCAAGTGAAGACTTGTACACACTCAAAGATCCTAGTTAACATATAATCACACATATATGTATCCAATTAGTCTTTACTACTAATTGACAATGTTAAGACATCCTAGAACATGCTAAACACCTTATATAAGTGTTATAAGCCCTAAGGATTGCATCTAATTTGTTGTAGGACAAAGCTATTGGGTTTAGGGTTCCAAAGAACCCCTTTCTAGAGTTTACTCCCCAAGGACCATAACACCATGAGTTTACGGTCGTAAACTATTAAGTTTACGGCCATAATCTCCTAAGCATTTGGTCATTTGATGTTTTGAAGCCTTACATGTCCCTTAGAAGTATTTCTACTTGGTGGTTTAGTCTTTGGAAGAGATTAGGGCACCCTTTACCTCCTTTGAGGAGTTCACGGCCCTAAGACCAAATCCCTTAGAGATTGCAGCCATAATCTCTCATGGGCATGGTATTTTTGTGCTTTCAAGTCCTATACACATTAATGTATGAGTCTAGGCTAGTTTCACAAGGTAGGGAAGGGACTAGGGCACACTTTTGGCCCTTAAAGAAGGGTTTACGGTCCAAGGTGTTCTTGGGCCGTAAACTCTTTGATCTTGATGTTTCCTTGTGATTTCTTGATGCTAAGACACATAACAAGCCCTATAACACTCTTAGATAGAAGGACTTACGATTTGGAATGAAAAGCTGAAGATCCTTGAGAGAGAATCGGGTTTTTCTCTAGTTGGAAATGGAACAAATGAATAAATATGGCTAAGGACCATATATATACCCCTTGGGTTTTGGACTGCAAACTCCATGTTTGGGTCGTATACTTCCAATTTCTTAGAGTATGAAATGTTATTGTTGCACAATAAGCCCCAGGACATCCCCTCTCCTGGCATCTCCTAAAGTGTTAATCACAGAATACTCAAACTTATCCCAAATAGTCTGCAAATTAACAGTAACTGTTCTGACTTCTATTGACTTGGTATGTAGTACAGAATGGAAATTTCAGGTTGTCACATCATCCCCCCATTAGAAGGAATTTCGTCCCGAAATTAGAATTTAAGCAAATAAGTAGTTACAAATAACTAAGCAAAAAGATGAGGATATTTCAGTTTCAACTGATCCTCTCGCTCCCAAGTGAATTCCGGTCCTCGCTGGGCGTTCCAGCGAACCTTCACTATCGGGATACGGCTTTGCTTCATTCTCTTGACCTCTCGGTCCATGATCTCTACTGGTTCTTCCACGAAGTTGAGACTCTCGTTGATCTCGATCTCGTCGAGTGGGATTACAAGAGTCTCGTCAGACAGACACTTTTTCAAGTTCGAGACGTGGAAGGTAGAATGTACGTTACTGAGTTCGCGCGGTAGATTGAGTTTGTAAGCTACGGGGCCGATTCAGGCAAGAATCTCGAAAGGCCCTATGTATCTTGGATTGAGCTTCCCACGCTTTCTGAAGCGTATCAAGCCCTTCTAGGGTGAGACCTTCAATAGAACCCGGTCGCCCACCTGGAATTCCAACGGTTTCCTTCGCTTGTCAGTGTAGCTTTTCTGTCGGTCTCTAGAGGCTTTCAATCATTCACGAATTTGAACGATCTTCTCTGTCATTTCCTGAATGATCTCCGGACCCGTGAGAGTGCTTTCGGGAACTCGTCCCTTAGCTAACTGGGTATCACCCACCTCAGCCCAGCACAGAGGGGATCTGTACTTTCGGCCATAGAGGGCTTCGAAAGGAGCTGCCTTTATGCTCATGTGATAACTGTTGTTGTAGGAAAATTTGACAAGGGGTAAATGAGTATCCCAAGCTTTCCCAAAGTCAATCACACAGGCTCACAACATATCTTCTAAGGTTTGGATAGTTCTCTCACTTTGTCCGTCGGTCTATGGATGGTAGGCTGTACTCATGTCCAGCCTAGTCCCTAGGGAACTTTGTAACGACTGCCAGAACCTAGAAGTGAATCTACTATCTATGTCTGAGATAATGGATATGGGAACACCATTTTGTCGGTTTCTTTGATGGGTAGGAAGTGTGCAGACTTGGTCAATCTGTCAACGATGACCCATATGGAATCAAGCCCACCCATTGTCTTGGGCAACTTGGTTATGAAGTCCATAGTGATCCACTCCCACTTCCATTCTGGTATCTCCGGTTGCTGTAGAAGACCGGAGGGTTTCTGGTATTCGACCTTTACCTTCTCGCAAGTAAGGCATTTACTTACGAAGGTAGCAATATCTGCTTTAATGTTAGGCCACCAGTATAACTTTTTAAGATCCAGATACATCTTATTTGAACCCGGGTGGACGGAATAACGAGTGTTGTGTGCCTCTGTCATGACCAAGTCTCTGAAGCCACCGTGTTTCGGTGTCCAGATCCGATCCATGAGGTATAAGGCTCCGCCACCCTTGACTTCCAAGTTCTTATCCATCCCTCTCAGGGATTCAGCTGCCACATTTTCAGGTTTCAAAGCGTCTAGCTGAGCCTCCTTAATTTGCGTGGACAAGTGTGAATGGATAGTTAGAGTCAATGATTTGACTCTACGACCAGTATATTCTTTCCGACTTAGGGCGTCGGCTACTACATTGGATTTACCCGGATGATAACGAATTTCGCATTCGTAATCACTGAGTAGCTCGACCCACCGTCGTTGTCTCATGTTGAGCTCTTTCTAGTCGAAAATATGTTGTAGACTTTTGTGGTCTGTAAAGATCATACTTTTTGTACCATACAGGTAGTGTCTCCAGATCTTCAGAGCAAACACAACTGCTCCTAGTTCAAGATCGTGGGTGGTGTAGTTAACCTCATGTGTCTTCAGCTATCTCGAGGCATAGGCGCTGACCTTACCTCGCTGCATCAGAACACATCCGAGTCCTTGATTTGATGCATCGCAATAGACAATGAAGTCTTCTATTCCTTCGGGGAGGGATAGTATTGGTGCGGTGCACAAGGCTCACTGGATCATTTGGAATGCTCTTTCCTGTTTCTCTTCCCAGTCAAAGGCCATGCCCTTCTGGGTCAATGTCGTAAGAGGTTTCGCTATGCGGGAGAAGTTCTGAATGAACCTGCGATAGTAGCCAGCAAGACCTAGAAATTGACGAATTTCTGTAGGTGTCTTCGGTGCTGACCAGTTCTCAATGGCCTTGATTTTGGAAGGGTCCACGTATATTCCCTCTTCACTAACAACGTGACCCAAGAATTCGACTCTTTGAATCCAAAATTCGCACTTAGAGAACTTTGCGTAGAGCTTCTTCGATCGTAATGTTTCTAAGACTCTGCGGAGATGTTGACTATGTTCTTCCTTACTTCGAGAGTAGTTGAGTATGTCGTCGATGAAGACGATGATGAACTGATCCAAGTAAGGACAACACACCGTATTCATTAAATCCATGAATACTACGGGCACGTTAGTTAATCCGAACGGCATCACTACGAATTCGTAGTGCCCATAACGAGTTCGGAAGGCTGTCTTGGGAACATCCTCCTCTAACACTCGTAGTTGGTGATATCCGGATCGTAGATCTATCTTCAAGAAGTAGTTGGCTCCTTGAAGTTGATCAAATAAATCGTCAATGTGGGGCAAGGGATAACGATTTTTAATGGTAAGATTGTTGAGTTCTCTGTAGTCGATGCACATACGAAACGATCCATCTTTCTTCTTGACGAACAAGACCGGTGCTCCCTATGGTGAGAAGCTTGGCCTAATGAATCCCTTCTTGAGAAGTTCGTTAAGCTGACTGGAAAGTTCCTGTATCTCTTCCGGTGCCAGACGATAAGGAGATTTGGCTACGGGAGTAGCCCCTGGCACTAAGTCGATTCTGAACTCGACTTGGCATTGTGGTGGTAATCCGGGAAGTTCTTCTGGAAAGATTTCAGGAAAGTCACGTACTTCAGGGATGTTCTGAATGTCTTTTAGTTCTTGACTCGTATCGACGACGTGAGCGAGGAATGTATGATATTCCTTTCGCAAGCACTTCTGAGCTTGGATGCACGAAATGATGTGAAGGTTCGTACTAGGTTTGTCGCCATAGATAACTAAGGTTTCGTTGTTAGGAAGGTTAAGATGGACTACTTTCTCAAAGCACATGATGTCGACGCGAAGAAGACTCAACCAATCCATGCCGATAATAACGTCGAAACATTTAATTGGGACCGGCATGAGGTCTATCTTGAAAGTATGACCATCTAAAGTTAAAGTACAACCTACATATACGCAGTTAGTACTTTCCGTTTTCCCGTTTGCCATTTCTACCATGAATGATTTATCTAATGCACATGGTTTTTGCTTAAGTAGGTGTGCAAATTTATGACTTACGAAACTTTTCTCCGCTCCACTGTCGAAAAGTATGCAAGCATATGAGTTATCAAGGAGAAACGTACCAGTAACTATCGTAGGATTAGCTACCGCTTCCTCGTGGACCATGGCCATAACTCTTCCTACTCCGCCAGCCATCCCCACCTTAGGGCAGTTCCTCTTGTAGTGGCCCACCTCGCCACAACCGTATCAAGCTTGGCCCACACCGGCGTTAGGAACTTGGGCGGTCGGCCCTGCTGGAGTCTTTCAGAAACGGGTTGTATGCCCCTTCCTGTTGCAGTTTGAGCAGTGCATTTCCTTGCAAGGTCCATGGTGATGGAAGTTGCATTTGGTGCACCTCGGAAGATTTCCAGCATAAGTTTTTGCTAGTAAGGGGTTTGCAGGGATAACAGGGGTTACTGTGGCAGCATTGATCGCCACGAGTTGTTGTCTCTTTGGGGAATCTTGCGAAGCCCCTCTTTTTCTCTTGTTCCACCCCTTCTTCTTGTTGTCGTCGTTGTTTCCCTTTTGTGTCTGGGGTATAGGGATTGTCGGGTTCTGGTGTTTCCCGTGATCTATTAGAGATTGTGCCAGCTGTTGGATTGGTGTCTAAGTCCATAACTATTTTGGTATGTACTTGACCCGATTATGAGCATGGTCCTTTCGGGTGCCTTCACCATAGCAATATGTAGGATGATTTAAGGAGAGAAAGGTTTAAATATGATTTATTAATATATTATGAGAATTATATATTAAAGGAGAAATCATATTGTTTAATTAATATTAGTCAAGAATTAATTGTTAATTAATTTTATGGCTAAAAGAGATTAATTAAACTTAGGGGACTGGACTGCAATTATTGGATAATTGAGTTATTGGGCTAAGGAATGCTAAAGGATCAAGGGGTGAACGAAATTATGATGGAAGCCCATCATATTTTCGTCCATGGCCTTATCCAGAAGATTCCATGGGCTGCTTAGAGTTTAAGCTGTCCATTAGGGTTTTGACTGAAACCCTACAGCCCACACAAGTATATAAAGGACCCCTTAGGCTCCAAAAACGTGGACAACTGATTCTCTAGGGTTTCCAGCCGTTTTTGGTGCCTCCCCTCTCTTCTCTTCTTCATCCAAGTTGCATAAGGTGTTTGTGACTCCATTAGAGGTGCAGCATTTGAGGCACTAAGCTTTTGAAGCCAATTCAAGCAAGGATTTGATTGTTATTGCTATATAACAATCAAAGGTAATTCTATAAACCCTAATTCAGTTTATAATATGTTAGATCTAAGTTTGTTAGTCTTGGATTCAAAGCATGTACAATAGAGAAACCTAGATCCAAGCATTAGGGTTTGTATGAGCACATAGGATTGTTCTTATGCATAAAACCCATCAGTGGTATCAGAGCCTTGATTGGTCTCAGTTGTATGTGATGCTTAACTGTTCTATTTACTGAAAAATCGATTTTTGGCCTCTGCCCGACCTGACTCGGCGAGTCAGTGGATGAACTCGGTGAGTCTGTCCCTGACTCGGCGAGTCCAGTCCCTGACTCGGTGAGTCCAGGGGTCAGACAGAGGGAATTCCGGGTTTTTGCTGCTGTTTTGACTTGGATTTGATACCTAATTCGTTTTTTGAAGTTAAAATCCGATTTTTATCTTAAATTAGTGATTATCCTTGCCAAAACAATAGATAATTTCAAATCTTTTAAATAATAGTTTGTTTATATGATAAATATGGATTATCTCAAATTATTTGGTAATTATCTAATGACTAAAATAAGATTAGGTCAAATATAGATAATTGTGAAATTAATTGTTTAATTTGAATTATTTGTTATTTGATCCCTTATGTTTTGAAATGTTTCAAAACTTGCCCTCAAGTTTTTTTTGGAATTTAAAAGTTAATTAAAAGGTTAATTTTGAAATGTTAAATTCTAAAACCCTAGTATTTTGAAAAGTTCAAATCACACCCTTATAGTTTATTAATTAATTAAAGTGTATAATTAAAAGTGATTTAATAAACCCATAAAGTTTTGGTTTATATTTAATTAAATTAAAAGCATAATTTTACTAAATTAAACCACCTAGTGCTTTAAAAGTGTAAAATACACCCTATACTATATATAACATTAAAAGTCTAATATTATATATATGTATGAGTAAACAGTTAGTCTTACCGTTAGTAGGCCTCATTCACGAAGCTGGTCTATAAGGGGTGTTTAAGGAAATTGCCTATAAAATGGCGATTGAATGGGTATCCGCTCTTACCCACCGCACTCTTGACTAGTGGAGGGTCGTTAGCCAAACGGGTAGGATAGGACAGAAACCTTCCATTATAAGTATAATGAAGTACAAAGTAACTAAATGCTTTTTCAAATTCCCAAATCATAGTTACTTTAGAAAAAATGTGAAATTGTATGCTAATCCATAGAATTACACTTCGTACCCCTGTCAAACGTTAGTGGAGCGTGTGTGGTTAACCGGCACACTAATTTGGGGATGACATTGGTAGCGAAGGGTGACTCGATGTTTGTCATAGATCAATGGAGCGTGTGTGGCTAACCGGCACATTGATTAGGTGATTGTAGCATTGGGTGCACCACGTGATTCGTATGGTTATTCACACCTTGTTTGTGATCCTCGGCATCCCAGTCACAAATAGTAGGGCATAATCGAGATTAAACATGTCATTGAAAAGTTCAATGAATCTCAAAAGATCTAGGAGTTTCAATTCATTTAAAACTTAAACTTTTTTTTTTCATTTTTCATGGTGGAAATTGGTAAATCGTCATTTGCCTACCTTCAAATATTTTGCAACTAGATTACGGCATCCCTTTTCTAGGTTGTAGAATATTGTGTTGGATCCTAGCCTTAATAACTCATTTGGGTGTTTTATTAAGGACTCTAATCAACTTAACTTGAATTTTCTCCCGTTTTGTAGATGTCTAACCGTGGTATTCCCGAATCCCAAGGAAAAAGTGTTCCTAATAAAAGTGAAAGCTTGATTCAAAGTGAGAGATCAATGTGGACTAGCTTAATTTCACTTCCTCCTCTTCCTCCCGTTGTTCTCCCTAGCCCTAATGATCGAAGACTTGAAAGGTTCAAGATCACCGAATCCTTATTGGAAATGGAACATCAAGATGGCAAACCGTGTGTGCTCACATCCTAGGGATGAAATCACACATTGATAGGTTGATCATGTTGGGTGCGTCTATCTCAAATAAGTTGGCTGTGGACTGGGTTCTTCAGTCACTCCCTGAATCATATGATAAGTTCATTAGAGAGTATCATATGATGAAACTTGATGCAACCCTCATTGATTTGACTTATATGCTTATTGTTGCTGAATCAGAAATGATTTGGCGAAGTAAGGGAGCATATTTGTCTGATAAATCAACCAACCATGCTTCCGTGGACAATCTAGGAGAATCCACCTGTTTCTGCTGCCAAGGAAAGGGGAAATGGATACGAAGCTGCCCGAAGGACCTGAAGAATCTAAGAGATGGGAGAGTCGATAAGTATGACTCTACTTCAGGTATAAAATCCACTATCTAACTCCATTTAAATTCCTATTCTTTATTCATAATGTGATAAGATTACATTTGCATGTTTTGCAGGTTTAGAGAAAAGAGAGGAAGTTTGATGGAAGAGCAAGATGAGTCTGATCACGAAGAAATGGATTTCGATCGCATGAATTCGAAGATCAGATTTTGAGCTTAGGAAGTTATGATAGATTTGTTAGGAGTATATGATTACATAGTTTTTCATTTGAATTTTGCATTGTAAGGACATGTTTTCCGCTGTTTTATGAATAAAATAAATTTTGGTTTTTATCTTATTTGTTTATCCTTGCAATGAAATATATGAAAAATTGATGTTTGTGTACTTCTATTATTAGCAAAATGGATTTGATTCTTAATTATGTTATTTGTGGAAATGTCAAAAGTTTACCAAATAGGGAGAGTTTCTCATCGCCCAAGTTTCAAGTGGACAGAAACTTGGAATCATGCAATGTGTATTGCATGATGAATGAAAAACTTTCACATTTGGGAAACTTAGACTAATTCTTTGGCAACGTGTCAATTGAAGGACTAGGAGATCGAGTACACTAGGTCGTACGTTGATCAAGTCTACCACAAGAGTGACAAAGATATTCGTCATGATTTACTAAAGTTTAGTAAATATGGTTATACTTATAAGATTGAGTATAATTCTGAGTTAACTGAAATAGTTTCAATCAATAGCAGAACGAATAAGAAGAATCAAGAAGGCAGAAAGATAAAAGTTTCTCCATTCTAAGAAGAAGGGAGAGTACCTTTTATTGTGTTTTATGATGAAGTCTTAATGATTAAGAACCATATCTCAATTGATCCTCTAAGTGAGTCTTAGTGCATTTTCATGTCTAAGAAGAGGAATCAAGAATTGTAGAAATGGTTAAATCAAAGAGTCAATCATACTTCGTTCCAATATCAAGTCTTGGAGTCATACTCCAAGATTGTGACATTGAGTGAAAAGTCTTAAGTAGGTTTATAACACTCATCAAATGTGGAACTTGGAAAAGTTTTCTTATTCTTTCACATTTGAAATTGGTAAGTTGTGTTGTCTTGGATAAGACAAAGACCAACTAGGACCAATTATATGAAGTGTTTTGTCTTGATAAGAACTACACTAACTCTTGAATATTTGCTTTGTCAAGAAATGTTTCTTGACAAGAGAATCTTATATGTCAAAGAGTTAGTGGGAGTCTTAATGGTCTTGAAAGGTTTCAAGAACAAATCAAGAATAAACCTTATCGATCATCACTAGCACACGACTTGAGGTTTACAACCTATCGTGCTGACATTATTTTGTTTCTATGCCATTCCAATTGAGTTAATTGTGTATGTGAGTTCTATGAGTTCTCATTTGAATGCATACTAGAGCCTTAGTCGATGGAAAGTACATTGATATGTAAGGACAAATTACTAAACTACTTGGAAGACATGGTGGGCACTCGTGTTACCATAAGGCAAGAAATCAAGATTAAATAAAAAAAAAAGTTCAGTCCATATGAGCTTGGATTTGTCACAAACTTTGGTTTTGGCAAATTCACATGGATAGGAACTAATACACCATAAAATCTAAGTGTCATAAGATTCCCTCCTTCATGAAAATGACTGTGAGGAAATACTTCCACTAAGAGAGGTTTTAAGAAGATAGCGATTGTGAAAATTGTATTCTCACATTCGATTATGGTTACGGCATCCCTTTCCATAGTTCGAATTGTGAGATATGGCAATTAGTTTGAACATTTGGAACTTAGTAACATAAGCTCTAAATTGTTTAAACACACATATGAGCTATCTAAGGCAAAGGTGTATAAGTTTAAGAAGCTTAGATAAAGGCTTATAGAAGCATCTGGTATTAGAAATATGAATTTCAAAAATTCAATAGGCATTGTTTTCTGGAAGTTCATTTGTTTTCTAAATACATGTCAAGGCTAATGGGAGCATAAGTGTTGAGCTTATATGATAATCATCATGATAGTGGGAGCATAAGTGTTATGATTGTATGATTACTATGGCAAGTATTGCAAGTTAGCAATATTAATTATAGAAAAACAAAGATTCAATTTGCAAAGTTGCATGGGTTAAAAAGTTGTTTTGATATAATTAAGGGAGAGAATATTATACTGCATTTCAAAATCTAAAGCTTAGATTGAGAAATTTTAACATTTTCAGTCAAAGGATACATTGTGTGTTCTTAAAATTCGATTATAATTACGGCATCCCTCTTCATAGTTTGAATTGTGAGAACATGACACATAAAATATTATGGCAAAAGATTGGTAAAGTATCATATCTTTATGTAAGACATTATGCATCATGTCCCATATGCTTCAGGTATAGGATCGATTGCAAATGCTATAATATTTACCATTCTAAATTTTTTCCAAATGTCTAGCGCATTAAGAGGGAAAAAGGACTAGAATTGGTTTTGACTAAAATAATTAAACAACTATCAAAGGACGATCCAAAGTTCGCTGAAGATTGGTTGCTTGTGAGTAGTTGGGAGTATGGTATTGGATGGACCATATCGACATTATTATGAATAGATAAGATTCTATTAAGGATGAGTTGTCATATGGCAAATGTGGAAATGTTTCCATATTGAGAGTTGGATATTGAGAGTCTATGCCTAGATTAGAAACTTTTATGCAAGAAGGATGTTCAAAGGAATTTACTTTAAATGTGAGACTTCACGTCTATAGAATTGTCTTGTAACAATTTCTAAATAAGTACTTTGTAATCTCATTAGCCAAGTCTTGGTGACTTTTGTGCTATGACTTTACGAAAGGATCGTTGCGTAAAATGTTAGAATCTAGCATATTCTAGTAGTGGCAAGAACCTTGTGTTCTTACACTAATGATAAGGATTGGGAATTGTGAAATGAGCATCATTGAAAAGGTTTTTCAATTAATCTATTTCACAAAGTAAGGACCATAGGAAACATAGTGTGCATGCTTTATGCATGGGACAGCTATTGTTGTAATTTAAGTAATAAGTTGATTTTATGAAACAGTAAACGATAATAATGAGTAATCAATATGGTGGTTAAATAGAAGTGTTTTATTTACTTTCACAAGTTTGAGTCCATATAGGATTAAGTATTATTGTTATGTTTCAATTTGCATGTTTTGACTTCCAGAATAACTAGGTTGTTCAAACATCCACAGTCGGTCATACGTTGGGAGTAGGTATGAAGGAAGACTGTCATGAATCTGTCTGTAGATTGTCTGAAGTGTTTAGACATGGCACAAGTTTGCTGCAGAGTTCATGAGTGCTTTGATAAGATTAGAGTATTGGATTAAACCCACGCTCACTTGGATCACTTCATTGTTTTATCACGAGTGATTAGTGAGACGATAATATTGTATATTCTTGAAACTGAGACGTGTGAGTTGTTATTTGTTGGTCGGTTTCATATTGATAATAAGTAAACGCACCAGTAACTTGGTGTTATAAAACTTATTGTTGTGTGTGATTCGATGAGTGAATGCAAGCGAGCATTTGAGTCGAAGTTTATCCATTCCTTTTACCCAAAGTGGGATAAAAGCGATATCATTGGGCCTCTCGAGGATTTAGTGATGACACCTAAGCGCTTGGCCAAGCCGGGACTAAGTTGATGTGTTCAATTATAGTTTGTTGCCAGTCGTCATAAATCGGAAGTCGGGAAACAGTATAGAGAGAATGATTGAAATTCATGTCTTTTGTCTATACGATATCTTGAGAATGGAGGAGTATATAATCCCTTATCTAGAGGACACGCTATTTGATAAGATCAGAGTTGACAGCGGCTTTTGAAAGCTACGATTGCTGATCAGGTTCTGAAGTTATACGGAAAATAGTTATTAGACTTATCCAAGTGGGAGACTGTTGGATTGGTGTCTAAGTCCATAACTATTTTGGTATGTACTTGACCCGATTATGAGCATGGTCCTTTTGGGTTGCCTTCACCATAGCAATATGTAGGATGATTTAAGGAGAGAAAGGTTTAAATATGATTTATTAATATATTTTGAGAATTATATATTAAAGGAGAAATCATATTGTTTAATTAATATTAGTCAAGAATTAATTGTTAATTAATTTTGTGGCTAAAAGAGATTAATTAAACTTAGGGGACTGGACTGCAATTATTGGATAATTGAGTTATTGGGCTAAGGAATGCTAAAGGATCAAGGGGTGAACGAAATTATGATGGAAGCCCATCATATTTTCGTCCATGGCCTTATCCAGAAGATTCTATGGGCTGCTTAGAGTTTAAGCTGTCCATTAGGGTTTTGACTGAAACCCTAGCAGCCCACACAAGTATATAAAGGACCCCTTAGGCTCCAAAAACATGGACAACTGATTCTCTAGGGTTTCCAGCCGTTTTTGGTGCCTCCCCTCTCTTCTCTTCTTCATCCAAGTTGCATAAGGTGTTTGTGACTCCATTAGAGGTGCAACATTTGAGCCACTAAGCTTTTGAAGCCAATTCAAGCAAGGATTTGATTGTTATTGCTATATAACAATCAAAGGTAATTCTATAAACCCTAATTCAGTTTATAATATGTTAGATCTATGTTTGTTAGTCTTGGATTCAAAGCATGTACAATAGAGAAACCTAGATCCAAGCATTAGGGTTTGTATGAGCACATAGGATTGTTCTTATGCATAAAACCCATCACCAGCTCCTTGGCGCTGTCAAAAGTGACAGGCTTGGAAGCTAACACACTTGACTGGATCTGGGGCGACAGTCCCCGGATATATCTCTCTATCTTCTTGCTCTCGAGAGCTACCGTATCAGGGCATACAATTGCCAGATCACAGAATCTATTCGTATAGGTTGATATGTCGGAACCAACCATTTCTAGACCCCAGAGTTCCTGTTTGAGTTTTCGAATCTCCCCTCGAGGACAGTACTCTCTCATCAGCATGGCTTTCAAGTTTTCCTAGCTGATAGAATTTGACATTATAATAGTCAGAGACTTAACATGGCCATTCCACCAAGTTAGTGCTCTGTCAGAGAAGGTACAAGTAGCAAAGTTGACCTTGTTGCCCTCCGGGCAGGCGTAGATTTCAAAGATCGCTTCCATCTTTTCAATCCATTGCCTTAATACCATAACCCCACCAGTTCCATTGATGTTCTGGGGTTTAGCATTCGTAAAGTCCTTGTAGGTGCATTCCCTAGGATGCCCATGGCTCTCGCCGTGGTTAGAGGAATGCGCACCTATGCCCGATCCACTAGGGGCAGGAGTATTGATGGCTGACACAGCAGCTGCTACAGCTGTTGTGAAGGCTGCCTGGAACATAGTGGCATCGAAAGGAGGAGGTGGTTGGTATGGTTGAGGAGGTGGAGGAGGTGGTGGTATCGGTGTTTCGTTATTTGGGTTACGCCTTGGGTTTCTGCATGGAGGCATCTTTTAACTATATGTTTAAAAAAGATGGCAACATTGATAAGAATAAATGAATAATGAGAGTGACTCATGGACTAACTCTCCATAGTCCAACAACACAATGAATAGTATGTTTGAATGAAGATGATAGCATTTGGATAATAATATCCATATGGTTAGATATTTGTCAATAATACTGGAATTACAGATGTAACAAGTTTGGGGAAAATGGCCTAGAAGTAGGCCTTACATCAACCAAGATAGGAAAATTTTGACAGAACTATGACTAGATCAAGACCTAACGGTCTAAGACTTACAAAGATAGGAAATTAGACCAAAGTTTTTACATAAACTAGGTTATATCCAAAAGATGAGTCGTTGGGATTCTATCGGCGACGAGAACTGCTAGCATGAGTTCTTCATCCCAACAGTAGGCGTTCTATGTCCCTCATACGTCTGTCAGCTCTCGCTTGCTGAGCTCGAAGTTCCCTGACCTCAGCTTGGGTTTCAGCAAGTTCCCTCTACAGAGCTGCATTGCGGACCAGAGTCCTTTCATGAGCAGACTCTAGTTGGCGAATGTGGACGGTGTTAACGCCAGAGTTGGTGTCAATCTCCAAGACTCGATTGATAGTTGCTTGACCCAGTATCGTGTTCCGAGAAATCCTACGAACCATGATGGGTAGGACCCTGTCAGCAGAACCTCCCTCAGTGAGGTTGTAGAAGCTTATGTCTCCATTGTAGGGGATAGGTTGACCCTGTTCCTGACTCCATGTATTCAAGTTTCTAGCCCACATAGGCGTGGGTCCTTGAAATGCAGGATGGGGGTTCAGGTTTGGGTTTTGAGCAGCTGGAGGTAGGTTGTTGACTTCAGGCTCCGAGTCAGAACTATCAGAAAAACCCTCAGCATGGTGATCATCCAAAGGGATTGGGTGATCATCTTCTGGTTCTTTTTCTAGCCATCCAGCGTTGCCTTGGTTTGGGAAGTACGGGTCGCCATGGTGAAATCCATCCATTAAAATCTACGCGAGAAAAGGGATATAAGAAATAACTAAATAGACGAACTAACTAAGATAATTACGATAAGACCAAATACCCCTATGGTATTTCTTTATGGTTGTGTTGGTAAGTTTTTAGACTTGTTTCCACATCACAACCATTCTTGGGCATATGCTAATCACTCCTTGGACCAGCATAGTTGATCAGGCTATGCCACTCCCAAGACTGACCATATATCCCCAGGCTTACTTGTGATATTCAACAATCGTAATACTTTTGTTCTTGTCATGGTGACACCGATTTTAGTATGAATGCAGGCACGTATACTTACTTAAATATTTTAGTATTTAAAAGTATAAACTCTTAGATAGAGTGTTTTAATCCCAATGTATTTATAGTTAGTATATCTTTTATGGGTTGATATACTATATTCACTATAAACAATGCTCTGATACCAATCTGTCACACCCCAAAACCAAGAACGGCGGAAACGTTCAGGGGTGGAGGACGTCATGTGAAGTATCATAACAATGTAAAGTAGTAAACAAGCAACAACATCATCCATTGCATTAAAAGTAAAGTTTTAATACATGTGTGTTCTTTCTCTATCTAGCAAGTATTGACTAATGAATAAACTAGCTCTGGTGTAATTCCTTGTAATAGGAATAATGTTTTGTATCCCCTAAACTATCCCTATAATAGTTTACTGGAAGGTAGTTGATGTCCAAGAAGGTTTATACACCCTTGCTACACAAGAGTGTGGGAACTGAATGAAGGATGAAAGCTATCATGTCAATACATATATATAAGAAAATAAGTGTATAGACATAGTTTTGATCAACAAAATGAAAATGGTTTTGTAAGACTTTTAAGAGTTTTGAACAATAAATAACAATGACTTGATGTCATTTTAATAAACATTTCCAAGGAAATACATTTGATAACAAAGTATTTTTAAGATAGAAAACCATTTCATGCATCACATTTTGAAGTATGTGAAATCAGCTCGATGAAAACATAGTTATAAATCACATGTGATTGATTCATTAACATACTATTTTCTACTTGTATTCCCCCCATTAAAGCATTTAAAATCATTTAAACCATTGATTAAGGGGTATGAACTCACCTGTAGATGGTGGTTTGGATGAACTAAACGATGTAGGATTGCTAAGTGTCAAGTGAAGACTTGTACACACTTAAAGATCCTAGTTAACATATAATCACACATATATGTATCTAATTAGTCTTTACTACTAATTGACAATGTTAAGACATCCTAGAATATGCTAAACACCTTATATAAGTGTTATAAGCCCTAAGGATTGCATCTAAGTTGTTGTAGGACAAAGCTATTGGGTTTAGGGTTCCAAAGAACCCCTTTCTTGAGTTTACTCCTCAAGGACCATAACACCATGAGTTTACGGTCATAAACTCTTGAGTTTACGGCCATAATCTCCTAAGAATTTGTACCTTAGAAGTATTTCTACTTGGTGGTTTAGTCTTTGGAAGAGATTAGGGCACCCTTTACCTCCTTTGAGGAGTTCACGGCCCTAAGACCAAATCCCTTAGAGATTGCAGCCATAATCTCTCATGGGCATGGTATTTTTGTGCTTTCAAGTCCTATACACTTTAAGGTATGAGTCTAGGTTAGTTTCACAAGGAAGGGGAGGGACTATGGCACACTTTTGGCCCTTAAAGAAGGGTTTACGGTCCAAGGTGTTCTTGGGCCGTAAACTCTTTGATCTTGATGTTTCCTTGTGATTTCTTGATGCTAAGACACATATAGAAAGCCCTATAACACTCTTAGATAGAAGGACTTACGATTTGGAATGAAAAGCTGAAGATCCTTGAGAGAGAATCTGGTTTTTCTCTAGTTGGAAATGGAATAAATGAATAAATATGGCTAAGGACCATATATATACCCCTTGGGTTTTGGACCGCAAACTCCATGTTTGGTTCGTATACTTCCAATTTCTTGGAGTATGAAATGTTATTGTTGCACAATAAGCCCTAGGACATACCCTCTCCTGGCATCACCAAAATTGTTAATCACAGAATACTCAAACTTATCCCAAATAATCTGAAAATTAACAGTAACTGTTCTAACTTCTATTGACTTGGTATGTAGTACAGAATGGAAATTTCGGGTTGTCACGAATCCTCTAGGATAGGACCCTTAAGATTATCATATAAGATCAAAGAGTGAGAATAATGGGAATGGATAATTGGGATTAATATATGTGGTGTGTTATATAAACTTAAAACGATATAATAATAATAATAATAATAATAATAATAATAATAATAATAATAATAATAATAATAATAATAATAATAATAATAATATGGGTTAAAAACCCCATGTGCTCACAAGACTCCTAAGGCTGACCCACTCTGTTTCTTTGTATCACAGGTATCGGTACAAAGGTATAATTCACTGAGAGATGCAAGGATTGTAATAATTGCATTTATGCTTATGTTTTTTGTATCAGTTATGACATCCCAAAGTTTATAATAATCAATGAAAAACATTTCTTCGAAAATAATTTTATGGGACAAGTTCCGCGTTTATAAATAAACTATGTTTTAAAATAAGCATAAATTAAAAAGTCTTTTCCAACCGAGAAAATTGGTGATGCCACATCCAACCTTAGTTTATATTTGAAATCGAACAATATTGACCAAAAGTTAACCCAAGTCAACAGGTCAGGGTCAAAGACAAGGGTCAGCATCACCATCAGCCGACCATCACGTCGTAACCAGCCTATGGACACGTCGTGACAAACACACTCGGCGCAATCCTAACTCTATCACGATTCAACTCAACCAACTCAATGTCGATCCAGACACTCGTCATGTCGTGATGATCAAGTCATCACGTCGTGACATAGTCAGTCTAAACAACTAGGAAATCCCCAGTCATCACAACGTGATGAGGAAGCTGTCACGTCGTGAAATGGGTTTTTCTTAGCCAAAAGGCTTTATAATGTCCATTACAACCTAAATATCGATGCTTTTGAGCCATGCAAGTCCATTATCAGTCTAAGAATCAAACTAGGTCAAAAATGAAGAAACGTCACCAAAGATCTCACGCATAGATTCAAAACACTATCAAATTCCAAATCTGAACCAAGTAACACTCAAAGGACCTCAAAGATCCATAAAGTTGCACAGTTTATGGAATCTCACCTTTGCAACTTGATCAAACTTGAAGATAAAGGGACAAAAGCTTAGATCTAGCAACCTAGAGTAATAAATTTTAGGTCTTGAACTCTTACAAAGGTCTAGAGATGCCCAAATAAAGTCCCACAACTTGCCAATATGCTCACAATAATACCAATGCCTTCTTCTTCCTTCAAAAGCAACCAAAAGCACCAAGATGAGCTCAAAAATAGAGGAGAGGAATTAGGGTTTCTTCAAAGAGCTTAGGAGGTGATGGAGGCTGAGGGTGAAGAAAACCCTAGCCCCTCACTTCCTTTAAATAGGGTCCAAGTCCGAAAATTAGGGTTTTCCCATGATTAGGTGTCACGTCGTGACCATCTTAATGTCACGTCGTGACACTTAAATGAGACTTCCCGTCACTTGCTGCCATGCCAAAACGTGACGATGCTTTCCTCACATCGTGGCCCACCCAAACACATATTTTACTTAGAATTTCTTACCTCAAGAATTCGGATGTTACATTTTGTTTTTGATTTTTGTTGATAATATCAACTTTTTTTATGATTTTTGTTATTTTGTAACAGGATCAGATAAGTTGGATAGGTTGAAAAAGTTAGTGGAGCTCTTCCAGAAGCATATGTAAAATACTGAAAAACTAATTTTAATAATGATGTTCATTGGCTTAATAGGTTATATAGGATCCCAATGGAAATAGTGATGGGTTTTATGCATAAGAACAATCCTATGTGCTCATACAAACCCTAATGCTTGGATCTAGGTTTCTCTATTGTACAGGCTTTGAATACGAGACTTACAATCCTAGATCTATCATACATAATTCGAAATTAACATCATGAAAACATATCTAAGTGTTTACCTCTATCAAATAGCTTGAAATCCTTATATTCTTCTTGTTCTTGAGCTTAGAGTCACAATTGTAACTCCTCTAATGGTTCAAAAACCCAACAAGAAAGAAGGCAATATGAGAGAGGGTGAGACATGCTAAAATCGGCCCTAGGGTACTCTTGGAATCAGGTGTAGCCGATTTTCTTAGCCTAGGGGTCTTATTTATATTTGCATGCTACTAGGGTTTCAGTCTAAACCCTAATTGATGGATCCCCATCATAATTTCATTCCCCCTTAAGTCCATTAGGTTTCCTTAGCCCAAAACTTCACTATCATACATTTGACAGTTTATACCCCCTTTATTTAATTAATCTCTTTTAGTCACCAAATTAATTCCTAATTAATTTATGACCAATACTAATTAAATAAATATGATTTCTCCTTTAATATATTAACAAACCATAATATTCTCTCTCTCTCCTTAAATTACCTTGTCAAGTTGCTTTGGTGAAGGCAACCCAAAAGGACCATGCACAACCGGGTCAAGTACATACCAAATATAGTTACGGGCTTAGACACTAATCCAATAGTCTCCCACTTGGATAAGTCTAGTAACTATATCTCACATATGACTTCAGAATTCGATTTGCAATCGTAGCTCTTATACTTCGTTGTCAACTCTGATCAACAACTTGTCCTTCAAATAAGGGATCATATAATCCTCTATTCTAGATATCATGCTGACAATACTTATTGTCCAACACTTGTTTCTTGATCTCTGATTTGTTTGACATAGAATTTAGTTAAACACATCAACCTTATTCTGCCCAGCACATAAGTCAAACCAAATCATCAAGTGGCCAAGATATCACTTTTATTCTCATATAATAAAAGGAACAGATTAACTTTGACTCATATGCATCTATTATCTACTAATTGAATCATGCACAACAATGTGTTTTATAACATCAAGTTACTGATGCGTTTACACATCATCAATGCATAACCAATTAGCAAACAACAACCATATCTCTAAGTTTTAAGACTATATGATATTATCGCTTTGTGATCACTTCAGGTAAAACACCATAAAGTGATACAGCAAATGCGGGTTTATTCCAATGCTCAAATCAAATTCATAAGCACCCATGAACTTTGCAGCAAACATTTGCAATGCCTAAAACCTTTTAGACATTCTACAAACAATTCATGACAGTCTTCATTCACACCAACTTCCAAAATATGAACGACTGTGGACCGTTTGAATAATCTTATTATTCAGGAAGTCAAAACATGCAAAATTGAAACAATAGATAAATAACCAACACAAGATAGTAACTTTACTCATAAATAACACAACTTTATTTATTCATCAAATGTCAAGTACAAACTATCTATTACACGTTTCTTATCTAATCCAAACTTATATCATCCTTCAGCCCAATGCTCCTAGCGTGCTGCAAGTGTTTGATCCTACTCAGTCCCTTCGTAAGGGGATCTGCTCACTTTTCTTCTGACGCTACCATCTTCACAATGAGGAGTCCCTCTTGTACCCAATGTCTGATAAAGTGGTATTTTCTGTCAATATGTCGAGATCTACCATGATCTCTTGGTTCCTTGGTTAAGGCAACCACTCCTTCATTATCACAGAAAATTTCCATCAGCTCCTTTATGGATGGCATAACTCCAAGGTCTCCAATGAAGTTTTTCAACCATATAGCCTCCTTCAACGCTTCACTTGCCGCAATGTACTCTGATTCACACGTTGAATCAGCTACAGTCTCCTGCTTGGAACTTTTCCAAGTCACCGCTCCTCCATTTAGGGTAAAAACCCAGTTCGACTGCGATCGGTAACTATCCCGATCCGTCTGAAAACTAGCGTCACTGTACCCTTGTACCCTTAAGTCATCACTCCCACCGAGGACTAGAAACCATTCCTTGGTCCTTCATAGGTACTTAAGAATATTCTTAACTGCAATCGAATGAGATCTACCAAGATTCCCTTGATATCTACTGACCATGCTCAAAGCGAAGGCCACATCAGGGCGAGTACAAGTCATAGCGTACATGATAGAGCCTACTGCGGAAGCGTAAGGTACTCGGATCATATCAGCTATCTCTGCTTCTGTACTCGGGCTTTGAGTCTTAGTCAACTTGGTATTGCTTTGGATTGGCAACTCCCCTTTCTTGGAATTTTCCATACTAAAACGCTTTAGTACCTTATCCAAGTATGTATCCTGACTGGGTCCTATCAGTCTCTTTTCCCTGTTTCTTACTATCCTTATTCCCAAAATATAAGCAGCCTCTCCAAGGTCCTTCATAGCGAAACATTTCCCAAGCCAGGACTTGACTTCCTACAAGGTTGGGACATCGTTCCCTATAAGTAGTATGTCATCAACATATAGTACGTGGAAGCTCACTATACTCCCACTGGCTTTGACATATACACAAGATTCATCTTCGCTTCGCAGAAAGTTAAACTCTTTAACTTTCTCGTCAAAACAAAGATTCCATCTACGAGACGCTTGTTTCAATCCATAAATGGATTTCTCAAGCTTACACACTCTTTTTGGATGCTTCGCATCGACAAAACCCTCTGGCTGATTCATATACACATCCTCAGCCAACTTCCCATTAAGGAAAGCGGTTTTCACGTCCATCTGCCAGATTTCATAATCATGAAACCCAGCTATTGCAAGCATTACCCTAATAGACTTTATCTTTGCAACTGGTGAGAATGTCTCATCATAGTCAACTCCAGGAGTTTGAGTAAATCCCTTCGCAACCAATCGTGCTTTATAAGTGTGCACATTCCCATTCATGTCCGTCTTCTTCTTGAAGATCCACTTGCACCCGACTGTCTTATGACCCGGTACATTATCAACCAAATTCCAAACTTGGTTGTCGTACATGGACTGAATCTCGTTGTCCATCGTCTCTTTCCATTTAGCAGACTCCGGGTCTGCCATGGCTTCCTTGTAGCTGCTAGGTTCGTCCAAATTCATTAGTGTTTTATCACTAATAAATGTATCCCCTTCACTAGTAATATGAAAACCATAAAACTGGGGTTGAACACTAACCCTATTAGAACGTCTAAGTGGTAAGGACTCGTCAAATGGTTCAACAGGAGTTTCCTCCTTGGGTTGAGCGCCAATGTTAGAGGTTCCTTCATCGCTTTGTTCTTGAATCTCTTCAAGATCAATTTTCCTCCCACTGTCTTCTTGGCTTATCAATTCCCTTTCTCGAAAAACTCCTCTTCTAGAAACGAAGACAACATTGTCATTCTTTCTATAGAAAAGATAGCCAAAAGATTTATGTGGATAGCCGATGAAATAACACTTCTCACTACGAGGTTTGAGCTTGTCGTGAGTCTCTCGTCTTACGAAATCCTCGCAACCCCAAACTTTAATATTTTCCAACGGGGGAGCTTTCCATGTCCACATCTCGTGAGGAGTCTTGGTAACCTTCTTGGTGGGAACTAAGTTAAGGATGTTGGTGGCAGTCTCTAAGGCATACCCCCAGAAAGATATTGGTAACGAAGTCCGACTCATCATAGAACGAACCATGTCCAACAAGGTTTGATTACGTCTCTCAGCCACACCATTCAATTGTGGCGTTCTTGGAGGCATCAATTGCGAAACAATTCTGCATTCTTTTAGATAGTCATGAAATTCAAGACTTAGGTACTCTCCTCCTCGGTCTGACCGAAGCATCTTGATTTTCCTGCCCAGCTGATTCTCTACTTCATTCTTAAACTCTTTGAACTTTTCAAAGGTTTCTGACTTTTGCTTGATTAAGTAGATATATCCATATCTTCTATAATCATTTGTAAAAGTCACGTAGAAGCGGCAAGCATACCTTGTGCTGGATTTAAAGGGCCCACACACATCGGTGTGTATGAGACCCAATGGACCCTCACCCCTTTCACAAGTTCCAGTAAAGGGTGACTTGGTCATCTTCCCAAGTAAACAAGATTCACACGAGTCATCGTCCCTAAGGTCGAATGACTCCAACACTCCATCCTTTTGGAGTTGGGCTATGTGTTTCTTGTTGACATGGCCAAGGCGACAATGCCACAAGCATGCTTTGTCTAGGCTAGTAGACGAATCAATATTTAATACATCATTTCCTAAATTATCAACAACCATCACAGATTCATAAATCCCATTACAAGGTAATGCATTGAAATAAAAGACACCATTCAAATAAACATTAATAGAACCATTACTATTATGAAAAGAATATCTAAAACCTTGTCTAAACAATCCATGAAATGAAATAATGTTTCTTGCCATATTTGGCGAATAACAGCAATTTTCTAAATCTAACCCTAACCCATTACTCAGCACTAAAGAATAAACTCCGACACTGGTCACAGGTGACAATCTTCTATTTCCCATAATCAAGTTTATCTTCCCATGTTCCATCTCCCTACTTCTTCTTAGGCCCTGCAAATCAGAACAAATGTGGTAACCACACCCTGTATCAAGAACCCATGAAGTAGCAAATGATGAGTTATTAAATTTAATAGAATACATACCTACGAAGGTGGGCTTAATCTTCCCATCCTTTATGTCTTGCAGATACTGAGGGCAGCTTCGTTTCCAGTGGCCCTTCTTGTGGCAGTAATAGCACTCTGCTTCTTCGGGGTCGGAAGAGGGTTTGACCGAACCAGCTTTGGTTCCACTAGAAGAGGAACCATCTTGGGTTTTACCCTTATGGTGTCCCTTACATGGAGCCTTTCTCTTCTTACCCTTTCCTTGGCTAATTGCCAACACGGGAGCAGCCACAGAAGGGGATGGTGCAACAGATTTGTCTTTGAGGTTGCTCTAATGGGTTTTAGCCATAAGAACTTTCCTATGTGCGCATGCAAAACCCTAATGCTTGGATCTAGGCTTTCTAATTAAACATGATTTGAATCCAAGACTTATAATGACTAATTAGGTATAAAACAATACAAAATCAGATCTAGAAGTTTACCTTTGAATCTCTTGTTTGATCTTGTTGTCTTGGAGCTCTAGAGTCACAATTGTCACTCCTCTAATGGCTTACAAACACCAAACAGCAATGAAGATGATTTGAGAGAGAGAGAGAGAGAGGGGAGGAGGAAATCGGCCAGGGTTTTCTTACTTGAGAAGAGATGCCGATTTCCCTATGCCATGGGGTCTATTTATACTTGTAGACTCCTTAAGGGTTTCACCTTAAACCCTAATTGGATAATCCTTTCCTTAAAGTAATCCAAATCCTTACCATAGACAAGCCTTGGACGATTTTGAGCTATCCAAAGCTCTAGAATCCGTCCAATCCCTATCTCTTAAGGATTTACAGTCTAAAGTGTAACTATCAAACAATTGACAGTTTATACCCTTTTTATTTAATTAATCTCTTTAAGTCACCAAATTAATACTAATTAATTTATGACTTATATTAATCAAATAACAATATTATTATTCCTTATATTATTCTCATAATATATTAATAATATTTACTCTCTCATAATAAATCATCCTATCAAGTTGCTATGGTGAAGGCAACCCAAAAGGACCATGCATAATCGGGTCAAATACTTGCCTAATATAGTTGCAGCCTTAGACACTATTCCAACAGTCTCCCACTTGGATAAGTCTAGTAACTATATGCACAAGTACAAATCGATCTGCAATCGTAGCTCTCAAAAACGCTGTCAAACTCTGATCTAATCAATCTTGTCCTTTAGATAAGGGATCGTACAGTCCTCTGTTAGATATCATGCTAACAATTCTATGGAATGATTAGTCTAGCATTTAGGTTTCTCGATATTTGATTTATTTGACATAGAACTTAATCAAACACATCAATTCAGTTCTGACCGGGCCCGGCACATAAGTCAAATCAAATCATCGAGCGGCCGAGATATCGCTTTTACCTTCTTAGGATAAATGTTACAGATAAACTTCGACTTATATGCATTTACTTATTCATTAATCAACTATACACAACAATGCGTTTTATAACACCGAGTTACCGATGCGTTTTCGCATTATCAATGTACAACCAATTAACAAATAACAAACCATATATCTAGGTTTTAAGACTATATGATATTATCGTCTTGCGATCACCCTTTTTATATCATATTCCATAAGGTGATTCCAGCAAGCACGGGTTTGTTCCAATGCTCAAAACCAGTTCATAAGCACTCATGAACGTCGTAGAAATATTTTGCCATGTCTAATACCATTAAGACAATCTACACACCAATTCATGACAATCTTCATTCATATCTACTTCCAACATATGAACGATTGTGGACAATTTGAATAATTCGATTATTCTTAATAAATTCAATTATTCTGGAAGTCAAAACATGCAAAATGAAACAATAGTTAAACAATTAACATAAGATAGTAACATTACTTATAAATAAAACTCCTTTATTTAATCATCAAATGTTAATTACATTTATCTATTACACGTTTCTACTACTATCTAATCTATGCTAATATCATCCTTCAGCCCAATACTCCTAGCATGCTGCAAGTGCTTAACCCTGCTCAGTCCCTTCGTAAGCGGATCTGCTGGGTTATCTTCCGATGATATCCCCTTCAGTACGAGTTGTCCTTCTTCTACACGATGTCTAATAAAGTGGTATTTTCTGTCGATGTGTCGTGATCTACCATGATCCCTCGGTTCCTTGGTCAAGGCAACCTCTCCTTCATTATCACAGAAAATATCCATGGGCTCCTTTATGGAAGGTACAACTCCAAGATCACCGATGAAGTTCTTCAGCCATATTGCCTCCTTCGACGCTTCGCTCGCTGCAATGTACTCTGATTCGCACGTTGAATCAGCTACGGTTTCCTGCTTGGAACTCTTCCATGTCACTGCTCCTCCATTCAGGGTAAAGACCCAGCCCGACTGCGAACGGTAGTTGTCCCTGTCGGTCTGAAAACTGGCGTCACTATACCCTCGCACCTTCAAGTCATCACTCCCTCCGAGGACTAAGAACCATTCCTTCGTCCTCCGAAGGTACTTAAGGATATTCTTCACCGCAATCCAATGGGCTCTGCCAAGGTTCCCTTGATATCTACTAACCATGCTCAAAGAAAAGGCTACATCAGGGTGAGTACAAGTCATAGCGTACATGATTGAGCCAACTGCGGAAGCATATGGTACTCGGCTCATTTCCGCTATCTCAGCTTCGGTACTCGGACTTTGAGTCTTACTCAACTTGGCATTACTTTGTATCGGTAATTCTCCCTTCTTCGAGTTTTCCATACTAAAACGTTTTAGTACCTTCTCTAAGTAAGTGTTCTGACTAAGTCCTATTAGTCTCTTACTTCTTTCTCTTACTATCCTTATTCCCAAAATGTAAGAAGCCTCTCCGAGGTCCTTCATAGCGAAGCACTTCCCGAGCCAGGACTTAACCTCCTGCAGAGTCGGGATGTCGTTTCCTATGAGCAATATGTCATCGACATACAGAACGAGGAAGCTTACTATACTCCCACTGGCTTTGACATATACACACGATTCATCTTTGCTTCGTACAAATCCAAACTCTTTGACTTTCTCATCGAAGCAAAGATTCCATCTGCGAGATGCTTGCTTAAATCCATAAATGGACTTCTCAAGCTTACGCACTCTATTCGGATGCTTCGGATCCACAAACCCCTCTGGCTGAGCCATGTAAACATCCTCAGCCAACTTTCCGTTAAGAAAAGCGGTCTTGACATCCATTTTCCAAATCTCATAATCATGAAATGCAGCAATCGCTAGCATCACTCTAATAGATTTTATCTTTGCAACTGGTGAGAAGGTCTCATCATAGTCAACTCTGGGAGTTTGAGTAAAGCCCTTCGCGACCAATTGCGCTTTATATGTGTGTACGTTTCAATCCACGTCGGTCTTCTTCTTGAAGATCCATTTGCACCCAATGGTCTTACGTTCGGGCACATAATCAACCAAATTCCAAACTTGGTTATCATACATGGATTGGATCTCACTATCCATTGCCTCTTTCCATTTCGCAGACTTCGGGCCTGCCATGGCTTCCTTATAGCTATTAGGTTCATCAAGATTTATTAGTGTACCATCACTAATATACGTATCCCCTTCGGTAGTAATATGAAAACCATAAAACTGTGGTTGAACTCTAACTCTATCGGAACGTCTAAGAGGTAAGGACTCATAAATCGGTTCAACTGGAGTTTCCTCCTCGGGTTGAGCGCCCGCGGTAGAGGTTCCTTCATCTATCGACTCTTGAATCTCTTCAAGTTCGATTTGCCTCCCACTATCTCCTTGGCTTATGAGTTCTCCCTCTCGGAAAACTCCTCTCCTCGCAATGAAGACAACATTGTCCTTCGGTCTATAGAAGAGATATCCAAAGGATTTCTGCGGGTAGCCGATGAAAATACATCGCTCACTACGAGGTTCGAGCTTGTCGTGAGTGTCTCGTCTTACGAAAGCCTCACAACCCCAAACCTTGATATGTGCTAACGAGGGAGATTTCTATGTCCACATCTCGTGAGGTGTTTTGGCAACCTTCTTAGTAGGGACTCGGTTAAGGATATGGGCGGCAGTCTCTAAGGCATACCCCCAAAAAGAGATAGATAGTGAAGCACGACTCATCATAGAGCGAACCATATCCAATAAGGTTCGATTACGCCTTTCTGCCACACCATTCAATTGTGGTGTCCTAGGTGGCGTCAATTGTGAAACTATTCCACACTCCTTGAGATAATCGTGGAATTCAAGACTTGGGTACTCTCCTCCTCGATCGGATCGAAGCATCTTGATTTTCCTGACCAATTGATTCTCCACTTCATTCTTGAACTCTTTGAACTTTTCAAAAGTTTCTGACTTTTGCTTGATTAAATAGATATACCCATATCTACTATAGTCATCGGTAAAAGTCACGTAGAAGCGGTTCCCATCCTTCGTGGTTGATCTAAACGGTCCACATACATCGGTATGTATAAGGTCCAATAGACCCTCACCCCTTTCACATGTACTTGTGAAGGGTGACTTGGTCATCTTTCCAAGTAAACAAGACTCGCATGTGTCATCTTCCCTAAGGTCGAATGACTCCAACACTCCATCCTTTTGGAGTTGGGCTATGCGTTTCTTGTTGACATGTCCAAGACGACAATGCCACAAGGATGCTCTATCCATACTATTGGAAGAATCTATGTTCAAAACATCATTTCCTAAGTTATCAACAATCATAACAGTTTCATATATTCCATTACATGGTATAGCTTCAAAATAAAAAACACCATTTAGATAAGCTAAAATAGAACCATTCTCATTATTAAAAGAAAATCTAAAACCTTGTCTAAACAAACCATGAAATGAAATGATGTTTCTAGCCATTTCTGGCAAATAGCAACAATTGTTCAAATCTAAACATAAACTATTCCTAAGCACTAAAGAATACACTCCAATCTTGGTCACAGGCGACGATCTTCTGTTCCCCATGATTAGATTGATCCTTCCTTGCTCCACATCCCTACTTCTTCTTAGTCCCTGCACATTATAACAAATGTGGTAACCACAACCGGTATCAAGAACCCAAGAAATAGCATGATTAGAATCGTTAGATTTAATTGTGTATATACCTGCAAAAGACGGCTTGATCTTTCCTTCCTTGATGGCTTGCAGGTACTCTGGGCAGCTTCTTCCAATGTCCTATCTTGTGGCAGTGGTGGCACTCTGCCTCCTTCAGGTTAGGGCAAGGCTTAGCAGGATCAACTTTGGTCCCACTAGAAGAGGCACCATCTCGGGCTTTAACCTTACGATAGTTCTTAGACGAAGCCTTCCTCTTCTTTCCCTTTCCTTGTCCAATAGCCAAGACAGGAGCAGCGGGCGGATTGGGAGTTTGTGCAACAGACTTGTCCTTGAAGTTGCTCTCAGCGACCCTCAAGAGACCTTGGAGTTTGCTTAGGGTGACCTCCTCCTTGTTCATGTGGTAGGTCATCCTAAATTGATTGTAGCTCGGAGGCAAAGAGTGAAGCACCATGTCGATCGCCAAGTCTTCCCCAAAGTCAACATTTAACTTGCGAAGGCGGTCGACATACCTTTGCATCTTTTGTAAGTGCACGGTAAGAGACTCTCCATGACCCATCTTAGCGGAAATCATGTTAGTGAAAATCTCATAACGCTCTTGTCTCGCGTTTTGGTGGTATCTCTCCAATAAGTCTTGATGCATCTCGTACGGGTACATGTCCTCATAGGACTTTTGGAATTCGGAGTTCATGGTGGCTATCATGATGCAATGTACCTTCGTTGCATCTCGCTCGTGAGTTTCAAAAGCGGTCATTTCAGCCGGAGTAGCGATTTCAGGGTTGATTTTCTCGAGCTTCTCATCGAAGACATACTCCTTATCCTCATAGCGAGCAATGGTGCGAATGTATCTTATCCATTCGCTAAATTTTGTCCCATCGAAAGTGACCTTTTGACAAAGGCTCATCAATGTGAAAGAACTAGCAGCAGCGTTGTTTGCGTTCGACATCTACAAATAGAAAGGACAAAGATAGATTAGAATATGAATCCCTAATTATCACCCAATAAGAAAAAATTAGGGCTAGGATCCAACAACAATATTTACATATTATAAAAGGTATGCTGTAATCTAACATGCAAATAATATTAAGGTAAGTGAATGACAATTCACTAATTCTCCACCATATAAACATACCTTTAAGTCCTAAATGTATTGAGAATTCCTAGGTTCGGATGAGATTCATTGAAACTATTCAATGGCATGTTTAAATCTCGATATGCCCCTCTTGTTTGTGACTGAGATACCGAGGATCACAAAGCGGGTGTGAATTACCATGCAAATTCACATGGTGCCTTCATTGTAACGATCATCTATTTGATGTGTCGGTAAACCAAACACGCTCCATCGAACTATGATAAACAATGAATCACCCTTTGCCACCTTCGCTTAGAACCAATTAGTGTGCCGGTTAACCACACACGCTCCACTAACTTCTTAGCAAGGTGCAAAGTGTAATTTTATGGGATTGCATCAATTCACTTTTCCTAAAGTGACTAAGATTGGGAAATTTTTAAACAAAATATGTGTAGTTACTTTGTATTTTATATTATACTTTTAATGACAGGATGAGGTTGCCCTATCCTACCCGTTCGGCTAACGACCCTCCACCGATCAAGCAAGCGGTGGGTGCGAGTGTACACCCATTAAGCGCCATTTTATAGGCCGCAACCTTATACCCACCTTATAGATCGGCTTCGTGAATGAGGCCTACTAACGGTAAGACTAGCATCTTAGTTATATATATATATATATATATATATATATATATATATATATATTAATCTTGTAATATTATATTAGTATAGGGTTGTATTTTAAACTTTTAAAAATCTAGGGTTTGAAATTTAAATTGTCTAAATTAAAACTTTTAATCACAAAACATAAATTTCAAAACTTGAGGACAAGTTTTAAACATTTAAAACATGGAGGATCAAATAACAAATAATTTTAATTAACAATTAATTTCCTAATTATCTATATTTGATTTATTCAAGATTTCTTGCAAGATAATTACCAATTTAATCAAAATAATTAATTAATTATCACATAAGGAAATTAAATATTTTATTAGTTGATAAATATCTTTAATTAGATCAAGATTATAGTCATATGTATCAAAAAATCGGATTAGGGTTGATCTAATATGATTAAGGTAAGTTTCCATAAGATAATCATGAAAAAATCCCGAATCTGGCCTTTCCTGACGCTCGGACTCGCCGAGTGCACCAAGGGACTCGCCGAGTCAGGCCAACTCACTGAGTCCACTATGGAACTCGCCGAGTCCATGACTCAGAAACACAAAAATCGAATTTTGCACACAAGTTTCAAACAAACAAGCAACAATTTAATAGAAACCAATCTAGGCTCTGATACCACTGATGGGTTTTAGCCATAAGAACTTTCATATGTGCGCATGCAAAACCCTAATGCTTGGATCTAGGCTTTCTAATTAAACATGCTTTGAATCCAAGACTTCTAATGACTAATTAGGTATAAAACAATACAAAATCAGATCTAGAAGTTTACCTTTGAATCTCTTGTTTGATCTTGTTGTCTTGGAGCTCTAGAGTCACAATTGTCACTCCTCTAATGGCTTACAAACACCAAACAACAATGAAGATGATTTGAGAGAGAGAGGGGAGGAGGAAATCGGCCAGGGTTTTCTTACTTAAGAAGAGATGCCGATTTCCCTATGTCATGGGGTCTATTTATACTTGTAGACTCCTTAAGGGTTTCACCTTAAACCCTAATTGGATAATCCTTTCCTTAAAGCAATCCAAATCCTTACCATAGATAAGCCTTGGACGATTTTGAGCTATCCAAAGCTCTAGAATCCGTCCAATCCCTATCTCTTAAGGATTTACAGTCTAAAGTGTAACTATCAAACAATTGACAGTTTATACCCTCTTATTTAATTAATCTCTTTAAGTCACCAAATTAATACTAATTAATTTATGACTTATATTAATCAAATAACAATATTATTATTCCTTATATTATTCTCATAATATATTAATAATATTTACTCTCTCATAATAAATCATCCTATCAAGTTGCTATGGTGAAGGCAACCCAAAAGGACCATGTACAATCTGGTCAAATACTTGCCTAATATAGTTGCAGCCTTAGACACTATTCCAACATGCCTCGGCAGTCCTCAACAGTCCTTGGAGCTTGCTCAAGGAGACCTCCTCTTTATTCATGTGGTAGGTCATTCTAAACTGTGTGTAACAGGAGGGCAAGGAGTGGAGGATTATATCGATAGCCAAATCCTCATCAAACTTAACATTAAGTTTGAGAAGACGATTAACATACCTCTGTATTTTCTGTAAATGAGAGGTTAGGGATTCCCCACTCCCCATCTTAGCGGTGATCATGTTAGTAATGATCTCATAGCGCTCTTGCCTCGCGCTTTGGTGGTACCGGTCCAGCAAATCCTGATGCATTTCATACGGATACATGTCCTCATAGGACTTTTGGAGTTCGAGGTTCATGGAGGCCAGCATGATGCAATGAACTTTCGTAGCATCACGCTTGTGGGCCTCAAAGGCAGCCAACTCTTTAGGAGTAGCAACATCTGGGATGATCTTCTCAAGCTTTTCATCGAGGACATATCCTTTGTCCTCGTAGCGAGTGATCATGCGAATATACCTCATCCACTCGTTGAAATTTGAGCCATCAAATGTCACCTTTTGACATAGGTTCATCAACGAGAATGACCCAGAAGCGTTGTTGTTGTTGTTTGCAGACATATGAAAAAGAAAAGAAGAACAAAGTTTGATTAGAAATGAGTCCCTAATTAAACACCCAAATGAGAAATTAGGGCTAGGATCCAACAACATTATTTACAACTTAGAAAGGGATGCCGTACTCTAAAAGTAAATAATTTGAAGGTAAGTGAATGACGATTCACTAATTCTCACCATGAAAAACGAAAAAGGAAGGTTTTAAGTTTTAAATGTATTGAAAACTCCTAGATCTTTGAGATTCATTGAACTTTTCAATGGCATGTTTAAATCTCGATATGCCCTTCAAATTTGCGACTGGGATGCCGAGGATCGCAAATAAGTTGTGAATAACCATGCAAATCAACATGGTGCACTCAATGTCTCTATCACCTAATCAATGTGTCGGTAAACCACACACGCTCCATTGATCTATGACAAACATCGAGTCACCCTGTGCCACCAATGTCAATCCCAAATTAGTGTGTCGGTTAACCACGCACGCTCCACTAACGTTTGACAAGGGTACAAAGTGTAATTTCATGGAATAGCATCATTTTCACATTTTTCCCTAAAGTAACTAAGATTGGGAATTCGTAAAAACATTATAGTTACTCTGTATCTTACATTATACTTTTAATGAGGAGAGGATTGCCCTATCCTACCCGTTCAGCTAACGACCCTCCACCAGTCAAGCAAGCGGTGGGTGTGAGTGTACACCCATTAAGCGCCATTTTATAGGCAGCAACCTTATAACCACCTTATAGACCGGTTTCGTAAATAAGGCCTACTAACAGTAAGACTAGCATTTTAATTATACATACATATATATATATATATATATATATATATATATATATACATATATATTCATTAAGCTTGTAATAATATAATAGTATAAGGTTGAATTTTAAACTTGTAAAACTCTAAGGGTTTGAAATTTAAATCATTCAAAATTAAACTTTTAATCACAAAACTTAAATTTCAAAACTCGAGGGCAAGATTTGAATATTTCAAAACACAAGGGATCAAATAACAAATAATTTAAATTAAACAATTAATTTCATAATTATCTATATTTGACCTAATCTTATTTTAGTCGTAAGATAATTACCAAATAGCTTTAAATAATCCATTTTTATCATATAAACAACTAATATTCAAAAGATTTGAAATTATCTATTGTTTTGGCAGGGATAATCATAAAAATATAATAAAATTCGGATTTTATCTTCAAAAAACGATTTAGGCATTAATCCCATGACAAAACAGCAACTAAATCCCGAAATATCCTCTGCCTGACGCACAAACTCGCCGAGTCAAGCCTGGACTCGCCGAGTAGGGCCAACTCGCCGAGTCCAGATACTGACTCACCGAGTTGAGTCGAGCAGATGCAAGAAAAACGATTTTCAGCAAGCAAACAGTTAAAGCATCACATACAATTGAAACCAATCATGGATCTGATACCACTGATGGGTTTTATGCATAAGAACAATCCTATGTGCTCATACAAACCCTAATGCTTGGATCTAGGTTTCTCTATTGTACATGCTTTGAATCCAAGAATTACAATCCTAGATCTATCATATATAATTCGAAATTAACATCATGAAAACATATCTAAGTGTTTACCTCTATCAAATAGCTTGAAATCCTTGTATTCTTCTTATTCTTGAGCTTAGAGTCACAATTGTAACTCCTCTAATGGTTCACAAACCCCACAAGCAAAAGGCAATATGAGAGAGGGTGAGAGATGCTAAAATTGGCCCTAGGGTTCTCTTGGAATCAGGTTTAGCCGATTTTCATAGCCTAGTGGTCTTATTTATACTTGCAGACTACTATGGTTTCAGTCTAAACCCTAATGGACTGCTTAGCCACCAAGCAGCCCAAAGAACCTTCTGGAATAAGGTCTTGGACGAAAATATGATGGATCCCCATCATAATTTCGTTTCCCCTTAAGTCCATTAGGTTTCCTTAGCCCAAAACTTAACTATCATACAGTTGACAGTTTATACCCCTTTATTTAATTAATCTCTTTTAGTCACCAAATTAATTCCTAATTAATTTATGACCAATATTAATTAAATAAATATGATTTCTCCTTTAATATATTAATAAACCATAATATTCTCTCTCTCCTTAAATTACATTGTCAAGTTGCTTTGGTGAAGGCAACCCAAAAGGACCATGCACAACCGGGTCAAGTACATACCAAATATAGTTACGGGCTTAGACACTAATCCAACAAATAGTAGAGGCTCTAGATTCATGGCCTTTTCAACTCCAGATGAGGCTTCTCAAAAGTTCAGATTTCATGGCAATGGCCAATTTCAGCGGCCTATGTGTATGAGTGTGTTTTAGGAAAAAAAAACTTCAAGAAGAAAACATGAAACTAGGATGCTAAAATAAACAAGTCAATGGAGGCATGATGTTATTTCCAACATATTCTCTTTGACGTGTAACTATGTTTTAAATTCAAAATGCATAGTACCTTCGACAAAAAAAAAAGTTTAATTAGATGTAGAAGGATAAATGATCATGTGTGTTTTTTATGTTATGGTCATTTTAGGGATAACATTCTACTTTTGTCCAACGAGACTTTATCCAACTAATTTTCAAATGAAAATATGAGGTTTATTACGCCTACCTGCTGCAACTTCATTATTATTCATATATACACTTAAGTAGGTTTTTTCGTTCTTCTTTCATGTCCCAATGTTTTTGGATTCAGTAATGTGTGTGTTGGCCTTTTCTCTTTAAGTTTTTGGTGTTACGAAAAAGGAAAAGCAGCCGAGTGTGCACATTATCTTTCAAAAATCATATTGAGTTCAAAATTTTCTAGATTGACTCTTTAACACGTGACATTCTTCTATGATTTCTACCTTTTTTATAACAAATCAACTTTAATTCAAATTTTGAAAATAAAAATCGTATCGTAATAACATTTTCGAAATATATGATGTCTATCTTTCAAAAATTATATTGAATCTCTCAGATTTTAATGTATCCAAATAAATTAGGGATACATTCTCCTAATTACCTTCTTTATTTTTATTTTTTTGTCTCTATAATAATTTTTAACATACCCACTAAAGCAATGATACATTCTTCTAATTACCTTTTTTATTTATTATTTTTTTATCTATATAATAAGTTTAAACATATTAAGTGTGGTTTCCATAGGTTATAACCTAATATTAATTATAAGAGAAATTAAATATTCTTCTAATTTTTCTTTCTACTTATCTTTTTACCCATGTTAAATGGTGACAAGTGTCAAATTTTAAAAAAAATAATAATATTTTAAGACATTTTTAATCATTTCACATAGTTAGCAAAATAAGTAAGAAGAAAAATAAAAGGATATTTAATTTCTCTAATTATAAATACAACTTGGAATGTTTTACTAAGAAATTTGTAAGAGATTAAAATTACCATTTTGAGAGTTTGTTGTTTCAAAAAAGCATGCGTTTCCCATAAAAATAATAAATTGTCTTTGTCTTTTCCATTTTTCTTATAAATAGCATAAATTAGATGATGACAAAAACTACGTGAAAGCACCAAAGGGCAACAAAGGGAATCAAAGCTTACAAAGATCCTTAATTCGGTTACGCATATAAAGACATTTTCCTTCATCCAATAAACCCAAAAACTCAACTACTGATGTGATACATTACTTAAAAGTAAAAATTGGAATAATCATGACATAAAACAAAATTTTTAAGAATATAACAAGTTGATTCTTGTCGATATTTGCTATTGTTCGATTTGTCATATACAAGTAGTAGTCATTGCCGGCATTTCCAAGTCCATCAAGTATTATTAAAAGAGATCGAGACTACAGTAACCCACACAGATATAATCAAGAAAACCCAATGCCATTATAAAATTCTTTGTAGTGTTCGAATGATAGAGACATTGAAAAGGTGATAAGTTCTATATATACATGTCATCCTATATATATGTTGAGTATACCATAAGAGGGTTCATTCAAAGACATTTCTTGGAGATTATCCCACGAAAAAATATCGATCTTTTGAAAAGACATTGAGACTTTCAAATGTCGTCTGCGGTTTGCACTGTAGGATCAGTTATCAACAATGCCCGAAACTTGAATCGAGAGTTCACGATAACAGCTAGGGTTGTAGCACCGAAGAGACCAACTTTGCCTGAATTATCGTTGAAAGGCATTCCTCACACTGATCTTCATGTCCGAGAGATCGTTCAAAGACAGTTGTACACACGACACAGCGATCATAATCTTTGCAGAAAACCCGAGTTCAATCCTGAGTTTCTTGAAGATGCCTATGATCGGTGTAGAGATATATGTGCTGAATATGCCAAGACTTTCTATCTAGGTGCGATTCTTGATTCTAAAAAATTTCTAAAATGGAAACTTTTGTAGATTTGGTGCTAATTAAGTGTGCTTTGAAATTTGACAGGAACCAGACTTATGACTGAAGAAAGACAGAAAGCAGTATGGGCTATATATGGTAAGTGCATGCATGAAAACCTAATTTATCAAATCATTTTCATGTAGGTGTGTTGTTATAAAGATCAAAAACATAACTTGATCTACAGTTTGGTGCAGGAGAACAGATGAACTCGTTGATGGCCCTAACGCCACACACATGAGTGCTACTGTTCTTGACAGATGGGAAGAGAGACTTGAAGATCTCTTTAATGGCCGACCCTTTGACATGCTTGATGCTGCCCTCACAGACACCGTTCAAAAGTTCCCACTAGACATCAAGGTAATACCCTAATCACTACAATCAGCTTTAAAGTTTATAAGCTTCATACGTCTAAGTAATTTTTTGGTTTTCAGCCGTTCAGAGATATGATCGAGGGAATGAGGATGGACACCAAGAAAAGTCGCTATGAAAATTATCAAGAACTTTACCTATATTGTTACTATGTAGCTGGAACAGTTGCTCTGATGACTGTTCCTGTCATGGGTATCTCTCCGGAATCATCATCACATGCATCAAGCATCTATAATTCTGCTCTCAGTCTTGGCATCGGAAATCAGCTCACGAATATCCTTAGAGATGTAGGAGAAGAGTAAGTTTTCTACATTGTTGATGTTCCACATCAACTAGACACATTCTCATATGCATGCTCTATACATTTTCGAGATAGATTATATATCTTCTCTCCTATAGTATTAGAGCCGAGGTCTATAGCATAGTCTATCAAGAGCTTGTTGGAGTCTCAAATAGGCTGGACAAAGTTTCATCAGCCTCTACACATATTAGAGTCTACCTTTTATCTTGTTCTTAATTACATTTCATTTTGTTTCAGTGCATTAAGAGGTAGAGTGTATCTTCCTCAAGATGAGCTAGCCCAATATGGGCTATGTGATGACGATGTTTACTCAAGAAGAGTGACTGATAACTGGAGAGAATTCATGAAAGGGCAGATTAATCGGGCTAGGTTTTACTTCAACCAAGCCGAAGAAGGAGCTTCCAAGCTTGACAAAGATAGCCGATGGCCGGTATGTTCATATTTAAATTTCAAATCTTTATTACTCGATTATTAATTATCCCAAAAAAGTAAATAAAAGTGTCTGCTTTTAATTCTGGTTTTGTGATTGCAGGTGTGGTCATCGTTGTTGTTGTATCGAACTATCTTGGATGCTATTGAGGAGAATGATTATGATAACTTGACAAAAAGAGCTTATGTCGGTAGGACTAAGAAACTTCTCATGTTACCTTTATCGTACACAAGATCTGTATCAATGCCCGGCTTCGCCTTCCATTAGATTTTAGGGTTGTACATTCGTGTCAATGGGATATAGATACATGTCTTTCCAGTTATACTGTTTGAGCATAAACTGTATATTTGGTCACAAGGATCTTAATTTCGATACATAGAATGTCCTTGTGAGTCGTTTTTGTATACATACAATTAAAGAATCTGTCCTACAGAACTTTTAAATGGATGAACTCTAAACGGCAATACGTTTGGCAGTTTTTAGTAGTTTTGGGGGTAATATTTCATTGTTTATTTTTATTTTTTTCGGGGCAGAAGTGAAAATAACCCAAATAACTAAAAACGGAGAAAAATGTGGCATCACTCCAAACAGCTTTTAGCTCAATGGCATGGTGTTGCCCTCATCCACAAATGGTTTAGGTTATTAAATTTGTTGGCTTGAGAAAAGGCTTGAAAAGTCCACCATCATAGACAGGGCCGGCCGCGAGATTAACGAGGTCTGTGCAATTTAACAAAAAATAGGTCCTAAAACATGAATGACTTAAAATTTAGGCAAAAATATTATAATTTTTTGTATTCATTAGCAAAATGGATACAATACAAGTTCATTCAAATAATATACAAAAAAGATATTTTCTTCCACTTAAAAATATTAACCTTCTAATATTCATTCTAATAAACTTTTCAATAGCTTTCTCTCAATCTTCATCAAAACTAATCCATAATTCGTTCTTGAGTCGATATAGTTCATAGGTAGAACTTCAATTTTCAAATTTAGTATAGATCATAGGTACAACTTCAATATGCAAATCTATAAGTAGCTTCTTGGTTTTTGATTCAATTCTAGAAACAATAATCTTTGATTTTCTTGTAATAAAACTGTAAAAATCCAGAAATAAAATCAAGAAGTTACATTATCAGGAAAAAAAAAACTTTGATTTGCTTTTAATAAAATAATCAGAAATCAGAAAGACACTTCAAAAAAATCTGAAATCAAAATTTTGTAAAACCCAATCTGAAATCAAAATCAGAAATCAGAAAGACAGTTAAAGGATCATTGGTTCGATGCATCTAGATTCAAGAAGATACGAATCATAAAGAAAGAACACTGATTTACTTCTTCTAAATCATAAACTTATCAAAAATAACATTAAAAACAAACTTAATAGGAAAAATAACAGATTTTAAATTAATTGTACCTTCAAAAATATGAAATTAATTTCCTTTTCCTTATGATTTTCGAAACTGATTTCACTATGCCTTCTGATTTTCGAAATCGATTTGCTTGTATCTTTAAGAAAAAACCAAATTTAAAGTTAAAAAATTGAATCTGTATAAAAAAATGAACCAGAAAAAACAAAAAATCAGAAATTCCTTACCTTCTGATTTCGAATCCTCAAGCATGATTAATTTTGGAGCTTCTAAATTCTGATTTTCGAGAAGAAACTAGAACGATTGATAGGATACAACAATCAAAACTGATTTTCGAGAAGACATAAGAAATTGGTAGGTTTGTAAGAACCGAAAGCAACTTATTTGCCTATGAAAACTAACAATAAGCCCATTGATTGGAGACGATTCACTAGACATTATTAACTTGTTCCCCATGCGTAAGCTTAATCAGCAAACAAGAAATCGAAGAGTTTTTTTTCTTTTCCCAAGTTCAGATTTCCCGCTCACTCCCTGCTATTGCGTCTTGTATCTGACAACTTAGGGTGTTTGGCTTAGCTTTTCACAGCCAAAAGTCTTTTTTGTAAAAGAAAAAAAAACAAAAAGATGTTTGGCAAACTAATAACTTTTGGAGTTTTAATACAAGAAAAAGCAACTTTTTGGAAAAGTCAGGAAATCCTGACTTTTTGTAACTTTTTGGAAAAGTTCTTTTGAGTTTTTAAAAGCTAAGCCAAACACCCCCTTAGATTGTAAAACCTAATTTGATTTGGGCTAAAACCGACGATAGGCTATTCACGCTAAATATTTGTGGGCCCTATCATTCAGTGGACCCTGTTCATGGGCACTTGTTGAACTCCTCATGGGTCGGCTCTGAATATAGACAAATTTCAATCCAAGCTATCTTTATGGCACTATTAGAATCTGGACTTTCAGCGACGTAATCAACGACGGACTAAATCCCTAGCCAAATCAGCGACGGATTTCCGATGGATCAACAATGGAAAGTATATAAAGTGATAAATAATGAAATGCAACATTTAGCGAGGGATTACTGACGATTTAGCGAGGGATTAGATAGGCATTAGCGACGGAAATAATCCCTAGGTAATGTCTTCTCGAAAATAAACCCTAGATCAGTCGCTATTATAATTTTCCACTTGCTTTTTCAGATCCCTCTCAAGGACTTTTCCCAAATTGAGTTCTAAAATTTTATTTACCCTGCTTCCCCCCTCTCCAAATATTTCTTAGGTTTTCTCATTCACGAAAATGTCCCACCTCCTAACTATTTGTCTTCACATGATCACAATTAACTTAAATAGTTTATTTATAACACTAATTAATTAATTAACGATTAACTAAATAATAGGTTTAGGTTATTAAATTTGTTGGCTTAAGAAAAGGCTTGAAAAGTCCACCATCATAGATAAATTTCAGTCCAAGCTATTTTTATGGCACTACTAGAATTTGGACTTTCAGTGACGGAATCAACAACGGACTAAATCCCTAGCTAAATTAGCGACGGATTTCCGATAGATCAACAACGGAAAGTATATAAAGTGATAAATAATGAAATGCAACATTTAGCGAGGGATTACCGACGGTTTAGCGAGGGATTAGATAGAGATTAACGACAGAAATAATCCCTAGGTAATGTCTTCTCGAAAATTAACCCTAGATCAGTCGTTATTATAATTTCTCGCTTTCTTTTTCGGTTCCCTTTCAAGGACTGTCTCCCAAATTGGGTTCTAAAAATTTTATTTTCCCCGCTTCCCCCCTCCCCAAATATTTCTTAGGTTTTCTCATTCACGAAAGTGTCCTGCCTCCCAACTCGAAGTTGTTTGTTTTTTCTGAGGCAAAATGTCTGCAGTCTGCGGACCACATCTGTAGACCTCTACAGTAGAAGAGGTGGACCAAACGTCTGCAGTCTGAAAAAAGAAGACTGTTTGTTTTTTTAACATCTGCGAGCTACTAAAATAAACTGAAATCTAAATAAACTGATTTTTTTAAACTTCAAAGTGATTTTTTAATATTTTTATGACTTTGTTATAAATAATTAACAAATCTAGATCAATTTTTATGTATTATTATATAAAAAATAAAAATAAAATTGTATGAATTAACATATATATTTGATAAAAACCAACAACTTTGGTTGCAAAGTTATAACTAAACATTATAATTATTGATCAAAGAATTTGATACGTAAATGGATGGAAATAAACTTTGATTTTTTCAATTAAATCCATTAAAAAAGTACCATAAATATTTTCTCAAGAAATTGACAATATTGTATTAAATAATGTTTTACAAATTTGGCAAAAAAATATAAGAATATATTATGATTATTTTCATATTTATATAAACAACTTCAATGACTATTATTGTAATAAATTTTTATTTATAAATTTATCAAAAATATCATGTTTGTATTGTCGAACGTTTTTTTTAAGTTTTGTAATTTTTTTTCAAATTGTTTATCATTAATAAAGCTGCAAAAAAATATAAACTAAAAAAAAAAGTTGAAAAAAATAAAGATATATATGTTTTTTTAGGTTAGAAGATGTCTGAAGATGTTAGAAGACTCTGGTCCACATCTGCGCCAAGAAGAGGGCGCGCAGACATTTTTAGGAATGCGGTCTTCAAAAAAACAAACAGTCTGTGAAGGCTAATGTTTGCGCGTGGTCTGCACAGCGCAGACAGAAGAGGTCACGCAGATCTGCAGACAAAAAAACAAACTCTACCAAACGTCTTCACACGAGCGCACCTCCCACTCCCGTTTAGGGTTCACAATTAGAGCACATACCATCTTCATTCATCTTAGTCTCGTATTCCGCTCCTGTCTTCGAATTTTGTTTATCAACCACCATGACAAGGTAATCTCGTTTACACCATTTTAGGTTTTTATTCTTCAGCAGGATAACATCTGGGTTTTTTTGGGTGTTTTAGCTATCTGAAGGATAAAACCTTCTCTTCATGTTCTGGTTCAAATGAGGTAAAAAATTCCTCCACTGTTTTACTTTTTTCTTTATACAGAGTATCAGATCTGGGTTGTTAGTGTTTTGACTATTTGAAGGATAACCCTATTCCCATGCCCTAATAATGAAATGATATTTATTTTACTTATGATTTATGGTTTTGTCTTTGTGATGTAGATGATAACTAAAGGTCGTATTTTCTATGAAGAAATAAATCATGTAAGAAGTAATAAAAAGCAACGAAGAAACCCATAAACATAACACCAAAAAGGTCCAATTCCACAAGTTAAGATCTAAATCTCTTGGCTATATAGATTAAAAAAATAAATAAAACAAGGATGTTGTTTTTCCGTTTGTTTTGGTTGGTGTTTGTCGAGAAATATGGTATATAGTTTTTCCCATGTCTTCAAAATAAGGTGTACGGTTTTTACATTATCTCAATTTGAATGAAGCCACTAACTTTATTTTTACGAATCTTAACTTTTTATGTTTGTGAAAGAGACTTTTGAATGTTTTTTTTTATATTAATGCAGAAATATGGAATGATGTTGGTTAAAGTAATATGAAGATGGTTATGATGCTTAGGACTGCTTCGAGGAATACATCAAGAAAGATGAACAACTCTACAATTGTATGCATTTTCAATTCATTTATCCTTTCTAATGTTTGTTCTAGCTTCAAGTTCTTTTCCTTGTAGTGTATTGATGCAAAAAAGGTTGTGTGTTTTACTAGCTATGTGACTTGATAGAACATGGTTATGTATTCATATTGCACCTTTTCATGGGCTCTGGTATGCCTTATTATATTCACTAAAGGACCATCTTAAAATCATTTATGTGTTCATGTGTTAATTTATATATATATATATATATATATATATATATATATGGTTAGGTTATTTTGTTTTTACTAACTATTGTGTGCCAGAATGCACAGATTTGGACCATCGGATGGAATATAATCAAAGGTCGTGATTTGAGGGTTTATGATAGTAGAATAGGATAGCATGTACTATATAATCACACAAATTTCAGCATAAGGGCATTTTAGTCAATTAGCCTATATTAAAAAAGGAAATTTTTGGATTTTTAGGGATGATTAATTCCTTTATTTTTTAAAAATCTGAATATTTTAAATTAATTCAAATTTAAAAATCCGATTTTATTCTGTCAGAATGATAGAATGCCAACCATAAACTAGTAAATGTATTTTTCGATTTTATTCTATCAGAATCACAGAATGCCAAACATAAACTAGTAAATACATTCCGAAAGAATACACAAATAAATTCTTCAACTAAATAATATAACAAATAATTACATTGTATGATTGTGATTCATTGAATAATAACAACATTCTGAAGAAAAAAATAAAAAAAAAACATCAAAATCTAACAAAAACACTAATCTATTCTGAAAGAATATTATTTTTAAGCAACACTTTATACATTGTAGCATAACACATTCTGGTATAATACACTCTTGTTCTATATGTTTTCTTCCTTCTCCACATCAATGTTAGCCTCTTCAAAACCTAAATCCACAAAGAAAAGATAATCAAGTTTCAAAAATTAAGCAACAATGCATTCTAATAAAATACAACAATAAATATTCTTATAGAATAAACTATTCTTGCAGAATGGTTTTGAATATTCTTAAAGAATTTGTAACATTAAAAAAATCATTTGTGGGGGATTGAATGATTCAACTCCACTAATACAAAACACAAACCCTGAACTCAATAAGATTTTCACTTGGGTCTTTTGGGAAGTCCTAATTTGATTGAATTTTTGTGTTCCTTTTCCTGTCAAATGAATTAAACCCAAACACTCATTTGGGTTCTACCAATCAAGAGAGGATCTAAGAGAGTCAGTGGACATGTGTAGACTCGCCGAGTCGCCCTAGTGCACTCGCCAAGTCCGGTCAAAGTTGACCTTTGACCTTGTTGACTTTTAGGGTTGAGTACAGTTGTATTTATGAGTGTATTACTTTATGTGATTAGGCGGAGGCTAGATCACACTTATTCCGAGTCAGATATTTATCGAGACATCGAGGTGAGTCTTCTCACTATACGTTACCTAGAGTGGTATATTGTGTAGACCAGAGGGTCCTATGTGTTATGTATGAGATTATGTGCTATGTGTTATGTGTATGTTGTATGTTGTTATAGACCAGACCGAAGGGTCCAACGATACAGACCAGGCCGGGGGCCCCAACGAGCTATGACCGGACCAGAGGGTCCAACGAGCTACGGGACTAGAGGGTCCCGCTGAGACACATCGACCGGAGGGTCGTATTATAGCCTTGAGTGGCGTATGTGTTGTATGCGGTATTTTGGGGAACTCACTAAGCATTTATGCTTACAGTTGTTGTGTGATGTGTTTCAGGTACCAGTGATGAGCGCGGGAAGGCGTCGGCATTATTCGTACACACTTGAGGAGTTTATGTTTTGGATTTTGGGGAGATGTTTTGTGATAAATACATTTGATACAATATGTTTGATGTTATTTTGTGAGTAAATGAATGTTTTGAAAATGAAAAATTTGTTTTAAAAATGTACGTTGTTACAAGTTGGTATCAGAGCCTTGGTTTGAGGGATTTGGATGCATCTTCGGGCGCATCTGAACTCAAACTAAGGATTTGAGAAAAAATTTGCTAATGAAGTAAAACTTTTGAGAAGAGTAAAAAGAGTTTTGAGACAAACAGAGCGGAGCCGTGTGTACGATCAGCCAGCGCCCGAACGGTGAATCCCCCAGAAGTACCCTTACATTATGTGTTATGATATATGTTATGTTATGCATACTAGAATAAGCTAGGTATACATATTAGGACTAGAGTGGCCTGATTTGTGATGCCTTAGCCTAGGATATTTCTGCTGCTGAGATGCTTGAGAGCGAGTAGATAGCAGTTAGGAGCTCATGAGAGTAGAGTACTTGTAATCCAAGATCCAAGGAGCAGGACTTGGAGTGAATACTAATGTGGTGTGGTCAGTAGTATTGGGCCCGTACTACTGAAGACACCGGATCAGTGGGCATTCCAAGTAAGAATCTTTTGGACAATGGAGGACAAGTAGGGTTGCGTCATCGAGTATGTGAATGTCCGATTGAGTCTCTGATAAATTTTTGTTGTATTTGAGAGGCATCATGGTTGGGACTCGACACACACCTAAGAGCAGTGGTGTCAGCGACGAGGAGATCTGTCGATTGATTCATGAGGAGGTGGCAGCTGCCATCCGGGCGGAGATTCCTGAGATGTTTGGGGACATCAAGACCACATTGATTGAGACTTTTGATGAGCGGTATGCGGCACTGACTGAGGCTGCTGCAGCTGCAGCTACTGCTGCTGTTGCTGCTGCCAGACCTCAGGGGAGTGACTCGTTGTTGTTCCGGGAGTTCAGCAACATGAAGCCACCAGAGTTCGATGGGACGCAGGACCCGATTGCCACTATAAGGTGGATCTCCGACATCGAGGGATATTTCTATACGTGTTCTTGTCCAGAGCACTTGAGGGTTCGGTTCGCTTTGAACCAGCTCCGTCTGGGAGCGAAGGATTGGTGGAAGTTCGTGACGGCGAACTTCACTTTGGCTGAGATTTCCGAGGTGACCTGGGAGAGGTTCACCACCATGTTCAGAGATGAGTATGTTCCCCCAGGTGGAGAGGGAACGGTTGATCCAGGAGTTCTTGACCCTCAAGCAGGGTACCGATTCTGTGACGGTGATCACCAGGAAGTTTCATGAGAGGGCGATGTTTTCCCTGAGCAGGTGTCTTCTGAGCAGGCTCGCATGAGCCGTTATCTAGGTGTTCTGAGGAGGGATATTCGGGAGTTCGTGGCGAACTCGACATACCGGACATTTGTTGAGCTTCAGGCAAATGCCCTGAAGAGGGAGATAGAGTTGGAGACTCAGGCCAGGGAGGAGGCCGAGTCACAGAGGGTGGATCGGCGACCGGTTCAGTCCCAGCCAGCAGATAAGCGGGCTAGACCCGCTGATTCGAGATCTGGAGAAGCGAAGGGCCGCACTTGTGGGAAGTGCGGTAAGAGTCACGAGGGTTCATGTAGGGCAGGGGTGTGCTACAAGTGTGGGAAGGAGGGGAATATCGCGAGGGATTGCCCCAAGGGATTTTCGGTTTGCTTCCATTGCAACCAGACCAGCCATCGGAAGGCCAAGTGCCCACAGCTTCTTCAAGGATCCGCGCAGGGATTTGCACCTGCTGCTAGGACTACCGAGGTTCGGCCGAGGCCCCGAAGGCTCGTGGGAGAGCATTTCAGTTGACGGCGGAGGAGGTCCGCGCGGCGCCCGATGTTGTGGCTGGTATGTATCCTCTTTCATATTTTATTTGAGTTGACTTTTATGCTTATATGATCATATGCGTAGGTACTTTTCTTGTGAATTATGTGACTGCTTTGGTGTTATTTGACTCGGGTGTGAGTCGGTCGTTTGTTTCCATAGCATTTAGTCAGCATATTAGTACCCGTCGAGAGGCATTGGATCGGCCTCTGCGAGTTTCCATAGCTAATGAGCGAGTTGTGTATGCTTCGGATGTGATTCGAGGATGTGTCCTTGAGATCTTCGGTGTGGAGTTTCCGATAGATCTGGTCCCGATCGCGATGGGGGATGTGTGTGTGATAGTGGGTATGGATTGGTTGAGCCGTTATGGAGCGGTGATAGACTGCAAGCTTCAATTGGTGACGATTCAAGACCCTAGTGGGGGAGTTCTTACGGTGTACGGCGAGGGTACACGCACGGGGTCAGCATTTTGTTCGGCCGCAAGGGCGAGTCAGAGTCTACAGCAGGGCTGTAGGGGATTTGTGGCATATGTGATGGATGCGAGGGTTGGTTCAGAGGGACCGAAGTCAGTGGATGATGTCCCGATAGTGCGTGAGTTTCCGGATGTGTTTCCAGAGGAGTTGTCGGGTGTGCCTCCGGAGAGGCAGGTAGAGTTCGGTATTGATTTGGTTCTGGGAGATACGCCTTATCGCCTTGCGCCTTCGGAGATGCAGGAGCTATCCTTGCAGCTCCAGGAGCTGCTGGGGAAAGGGTTTATCAGGCTGAGCAGTTCGCCATGGGGGGCGCCCATTCTTTTTGTCAAAAAGAAGGACGGTTCGCACCGGATGTACATTGATTATCGTGAGTTGAATAAGCTAACGGTCAAGAACCGTTACCCATTGCCGAGGATCGACGATTTGTTCGATCAGTTGCAGGGAGCATCTTGGTTCTCCAAGATCGATTTGAGGTTTGGGTATCATCAGGTGAGGGTGCGGGAGGAGGACGTCCCGAAGACAGCATTTCGGACTCGTTATGGGCATTACGAGTTCGTGGTGATGCCCTTCGGACTCACCAACGCACCAGCAGTGTTCATAGATCTCATGAACAGGGTGTGCAGACCAATGTTGGACCGCTCGGTGATCATGTTCATCGACGACATTCTGGTGTATTCGAGATCCAGAGAGCAGCATGAGGGGCATTTGAGGGAGATCCTCGGAGTTCTGAGATCGGAGAGGCTTTATGCCAAGTTCTCCAAATGTGAGTTTAGGCTACGAGAGGTCCAGTTTTTGGGGCATCTCGTTAACCAGAAGGGGATATTGGTCGACCCGGACAAGATTGAGGCGGTTATGAGGTTGGAGGTGCCGAGATCACCCACCGAGATCAGGAGTTTTCTGGGATTGGCCGGCTATTATTTGCACTAATGAATCTTGTGCAAAATAACCGAGATGAGGAGTTTTCTGGGTACACAGAGGTTGGTTGTTGTTGTCCACTACTAGGATCGTAATTCCCGATAGGGCTCTTGCTAACATTGGCGTTGTTAGCATTCAGTTGAGCCATGACAGCTGCAACGGCTGCCGAGACTGCAGCTTGGAACATAGCTTCATCGAGTAGGAGAGTAGGTTTCTTGCTAGTCGATTGGTTACGCAAGCTCGGAGGCATGGTTTTTCCTATACGGAAAGGAACTCAAGCGGATGAGAGACGATGGTTAACCCTGGACATATCTATCCTTACTATGATAGGCATAAATTTTCCCGTGCCTCGGGTATTGGTTGCCTGAGTGTCGACCTACATCCCTATGATGTAGTCCTGGTATTCAAGGTAAGAGTATGAGTATCGGAAAAAAGCCATAAGATGGGAGTCGTTCTTACTAAGTTACCTTTATATTGGAAAAGGTTTCACTCTCCGGCCTGAAATATTTGAGAACAGTTCGGAACGAACACCGCAGAAAGAGAGGCTCATGAAGGATTATGGCTAAACATTCTCAATAGAGGTGTGGGGATCCGCTCTAATCGTATTACTTGCAACGGGAAAAGGCGATTTACCTAACACATAGCGTGAGTAGTGTAACCACTAACTCACTAAATTGTATTATTTTATGGGTGTATTAGTGTGACGAATCGTGAGGAGAAGACACTTCTTGGGTTCCATGTACTGGTTCCCTCTGTCTACCTCGTATCCCTGACTGGGACCGGCATTGGTTTCCTTCGGGTAGTTACCTATGGTTCTTTTCTTGTGAAGACATATTGAATTTCTACTCCGTCTTACTTCCGAATCCGACTCTGGGTTTCATTTATTCATGATGGATGACTGGAAATCTCGGAAGTTTAGGCGAATTTCTCACCGATGGCCCTAAAAGATATAGGCACTTGGTGAATTCAATAGTCTCGACCTAGTTCATTTATTTCCGAACTGGAAATCTTCTCAATGAACCTCTTCTGGGTCTGAATCAACTCTTCTGTCAAGAACTGAAGTGGATAGGGTTTTCTACATGGTTCGTGCGAGAATGGAAATGTCTAAAGAATCCTAAGAGATTATTAACATTTCACTGGGTGATCCGTATCGAGTCCTGCTACGATTACATAGGGTATACAAATCATATATATCTTAGATCCGATAGGCCTTCGAATATGTGATACTACTCTGTATCCACATCCCAACGAGGAAAAGGAAGTAAAGCGAAACCACACATTCTTAGCCTATGGGATCCTTATTATATATAACCTTGGGAGTATACCCTCTGTAGTTGTAGGTATATCAGTAAGGATCTTTTTAGTTCTTCACACAAGGTTGTCTATGGATCCTAAAATACCCCTATGGTATTTTAATTTCTTGTATGTTTCTTATCTTCTGAATTTGATTCTGGGATTAATGTGAGTCTTTTAGGATTCCAGAATACTCCCATAGTATTTTAAACTTTATGTTAGGCTCTAGCTTTCCTAGTTGGTAAGTTTCAGACCTGTTGCAACACCACTATCACTCCCAAGCACACATTCATCGCATCTCGAATAAATGTAGTTGATCAGGTTACATTTATTCCAGCTTACAATTACATACCTGTCCACGTTTGACGGTAATGCTCAACATCCAAAGACTTTTATTCTTGTTCTTCTTGTGATACTTGTGTTCGAGTGTTTAGATTCTGGATGTTCTTATACTTTGGTAAAATATGGCTATATTTTAAAGTATAATTCTTGGTCAGAGTGTTTTATCCCTATGTATTTATAGGCTGTATATATTTTATGAATTGATATACTTAGATCACTATAAAAAATGATCTGATACCAATCTTTCACACCCCAAAACCGAAACGGCGGAAACGTTCTGGGGTGGATGACGTCATGTCAAGTATCACAACATGTGCAGTATAGTAATCAAAGTACAACAACCATTGCATTAATAGTAATAGTTTTACATGGTTTACATTACATAGAAATATCAAGTAATACAAGTAATAACATAAGTGCAGCTTGGTACTAAACTGTCTTCAGCAAAAGCTCCGGGGATGTACCTGTCTATTGCTGACCTGAGAATACAAGTTATTTGAAAAGCGAGTATCAGCATTTTTACAAATACTGGTGAGTTCATAAGTATTTAGTGGCATTTTATTCAAATAACTTTATGTAAGTAGTAGCTTTAGAATATACAGTGAATTAGAGTTCTTTCCAGAAAATCCTATATTTTCTAGTTAAAAGCAGTCTTCTACCAAGACAGGTCAGAGTTATGTTGTAAAAATTAGTTTTCCCTTAAACACTATCATTATCAAAATACGGGATTTGATTTCAAAGAAAGTAGGAGAATATCAGGGAAAATAACATATGCCTTAGCAATGAAGACTGTTGACTAAGGCAAAAGGAATCATAGACTCCAGGAGAGTATCGAATGAACGACACGCCTGGTTCAGTCTAACCAAAGGAGACACAGACCCCAGACGGTATCAAATGAAAGATACAGCTGACAAGGTCTAAACAGTGAATACAGACCCTAGCCTGTATCAAATGAAAGATATAGCTAGCACGGTCTAAAACAGTGAATACAGACCCTAGAGAGTATCAAATGAAAGATACAGCTAGCACGGTCTAAAACAGTGAATACAGACCCTAGACAGTATCAAATGAAAGATACAGCCAGCACGGTCTAAAACAGTGAATACTGAGATTGTGTTTCCAGCATACAGTGTTATATACCGTTACCTTAAGACCATGAATTATAAGGTAACATGGAGATACTCGTAACCATACTAATCGACACTAGAGTACTTGACGCCTTGCAAGCGTCGGTGTAAATATGACATTTGTCACCCCTTGGCTTGGTAGGCTGTGGACTGTAGCTAGCAGTCAGGGTGCGGGGGTGTCAATCTCGTATAGATCTATACACATAATGTCCTCTCTCCCTACAAGAGACTCTGGTTACCAACTAGACAACGGAGAAGGCCGTGTCCTGAAGATGTATCCCAAACAGTGAATTCTAATGAAAGTGTTGGACTAGTAGTAGAGACTCATAACTGAACCGACCGATGTAAACCTTCATGTCTATACATGTATACATGATATATATAATTAATGATCTAACGACCTTCGGATGGATATCCGATCCCACCAGACCACATCTCAACGAAGAAAAGGAAATAGGGCGAACTAGCCTTCCTAAGTCATTTAATCATTATTTATATAAATATACAAGTACGGACATACTTTCGACTAAGTGGAAGTGTTAACAAGTAAAAGTGAAGTAGAAGCGTTAACAAGTATAAGTGAAGTAGAAGCGTTAACAAGTATAAGTGAAGTAGAAGCGTTAACAAGTATAAGTGAAGTAGAAGCGTATCGTGAAGTAAAAGGGTATCATGAAGTAGAAGCGTATCGTGAAGTAGAAGCGTATCGTGAAGTAAAAGCGTATCGTGGAGTAGAAGCGTATCGTGAAGTAGAAGCGTATCGTGAAGTACAAGCGTATCGTGGAGTAGAAGCGTATCGTGAAGTAGAAGCGTATCGTGAAGTAAAAGCATTAATAAGTATAAGCACTACTAGAAAAACATCCTTTTACGATGCTCATTGCGCGTCGTAAAAGGCTCGGACGACGCGCAAATGCGTGTCAAGGAAGGCCCTGTCATAAAGAGAGACGACGCGCATTTACGACGCTCATTTACGACGCGCATTTACGACGCGCGTATACGACATGCAATGCGTATCAAGGAAGGCCCTGTCATAAAGGAAGACGACACGCATTCGTGTGTCGTAACCTTACGACGCGCGTGTTAATGACACACAATGTGTATCAAGAAAGCCCCTGTCAAGAAAGGCCATGTCATAAATGAAGATGACACACATTTTTGCGTATCATAATTTTAAATGTTTAAAAAAAATATTATTTATAGATTTACTAATTTTCAAATTAAATAATACATTAAAAATCTCATAATACAAAATAAAATACCATAAATAACAAAGATAATTCATTTCACTAATATGTCAAGTACAAATAATTATTCCAATAGTGAGTAAATGTTATTAAAAAATGAACTCATTTATATACAATTGCATCATCTAGCTTACTATGTGCTAACAACTCTCTGTGTGCCAACAACATTAGAATATATTCGGCTATGGGGTTACAACGTTTTCCTGTCTTCATTCTCGAGCATGTAGAGTTGAACCATCAAAATGGTATGCATGTAGCCGGTTGCAGGAGCTTCAGGGGGAGCTATTCGCAATCCTTGGCTTAAAATACCAACATAGTTTGTCAAACGAGAACCTATTAAGAACAATAGATTTCATTAACATCCATGCAAAAGACAGTAATGCCCTTCTCATCTTGCATGAATGATATAACTTAACAGAAAAGGTTTGAAGCTACAATACCATGCTAAAGGAGAATCTTGTTCTTGATTGTATTTTTATATGGAACAAACTTATCAAACCTATGAAAACTTCTTCCATCTCAAGTGCCTAATCCTACATTTTACAAAGTACAAACAAGGCCTCCTAGCAAGTTTTTTCCTACAACCAGAGTACAATGTCAATTTCATGTCAGATATTATAAAAAGACAAAATAAACAAATCAACAAACATATGACTTCATTAGAAAAGGAATCAGAAAAAGGTTTACCTGTAAAATTCAGCAAATAGATCTTTATCGCTAATGTAGGCAAGCAACTTTACTACCTGCAAATTAGTTCAAAAACTCAATCACTTCTGTGTACCATTTGCTGCACAGGAGACTTTCGATGATGATGAGGGCATTTACGTCTTTTGAGCAAACAAAATTTTAACATACCTTCTCAAGCGTGTCCTCAACGGATTCATCGTTCAATTTCTCACTTCCACCATTTTTAAGAATATTATCACAAAATGTAGCAAGTAACTCTGCACTTGAACTTCCAGCAACACCCTTGTCGCAGAATATTTCAAATGCCTCTTTGAAAGCCTAGAGGGGAATTCATTCAAAAGTAAGACCAAGTAATTTTAAATGACAGGAGTGTTTATTTTGATGAAATTACTATACTAACCTTGTGGAAAAGAGTATGGTTCCTGAAACAGTCATTTACATATGCCAGGTACTTGCCATGAAGCTTAATAACTTTTCTAACAAAAACCTGGAGCAAAGTAAGTAAAAATATATAAATAAATAAATAAATAAATTACTAATTTATGCAAATTTCATGTTCTTGTGATTTTACCTGTTACTGTAACCCAACCACATCTCTCTTTTTAGCCTGGAAAAAACAATAAGTTCAAAGTTATTCATCATTGCAACTTTATTTATAAAATTCAATTCTGAATATCTGATAGGAATATGGAATATGGGAGTAGAAAGAAAGAAACATTGATACATATGTAAGAGATAAAACTAACCTGGGTTATGAACACCATGTTAGATGTCAAAGAAAGTCCTTCAAGCTTTAACTGAGAAATATATTCCTGGATTAGGACATTGATCTTTGCCCTAGGCTCTTCCAAACTTTCCTTCATGGGAATAGGAACACGGTCCAAAAGCTTTGCAGGTTCCATCTTCGCATCTTGTCTTACTGTTATATATTTGAACTCCTCACTCAGTGAAAATAATCTGCAAAGCTCAATACCTCAAATAAGTACTAAAATTATAAGATTAATATTTTGGAACAATTTTTTTTGTAACTTACGCTTCTATATATTTCTACTTTTATGTCGTGTGATTACTTTCACTTGAAGATCTCTGAACTAAAGAATTGTGTTGTGCATCAACAGAGCAGACATCTGGTCATTTGGAATCACAGCACTTGAACTCGCTCATGGGCATGCACCATTCTCTAAGTATCCACCAATGAAGGTAATTCTTTTGTTAAAATGACCCTTGTACCCTTATACCCTAACCCCTCATGTCTCGTTTTTTTTTTTTTTTTTTTTTTGCAGGTTTTGCTCATGACTCTGCAAAACACACCACTAGGTCTTGACTATGAAAATAGCCACTTTCTATCATACTTCACCAGATTGTTTTTATCTAGTATTGTAGCTGCAGAATGGACCTGCAAGAAACAGTAAATAGCAGTATTTTTAGACAGCATTGTTGTAGAATAAATATTTATGTGGGGTAAAAAATATCTAGTAGTAAGTGAAGGATTATATATAAAATATGTAAAATAACTCTCATTTTTACTGTCCATGTAGCTGAACTTATTGACATTGCTTGATCTTATTTCGGTTTCTTAGATTTTTGTCAATGAGGGTGCACATACTTACACACTTACACAGAAAAGTATTGCTGTAAAACACTTTAACTAACATTCTTCTCTGTTGTACTTCACTTTTTCTGTGATTGTCTCCTTGATCCACCAACCATCTCCAAGTCAACACAACAAGGGTAAAATTGTAATTTATGCTTATTCACACGGTTGATTTAGTCCAAAAAAGAAACAGGCTTTGTTCATACAACACTTACTCTAGACATACATTAGTGTGCTTTCAACATTTAAACTATTTTTGATACTTTCCTATTTTCTATAGTGATTAAACCATTACACTTTTTTTGACTGATTAAGAAAGAAAGTTTTCCAGCTTTCCCGGATCTGATATCAAGGAAAAATAATATAAAAACATGGATTCGAGTTCATTAATTATCTCACAAAAGATACAAAACATTTTATAGATGATTATCTAGGTTTGAATTGTTCTCAAGTAGGGTTTAGTTCTTTAGTAAGAAATACTACATTATGATAATTTAAACAATTTGACATTATATATACAAAGGAAATATATTTAACCTTGTAATAAAATGTATCCAGAATACAAAACTCCAGCCATTTTTAGCAAATACATGCTTATATAGTCGATCCCCTATCAGCTATTCTGATGTCCAGCTGGAAAGTGCTTCTGATCATGCCTATTACATATATCAGGTATCTAATATTAAAGACTGATCATCGGTAACAAGAATAATGAAAACTCAAAAATTGTAGACAAATAACTACCATGTAAACAAGAACTTACTTCTATATATCTGAGGATTCTAGAAGATAATCAAAAGAACTTCTCAAATTTTGTCAGAAGTAAGATCTAATTGAAGTATGAAATCAGGTTCTTTTTCATTTTTCATCTCCATTTTGCACTTCCATGGCTTCAAAGAAGACTTAACTGCAGAGCTTAGTGAATCCAACTGCTCTTACCTGCAAAGAGTCGAAGGAGGATAATGCATCTTTTGGTCATCATCTTAATTACGAAACAAAAAACTAGGCTTTAAACAAACATGATACGAAAAAAATGGACAAGGTAAATATTATTAATTAAATATGATTGGGAAAGATGGATAAGGTAAGGAGATTGCATGTGGTGGGGTTTAATGATCCCAACATTCAAGAGATACCACAACAGAATCAAGAGGCTTATTTGGAGCCCACTTAGTAAAATATATATAATCACACCAGCACTCTAAGTATCACATTCTTAATTATAAAACTTCCTCAACGCCTCTTGGTCCAACAACCGAGATGGTCCAACAATTGAGAAGGGAGAAGAAAAATCAAGAAACAGGGGTTATTGGTAGAAATTGCTTCGAATATTCAACTTTAAGTAAAGGAATGTGGAAATACACGAACCTTATGGATGTCAGTACCTTTTACCGTAAACTTTCTAAGATATAAAGCTCCATAACTAGAATATTTTTCACCTCCGTTACCAGTTTTTAGTTTGTGTGTTATATCGATGTTATCAGAAATCAAAAACACACGCAATATGTATATGTATATATAGGAGAGAGAGAGAGAGAGAGAGAGAGAGAGAGAAAGAGACATGTAGTTGGTCGTGTATTACCTGTATCAAATAAAAATTGGGGGAATGTTGATTTCATAAGATGACTTTGAAATCGCAATATGTATATGGATGTCCACAAATTTGTTACTAAAACCTGGAGAATCGACCTAGGTTTTCCCTGATTTGTGTTTGAAAAACCATTTGTGGTGGGTAATGGAAGAGAGAGAGAGAGAGAGAGAGAGAGGTTTCTTATAGATAGGGCGGGGCGGCGAACGCGTTGTTTGATAATAATGATAAGAAGGAGATCGAGTAGAGATCCGATGAGAAGATTAGCAAGCAGCAGAGAAGCAGATCGGGGATGAGAGAGGAGGGAGAGGGGAGAATCAATTGAAGGTAGAAAAGAACAAGGCGGGTTTTCAAAATTTTGGGGATTTCATTTTCCCCCGTATCTACTAAAGGCGCGTTCATTAAAATTATAAAGCGACACTTATAGAGGGCGCACATTTAAGATATAGTGCCCTCCGTGTTTTTAATTTTTTTTTTTATATTACACTAGTTTAAGGGCACTCAGTAATGCGTGACCTAAATCCTTAAGATTTTTGAAGAGATGACACTTTTTTAATGTCGCTCTCTAATGCGTAACATAAATCAAAGAGCGTCGTGTTTTGCATGTCGTAAAAGGGTCTTTTTCTTGTAGTGAAGTGAAGTAGAGGCATTATCAAGTATAAGTGTATCACGAAGTGAAAGTATAACGAAGCAGTAGTATCTAACCAAGTAGGAGTATGAAAACATGGAAGAAAACTTTGGGAAAACCTTTGTGCTTAAGAAAATCACGACTTGGTATTCTATTGTAAAACAAGTTTGAAAACCTTTATAAATCCTTTGAAACCTTTCATAAACACATTTTGGTTATAACTTTGATAAAACAATATGAGTAAAGATTTGAACAAGTAAAGACGTTTTAGAAAACCATTTATAGTATCATACTTGGTAAAACAGTTGACAGTGTAGTAATTCCTTGTGCATGCGGGTTATCAATCACATGTAATTGATATGATAACTGGCATGTTTAACTTGTATTCCCCCCCCCCCCCCCATAAAAACATGTAAAAATATTTAAAAGGTTAATTCAGGGGTATGAACTCACCTGAAACGGGTAGATCGGGTGAAGTGTCGGGTGAGCGTTTGATGTCAAGTAAGGACTTGTACACCCTGTAAGACCCTAGTAACATATGAGATATATGTTTTACAAGTAATTAGTGACTTATATTCTTATTAAAACATTTAGATATACTAACTTGATGAAAGGTCTTATGGTTGAGTGCTAGAAGGTTAATGAGTTGCATGGAAGGAGTGTATGACCTTACATTGGAGTGTACTCTCCTAAAACCCACCCTAAGTGAGTTTACGGTTGGGAGGCCACATCCCCCATGATTTTACGGCCGTAAACTCATGGGAGGGGTGTTTTTGATAGCTTTCAAGTCTCATATGGATTTAGAAGTGGTTCTAGGGAATTATACAAGGCCAAAGGGATGTCTAAGGGTCCAAGAGCTTACTCCCTTGGAGTTTACGGCCCAAAGGCCACTCCTTGGGAGTTTACGGCCGTAAGCCCCATGGCTTAGGCCGTGAACTCTTGTGCACCCTCAATCTTTGATTTTAAAGTCCTTGTTTCAATCCCAACAATTTCTAGTGAAGGTATAGGGCCATTTAGGGGACTTAAACTCTCATTTGACATGGTTTGGGGGAGTTTACGGTCTAAGCATATGCTTGGACCATAAACTCTAGTTTTCCCCTCAAATGATGATGTTTAATTGTTCCAAACTCGAAATGGAAATTCCCTAAGCCATATCTCAAGCCTAAACATGATTTGGAAGTGTTTTTGGGGCATTTTTGCATGGTTAGAGGGTGTTTACGGACTAAGCATGTGCTTGGGCCGTAAACCCTATTTTATACCCTAAAAATTATTGTTTTGAGGCTTAAACACTCCTAGGTAAATTCCACAACTAGTATCTAAGCTCGAAAGAAGGAAAACCGGGACATTTGGCACCATTTTAGGTGTTTACGGCCTAAGGAGGTTCTTAGGCCGTAAACTCCCTTTTTCCAACTTTCATGAGTGATTTTTGGGTTAAAACACAATTCAATGATGTCTAGAATAAGTTAGGATAAGAGGACTTACGTTTTGGAGGCGGAAATTTGCGGTTTTGGAGTCGAAAATGAGTTAGAGAGAGAGTAGAGAGAGAGTGGAGCTTGAGTGGTAAAAGAGTTCTAGGAAGTGTTCCACCTTCCTTATATAGGTCTCGGGTGTTGCACCCGGTATACGACTACCCTATGCTAAAGCTTAACGAGGTTTAAACTTTTTACCCGGGTTAAATGGTCGTATTAATATAACTTTATTCCATTAAATGGAATGAAATTTTACGAGTTATATTTATTTTGCTATGATAATAATCACATGAAATATAAATAAATAAATAACTATTTATTTATTTGACGACCCCATATTAACGGAACTTTTATAAAATTGAATATTCTGTTAACGGAAACGGGGTAATATAACGGAATAAACTTTGGGTTGCCACATCGTCCGTGGGCGGGATGCGTACCATTTTGATGGAGGAGGCTCATCGATCGAAATTCTCAATCCATCCCGGGGCCACTAAGATGTTTTTGGACCTGAAAAAAGGATTATTGGTGGCCCTGTATGAAGAGGGATGTCGCATGGTTTGTAGAGAGATGCTTGACATGTCGCGGGGTTAAGGCCGAGCATCAGCGTCCACATGGTAAGTTGCAGCCATTGGAGATTCTCGAGTGGAAATGGGAACATATTGCCATGGACTTCATCACCAAATTGCCAAGAACCGCGAGGGGTGTCGATGCAATTTGGGTGATTGTGGACAGGTTGACGAAGAGTGCTCACTTCCTGGCCATCAGTGAGAGCTCTTCTGCGGATAAGTTGGCAGAGATGTACGTGAGAGAGGTGGTATCGCGGCATGGAGTGCCGATTTCGATTGTCTCAGATCGAGATGTACGTTTCACTTCCAGATTCTGGAATAAGTTTCATGAGGAATTGGGTACGAAACCGCATTTTAGTACCGCATACCACCCACAGACCGACGGGCAAAGTGAGCGGACGATTCAGACGCTCGAGGACATGCTCCGAGCATGTGTGTTGGATTTCGGCGGAAGTTGGGACACGTATTTGCCCTTGGCAAAGTTCTTTTACAACAACAGCCGTCATTCGAGCATCGGCATGCCGCCCTTTGAGCTGTTGTATGGGAGGAGGTGTCGGACCCCTATTTGCTGGGGAGAGGTAGGGCAGCGTGTGATGGGTAGTACCGAGATTGTGCTACGGACGACAGAGCAGATCCAGTAGGTCAGACAGAGGTTGTTGACCGCTCAGAGTCGTCAGAAGAGTTATGCGGCCAGACGCCGGTCCGAGCTTGAGTTTCAGGTCGGCGACTTTGTGCTCCTGAAGGTCTCTCCTTGGAAAGGAGTGATCCGATTCAGGAAGAGGGGCAAGTTGGGGCCCCGATATATTGGTCCTTTCAGGGTAATCGCGAGGGTAGGCAGGGTAGCCTATCGTTTGGAGTTGCCAGCAGAGTTGGGTCAGATTCACGACACTTTCCACGTGTCGCAGTTGCGAAAGTGTATAGCCGACGAGTCGGCAGTAGTGCCACTAGAGGATATTCAGGTGGATGCGAGCCTGAATTATGTTGAGAGACCAGTGGCGATCAGGGATCGGAAGATCAAAGTCCTGAGGAATAAAGAGGTGCCACTGGTGCAGGTCCAGTGGCAGCATCGGAAAGGGTCAGAGTTGACTTGGGAGTCGGAGCGTGAAATGCATGAGCAACATCTAGAGTTATTTGCAGAATGAGACTTCGAGGGTGAAGTTTGATTCTAGTAGGGGAAAATTGTAACATCCGGACTCCCAGGTATTATTTTATTCTTTTATTTTTTTTGGGTATTGTGAGGAGACTCGGCAAGTTGGGTATTTAAGACCTATTTAAAGGGCCTTATGGCCGTCATTTGCGGCCACTAACCCCAGAGAGAAACCCTAAAGAGATCTTGAGCGTTTTGGGAGAGAGAGGAGGCCATTGTTAACCTTTGAAGCATTGTTTGGCAAGGCAAAGGAGGTTCTAGCTAAGAGGAAGCAAGGGAGGTGGACATCCTTTGAATTTGGAGCTCAGAGCATCACTTTGGAGGTAATATTTTGGCTCCCTTTCTGTTGTTATGATGAACATGGAGGTTTAGGGTTTCTTGACCCCCTTTGTTGGTTAGATTTGATGTCCATTTCGTCCCTATTTGTGATGAGGCTTGGAATGGGATCCATAGAGGTCCAGAGAAGCTTTATTCCTCAAGCTTTATGAGGATTCATGGGAGTTTTGACCATGGGTTATGAAATATGGGGCTAACACATCATATAGGAGCAAATAGATGTTGTTTGAGCATCAAGGTTTGGACTTTACGTGATTATCATGCTTGGGGAGGCCAGATCTATGATTTAATGGAACAGATCTGACCTCAGAAGTGGTTTTAAGTTTATGCATGGCATGAACTCGCCGAGTCTGAAGAACAGACTCGGCGAGTAGTTCCGAAGTTTGCCCGTAATCACTCAGTGAGTGGACTTGTCGAGTTGAGGGAACAACTCAGTGAGTCAGGGTGAGTCAGGCGGGCTGACTTCAAGCCGGAACTCGCCGAGTTGTTCTTGAGACTCGGCGAGTTGAGTCGTGGTGGCCCCGCGATTCATGCCAGGTGGAACTCGTCGAGTCAGGGAGGTACTCGGCGTGTCAAGAGAGGATCTAAGAGAGTCAGTGGACACGTGTAGACTCGCCGAGTCGCCCTAGTGCACTCGCCGAGTTCGGTCAAAGTTGACTGTTGACCTTGTTGACTTTTAGGGTTGAGTACAGTTGTATTTATGAGTGTATTACTTTATGTGATTAGGCGGAGGCTAGATCACACTTATTCCGAGTCAGATATTTATCGAGACATCGAGGTGAGTCTTCTCACTATACGTTACCTAGAGTGGTATATTGTGTATACCAGAGGGTCCTATGTGTTATGTATGAGATTATGTGTTATGTGTTATGTGTATGTTGTATGTTGTTATAGACCAGACCTAAGGGTCCAACGATACAGACCGGGCCGGGGGGGGGCAACGAGCTATAACCGGACCAGAGGGTCCATCGAGCTACGGGACTGGAGGGTCCCGCTGAGATACATCGACCGGAGGGTCGTATTATAGCCTTGAGGGGCGTATGTGTTGTATGCGGTATTTTGGGGAACTCACTAAGCATTTATGCTTACAGTTGTTGTGTGATGTGTTTCAAGTACCAGTGATGAGCGCGGGAAGGCGCCGGCATGATTCGTACACACTTGAGGAGTTTATGTTTTGGATTTTGGGGAGATGTTTTGTGATAAATACATTTGATACAATATGTTTGATGTTATTTTGTGAGTAAATGAATGTTTTGAAAATGAAAAATTTGTTTTAAAAATTTACGTTGTTACAAGTTGGTATCAGAGCCTTGGTTTGAGGGATTCGGATGCATCTTCGGGCGCATCTGAACTCAAACTAAGGATTTGAGAAAAAAATTGCTAATGAAGTAAAACTTTTGAGAAGAGTAAAAAGAGTTTTGAGACAAACAGAGCGGAGCCGTGTGTACGATCAGTCAGCGCCCGAACGGTGAATCCCCCAAAAGTACCCTTACATTATGTGTTATGATATATGTTATGTTATGCATACTAGAATAAGCTAGGTATACATATTATGATATATGTTATGTGATGCCTTAGCCTAGGATATTTCTGCTGCTGAGATGCTTGAGAGCGAGTAGATAGCAGTTAGGAGCTCATGAGAGTAAGGTACTTGTAATCCAAGATCCAAGGAGGAGGACTTGGAGTGAATACTGATGCGGTGTGGTCAGTAGTATTGGGCCCGTACTACTGAAGACACCGGATCAGTGGGCAATCCAAGTAAGAATCTTTTGGACAACGGAGGACAAGTAGGGTTGCGTCATCGAGTATGTGGTACGATGGGGGGACTCACTAAGCTTCGTGCTTACAGTTTTCAGTTTTGGTTTCAGGTACCTCTTCAGCGAAGGGGAAGGAGCTGGCACAGTAGCGGCACATCATACACACACACATTGGATTTCTGCATTATGAGATGTTCTGGGATTGTACTCTGACATTATTATTATTTTCATGTTTTGGGTTTTCAGACACGAGATATGTTTTATGAAATGATATGATCGGATGATGTTTTACTACAAATGTTTTACAAACCACTTATTTTAAATGAAATTTTTGGGCGTGAAAATTGGGTCGTTACACCTTGATGGATCAGCTCGCTATTGGCTAACCAACCTTCCCCCCGAAGAACATAAGTAGTTTTGAAGAACTATGTATGAAGTTTTGCAACAACTTTATACAACAATAGAGGGTCCATCAAAAGGCTCATGCCATATTTTCTTGTAGAGAGAGGGAAGGAGGGTCTAATAAAGCTTATTTCAAATGATTTAATGAAATAAGCAGGAAGATGCCCACAAGAGATGTGATCATCACTACTTTCACGTATGGATTGTTAGAAAGGGAATTAGTTCGCAAGTTAGTAAGGAGAGAGTGGACTAACACCAAAGAGCCGATAAGAAAAGTTAATAGGTTCCTCGGGCGAGAAGAAGCAAATGTAGAAAATATATGCATGAGGAAAGGAATTGAACCTGCCGCCGTCAAAACGTAAGGAGAGAAACTTACCTGTATCATCAAGGTTCGGGCAGGATAACCTAAATTCCACGGGGAGATATCTGAGACATGTACGAAGATATAAAACGAGGTACCATAACAAGCTAGCCTTACCAACATGAGGCTTATGAAATACGCCCCCAAAAGAAGCCAATAAAGGAGGATAGCGGGAAGACTCATAAAAGGTATCCTCTATACCCCAATCAATACTAAGATTTTCATAAGAAAATGGACAATGCCACTATTTACTGTAAAGTATGAAGAGAGAGAAGTAAAGAAATAAAACCACTCCGTCCATGGAAACCCCGGACCATCAGAAGGAGGATATATTGTATACGATACCGAGGTTATGATGCCGCAAATAGGAGATAGGAAAATCGCCAATAAAGAAAAGGAAGTGGGTTGAGCTAGAGTTCACATCGAGTGATCCCATCCCGCTGAATCATCAGGGAACGGAATGAACGGAACTACAGGTAATCAAGGGGTCAGCAGGGAAGGCCCTCATCCATAGATTATATGTGGACAATAGGAGCTCGGTGAATATAATATACGACCATTGACCCAACTTCTGGAAGAGATTAAAGGTTTTGTGAAACCTGCTACATCGACAATCATAGGTTTCACGGGACAATCTAGGCATGAGCAAACGGACCGAACCGAACGGAACCGACCAGACCCGGGAACCGGCTTCGGCCAAAATCAAGAACCAAACCGGCCCAGCGGTTCTACCGGTTTTGGTTCCGGGTCCGGTTTTTGTCGGGTTTTTAATTTTGGAACCGGTTTGATTTGACACGTTTCCTTGCAGGACTTGTAACTCGTTCAATTTTTAACCAAATCAAGCGTTTTTATAGTCTAAACTTAACTACAAAACCCAAACTACGCGTAGGAAAAAAATTCATGTCAAAAAACTTAAATTGAGTGAGTTATGCGCATTTGAACAACAAATTCAAATTACGTTTAATAGTTGTAACATAAAAAATTCTGATTTGACACGCTTCCTTGCGGGGCTTGTAACTCATTCAGTTTTTAACCAAATCAAGAGTTTTTATAGTCTAAACTTAACTACAAAACCTAAACTACGTGTAGGAAAAAGAATCAGGTCAAAAAAACTTAAATTGAGTGAGTTATGCACATTTGAACAACAAAATCAAATTACGTTTAATTGTTGTAACATAAAAAATTCTGATTTGACACGCTTCCTTGCGGGGCTTGTAACTCATTCAATTTTTAACTAAATCAAGAGTTTTTATAGTCTAAACTTAACTACAAAACCTAAACTACATGTAGGAAAAAAATTCAGATAAAAAAAACTTAAATTGAGTGAGTTATGCACATTTAAACAACAAAATCATATTACATTTAATTGCTTAAACATAAAAAAAGTTCTGATTTAACACTCTTTCTTGTGGGGCTTGTAACTCATTTAATTTTTAAGAAAATCATTTGTTTTTATAGTCTAAACTTAACTTCAAATCATAATCTACATATAGGAAAAAGATTCAAATCAAAAAAAAAAAAAAGTTAAATTGAATGACTTATGCAACTTTCAAAATTTGAGTGAATTATCCTGTCCGGTTCCCGGTTTTGCGCCGGTTCCAACGACCAGTTCTTACCGGGTCCCGGTTCCAAAAATTGACAAAATTATAGTATCTCGGGTTCCAGTTCCGGTTCCGGCCGATTCCCCGGTCTATATGCTCATCCCTATTCTACATTAACTTCAATTTACTTTTACCCCATCCCTTCTCTTTTTTTTTTACCAAAATGCACTTAATCCAATTCGGGGGAAAAAACTACTCACTATAACAAAGATTCAAACTTTTATCAAATAGTCACCCTCTCAACATCTAGAAACAGATCTAATAAGGTCCAAGAAAACTTCACAGATGTTTTCATGGATTTATATTTTTGGGGTTTTTAAGCAAGAAACAAAGTAGTTTTCCACATCAGCACAGAAAGAGTAACCATCCAATTTCCAATGAACTTGATAACAAATTAATAGCAAGCATTCTTAACTAGTTGTCAAAAAAGAATTATACCAGAAAAAAAATAAACAAAAAAAATAAAAGGAAAAGGAAAGGACAGCAATGATTTATAGAAGCTTTTCCTCTACAAACAGAAATTTGAATGAAAAAAATGAAGGAACCAAAGCGATTTAAGAGATTGAAGTATGTCTTTTTTTGATATGATTTGCTTTTTATTTCCCTTTTCATGAAAATTGAGTTCTTGAATCATAGGAAATAATCAGGAGTCCTACGTGTCACATCTGGTTCTCCCCTCCTTGGAGCTGGCTCAAACTGCAATTTTTTTTTAAAAAAAATCCATCATTTTTAAGTAAGTTGAGCATCATATAATTTGTAACACAAGTCACATGTAAATATAGTATAAGAAATTATATGTAACTTTATAGAAAAATAATAATTTAAAAAAAAAAAAAAAAAAAGACAAACCTGGATGAATGTGTGACCCTTGCAATCATCTACTTCAAGAATGGAAGCCATATTCCCACATCGGTAGCAATAATTAGGTGCACTAAATATAGTCACAACTTTTTGTTCCTATTAAAACAAATTGATTAAAAAAAATAGTGACAAAATTACATGTCAAAAAATAAAAAGAAAAAAAAAATGGTTACATGACCCCAGTTGAACCCTTCCATAACAAGCTGGTGGGCCCTAGCAATGAGCTTCAAGCTGTTGGTATGGTTAAATTGCTCAGATATGTCCTGACATAAATAAAATAAAAATAAAAAAATGAAGTTTATAAAATTATAATTTATAATAAAAAAAATATATGAAATGAAAATATGAAATACTTGGCCAAATGTATATCCAGCTCCACGAGGAGAGATACCCCAGCCACAACGATCATCAGGATCAGACCATAAAAGGTCACACATGGGGCCCTCATGAGGCACTTCTTGAACTCGATCAAAGTTTCTTATGTTATCAAGTGTTTCTATTGAAGGAGATAATCCTCCATGAAGACAAAAGATTTCAGACTCAACCTATAAATATACATATATATGTATGTATCATAAGAGAAGGGTAAAATGGTCATTTACTATCCAAGTTAACAAAATAAAATAAGGGAATGTTTCCAGATGATATCTAAAAGTTCACAAATAAACAATTAGAGAGTAATTTTTATCCGGCATCATTGTTTGAACAGAAGGGTAAAATGGTCATTTATCAAGAGAACATATTAACAAAATAAAATAAGGGAATGTTTCCGATTTATATTTAAAACTTCCCAAATAAACAATTAAACAGTAATTTTTATCCGGTATCGTTGTTTGGACAGAAGGGTAAAATCATAATTTTACTAACCAATGCATCATTATTTCGACAGAAGAGTAAAATGGTCATTTACTAATCAAGTTAACAAAATAAAATAAGAGAATGTTTCCGATTTATATCTAAAAGTTCCCGAATAAACAATTTAACAGTAATTTTTATCTGGCATCATTGTTTGGACAGAAGGGTAAAATGGTCATTTATCAAGAGAACATGTTAACGAAAAAAAATAAGGGAATGTTTCCGATTTATATCTAAAAGTTCCCAAATAAACAATTAAACAGTAATTTTTATCTAATATCGTTATTTGGACAGAAGGGTAAAATGGTCATTTTACTAACCAATGCAGTGAGTGGAAAGTAGTCAAATAGATCCGTAAATGTCTTCCACACGCTAGCATTACCATATCTACAAAAAAAAATGCAACAAAAAATAAATTCAAGTTTGGAGAATTTTAAGGTGAAAAATACCTTATAATCCTCTAATCATTCATTATTGAAGGGTATATTAGATTATATACCAATGATTAAAAAATGTTTTTTTTTTGGAAAAAGATGATTAAAAGAATGTAGGAACTCACTTTCTTAGGCATTCATCATAAAACCCATAAACTTGAGTGATCTGGATAAACATAAACATTATAACTTATGTTATTTTATATCAAATAATACATATTTAAATGCATAATAAATTAAAACTACATTAAAAATATATATATATATATATATATATATATATATATATATATATATATACCTGCCTACTTTCATGGTTTCCTCTTAAGATAGTAATTCGTTGTGGGTAACGCACTTTGAGAGCCACCAAGAGCTGAATGGACAAAAAACTCGTATGAAAATAGATGAAATTACAAAAATACCCTCTTAAGTTTACAAAAAAAGTATTGGTGGAAAACTTACAGTCACTGTTTCAACTGAGTAATAACCACGATCAACATAATCTCCCATGAATAAGTAGTTTGTATCAGGGCACTATATAAAGAACAACATAATCAGCTCTTATAAGTTATGTCAATTGTCATATCATTTTATCATCATTACATAACACACACCTTTCCACCAATCCTAAAAAGCTCTGCAAGATCATGAAATTGTCCATGAATATCCCCACAGATTGTCACTGGGCTTTTAACAGGCTGCAAAAGACATGAAGAAACAAATCTAAATTCTTTAATCTCACATTTTTGGTATTATTAAATGATTATGAAAAGATACCTGGACATTGCTTTCTTTCATCAGAATCTCCTTCGCCTTATCACATAATGACCTAACCTGAAGAACAGGAAAGGGGAAACTACACGGAATCACAACAACATTTGATATGATTGGTTAAAGGTGATAAAATTTAAGAATAAGAGTATATTATAGAGCACATACCCCATCAATCGATCATGAACATTATACAATCATGTCCGAATTTCAATTACTATAATTCGAAAAAAAAAACTAAACGGATGTATATCGCAAATTAAACATATTGTTCATGCACATATGCATAAAATATGTCATATATATAATCTCCAAAGGATTTTCATTGGAAATATCGAAGGAATTCCATAACTGAAAGAAAAAAGCTTCGTACTTTACGCAATAGATCTGACCCAAGCAGATCTGCCTAACTCAAATCTATTAACCCCGTAAATCATCTCAAATCATCAGATTAATCACAAACGAAACCCACAAAACAACCCATCCTTAAATCAAAACGATAAAAACGAGATTTGGAATGTAATAACCTCTTGTTCGGACAAGGGTTTGCACTGCATGAGCTGGGAGATATGTTCGTCGACATTGCGATTAACGCGCTGCATAACTGGATCGAAGCTCATGATTTTTTTGAATTCGTGGCCAATCGAAGGATTTGTTTATTCAAAATCTTGTGGATGGCGAAACATAACCAAAAGGAAAACGATGAGCGAGTGAAGAAGACAGTGGGGGAGCGATGGGATTGGGTGGTGGTGAAAACCGATACAAAATCGAAAAAGAAAAAATGAAAATTGAAACCCTTGACTTGTTATTTTTCCCTTTTTTCTTCGATCACCACAACCTTTTCCGGTTTTCTAAATATTTCGAAATTTGAAAAAAAAAAAAAAAAAAAATATATATATATATATATATATATATATATATATATATAAATAAATAAAAAATAATAATAATAAAGACTCTCTTGTCTTGTAATGGAGCTTATTTGGGGATTTACGATTTATTTTTAATTTCGTATTTCGTAAATTGGAAATACCCATGTTGTGGCATGCTACAATCCGAACTTGATAACAATAATAATTGGTAAATCGTAGTTAATAATGTATTAAATTTAAAATATTTGTTTATAAGAAATATGTTAGCATGTCGGATCCGACGAATAACACAGGGTTAATAATAACTATTATTTGTTATACAAACGGAAGTAGTAAAGGTAAGCGCGATTTACCATCGAGGACACAAACTAAAGGTTTATGTATGTTTATGTGTTTTTGTGCAAGGCACATTTGTCCGAACAATAAAAGAAAATAGAGTTTTATTTATAAACAAACACAAGAAAACAAAAAACATCATAAAAAATAATTTAAAAAAAAAATCATAAATAAATATGATACAGTTCTGCGTTGACTTTTCTAATTATGCAAGTAATTTCGAAGTGGTTTTAAGTTGTGTCTACCGAATTTGGTACCGGAAGATAGTAACAAGCTCTAGTGTCTTTTATTTACCAAGTTGTTTAATTAAAACAAGTTTTTTGAATTAAACCTAACATTTCTAATTTAATCTAAACAAGCTCTTAAAATTAAGTTGAAATATTGCATTAAGTTTTATATAAATATTTTCAAACAATGTTTATTCATTCTTGTAAGCTCGGGAGTCCAAACTTTGCATTGATATTCAATCTCATCACATAACCAATTTGATGTATGTTGCTTATTGTCAATTCGTAGAAAAATTACAAATTTCACAAATTGAATAATTTGATTAAGTTAGCCCTTATTCAAGTGGCTAATATGAAATGAATTAAAATCAAACATTTGGTTGAATCAAAAATGAGATTTGCTTGATAGAAACAAAAATTAACAACAAATCATATGATTACCTACATGTAACACTCGATTCGGGGTACTACTTCTTTGGTCCTTTAAATTTGAGAAAAATGACAAAATTGGTCCCTCGTACGTTGGGCGTACATTTGGTATGCTTAGCGTACGAGATCGTTTTGGTCACGAGGATTCAACTACGTACGATGGACGTACGTGGTGTACGTTGGGCGTACAACTGCCAGGGTCAAACCTTAATTTTTAGGGTTTGAACCTTATTTAAACATCATTATAGTCTGTGGACCCCTACCCTCATCAGCCTCCATTGTTCATTTCGTCCCATTGAAACCTTAATTCATTCCTTGAGTGTTCCTGAGCTTTGAAAGTAACTTTGTGGCATTTTTGTGTGTATTTAATAAGAAGGAGCTTGGAGACCAAGCATTTTTGGAGGTTGAGCTTTTAGATCCAGAGTATTCATCAACTTTGTAAGCTTTAGAATGTATAAAGTTCTTACCTTGATGATTCATTTTAATAGTTTGAAATTAGGGCTTGTTTGTGAGCTTTATTTGGTCTCATGGGTTCTCCTTGTGAGTTTGAGCAACTCCATGAGTCAGATATGTTACATATTAGCCTCCTTGTTGTTTATGATGCATAAAAATGTCATCTTCATGGTAGTTATTGGTCTATGCATGAGTTTGAGTTCTTATTATGAGTATTGTTGGACAAAATGGATGTTGGGATTCATTAAGACATGTTAAGGGTTAAATTTGCCATCTTTATGTATTAGAACCCTAAAATGGAAGAGATCTGAGAGTTGGACCTTATGATTGAATGGACTAAGCACTAAATGGCTTTGGGTGGCAAGCAACCTAGTACGTTAGGCGTACCAAGGGGTACGTTACACGTACTAGCGATCGGTCTTAGATGTCTAACTCTGAACGAATAAGAGGAACAAATTTCATCTTGAATACATACGCCTATCAATGTAGTTCATGTCATACCCAACGATGGCCCTTATGACTATCTTTTTACGGAACATCGTTAAACCATGTCAAAGCACAAAAATTCTTACACTTCAAGTCTCATATATGTATCTCAGGTCTAAGAATACAAAGATACAACCTTCTGTTGGATTAAGTGTCTAGTCCCATAACTATAATTGGTATGTACTTTACCCGATAGTAGCATGGTCCTTTTAGGTTGCCTTCACCGGAGCAATTTGATATGATGGATATTTGAGAAAGATGTTACTTGTGATTTATTAATATATTATATGAATAATATACTAATTGAGAAATCATATTATTTAATTGGTATTGATCAATAATTAATTTGGAATTAATTTAGTGATCAAAAGAAATTGATTAAATTTACGGGGACTGATTAGGTAAATTAGTAATACTTATAGTTTGGGCCAATGATTCATGTTTGATTAAGAATGGGCTAAACCTATATGAGAGTCCATTAAGGTTTACTCCAAAGGGCCTATGAAATGTGAAGAGTCATGGTGAATTAGGGTTTGCATGGAAGAAACCCTAGGAATTCCACACTATAAATGTAACCCCTAACACCCTAAAATCGGTGCCCATGCATTCCAAGGAAAAGTACTAGCCGATTTTGTGCTTCATAACCTCTCTCTCATAAGCTTCCTCTTGCTTTTGGTGTTTGTAACACATTAGAGGTATCACACTTGAGGTACTAAGCTCTTGAAAGGCCAAGGATTACAAGCTACAACAAAGAGGTATTCTTCTACCTAGTTTTTATGTTGTATATCTCCAGTTGTATGCTAGCTAGGGTATATGCTTTGGAAAAACGAATGTTGCATGTATAACTTGAGAAAACTTAGATCCAAAGCATCTAGGGTTGTATGTGCACCATAGGATTGTTATAGTGCTCAAAACCTATCAGTGGTATCAGAGACTATGATGTTTTCTGTTATATTGATGCAATTGTGTTATTTTCAAAGCTGGAAAAAATTGATTTTTTGCCTCTAACTATTGGACTCGACAAGTCCCATGAGGGAACTCAACGATTTGGTCCAACTCGACGAGTCCATGCCTTGAACTCGACGAGTTGGATCATCTGTTTGTAGTTTTTCGAGTTTCTTGGCCAAAATTGGATTAGAATCATTACCACAAACTATTTTGTATCATAAAATTTGATTTTTTTGATATGGTAGTGATTATTCTCATCCAATTAAAAGACAATTGTCAAATTTTAAGATAATTTGATTATATGATAAGTTGATTATTTGTATTATTTAATTTGAATTGTCTTGCTATATGAGTTGAATTATGTCAAATTAGTAAGAGATAAAATTATATGATTATTTTATTAGTTTGATCTAAAAGATTTTGAAGAGTTTAAAAATTTTCCTTCAAGTTTTGGAATTTGAAAAGTCTTAATTATGACACATTAAATTCTAAACTCTAGAATTTTAAAAGTATAAAACTCAACCCTTATACAAATATTTTATAGCAGGAAATATAGGATTTTCTGGAGAAAACGATTTTCTACGATTTTGATAACGATAAACCCGAACTTACGAATATTTTATAGCAGAAAATATAGGATTTTCTGGAGAAAACGATTTTCTACGATTTTGATAACGATAAACCCGAACTTACGAATATTTTATAGCAGAAAATATAGGATTTTCTGGAGAAAACGATTTCTACGATTTCGATAACGATAAACCAGAACTTACAATTATTTTGTAGCAGAAAATATAGGTTTTTCTGGGGAAAACGATTCTTTTACGATTTCGATAACGATAAACTAGAACGCAGACACTCAATTTTACTTGATAAGAGGAACATGATTTTCAACCATATTTCCTTTTGGAAAATAAGGGATTTTTCTTGAGACGGTTGATTGTTACTATTCAAAAGAACTATTCCTGGATACAACTCGCTTTTACAAATCACACTACTTTTCAAAATCACTCCTTATAAGGATGAACAAAAGTAATGACATGCACACATATATCCATGATTTTCAAGGCAAGACTTCAAACGATTTCATAGAAAATATATGATTTTCTGAAAGTACAACGAGAACGATTCTAAACAACTGTAAACGATTTTATACAAAAATGCTTATGAACTCACCAACTTTTTAGTTGACACTTTTCAAAACGACTTGTATTCTCAGGGATCTAGTAAGCAGGAAACAAGGGACACTGGTGCAAGATCATTTAGCTATAGTTTGGATTCTTTTCTACTTATGTATCTTTTGTGTAACTCGAAGAACAAATACAATATGTAAACAATGTAAGTTTGTTATCTCGATGTATGATGTTTGGATTGCTCTGTTTCATTTATATTCAATTATTATAATACTGCACAATGAAGTCACCCGCCTTCGGACATTTCCGCCGTCTGGTCCGGGGGTGTGACAGATTGGTATCAGAGCATTGTTTACAGTGAACTGGTATATCTAGCCATACATGATATACAACTATAAATACAATGGGACTAAAACAAACTCTGTCTAACAGTATACTTTAAGAAGATAAGTATTTTATAAAAAGTATACATAATTGCTAACCCAGTATCATAACGAGAAGAAACCAAAAGTAACTTAAGGTTGAACACTATAGTCAAACCTGGGCAGTTATGTAATCATATCTGGGATCAATATAGCCTGATCAACTATATTTATCTGAGATATGACCAACATGTGCTTGGGAGTGATGGTGGTGTTGCAACAACCCTAAAACCTAACAACTATGCACACAAGAGAATACTAGAATTCGAACATCAAGTTTAAAATACTATAGGAGTATTTTAGGATACTATAAACCCCTCACACCTAAAATATCCCCGTATATCTCGAGCCACGACTCTTGCACAAACGACGTAGTTGAAATTCCTCACCCAGACTTCTACAACTCTATCACGATGATTTGCGGACGGGGCAAGGAGAAACCAAAAGAATCCCAAGAGGAAAATCAAGAAATGGATCCTAAGGGATACCTAGAGATGAATTGTGAAAGGGAGAATTACGATTAAGAACCCAACAAGGATAAAAGCGCCAAGGAAACCCTTGATGAGCTTTACCCAACTGAGAGTGGACCGAGACCCTTTCACCTTTTTCTTCCCAGACACATAAACACCCTATATAGGTACTCCTGGAATAAACATACCTAGAAATAAAATGATACCCACGCGAAAACAAGTTGAGCAACTAACTCCTACCCGGTTCAGGGCACATCTCCACAAAAGGCAATCCAATCCACAATCGACGCGCACCAAACTCCGATAGCCAACACCCTCACGAATCAGATGTCCGTTTGGGTCACGAGTAACCCGAATTGACTCCCAGTTTCCAACCCTCCGTCATGGAGTAATGGAGACCATATGCAAAACCCGGTGTGCAACAGTGTAAATCCGATCCCCCACAAGTAACAAGAACGTCATTCCAAATGACTTACAAAACCCATCAGTAGGACCAGAGAACTATGTAGACCATGCACACTCCTTAAAAGATGAGATGGTCATTTGGAGACCACCGCTCACAACAATCGAGGCTAGGATAACCTTAACGGTGTAAGGAACACAAAAAGGGCACCCTTAATATAAGTGGAATGGCCAAGCACTTTGTGTGCCAAGAGAGGATCGCCACACTACTCGCTTTAGGTTCATAATGCCTTTAATCGCAACCAGTAGTAGTAAACCAAGGGGAGTACGTCCTCCAAGAATCCATACAACAGAATCTGTTGACCATATTGCTAGCCATGTGCTATTTTGACGGAGCTTACGTCAGATAATACATGTTCCCACCCTCCACTATAACTGCATCATGGGGATGTAGGTTGAACCGATTAACACCAGTATGTTAGGATTATACGAGTAAACTCACTTGGAACTAACTACGAGTACTCACAAGCCCATTTTTCGTGTGCAACAGAGTTATGTTTTCTCATGAAGGTAACCAGTACCCCGACCATGCGCCAGTCCTACAAATAGACTCTGCCGCTTTCCAAGCCACTATAACAGCAGTCGTGGTAGCCATCATGGCACACTTCAATACCAATGACACAAACAAAGTTGGAAACAGTGTCGGTAACTCCAAACGTAACAACAACCAAAGAAACCAACGAAGAACAACTCATCCATGCACACAAAAACCTAAACCTAAGAACAAGAAATGAAAGTTCAGGAACGAAAAAGGAGTCAGTTCGATTCAGAGGCTTACTAAAAGGAAACAAGCGGGATCAGTCCCTACCCATACTAACCCTACTCCTCCCCCATCGAGACAATCATACCTTGGGAACAATCCACCCTACAACAAGTGCAATTACCATCATTGGGGAGCCTACCAAACATTTTGTTGCAAAAAGTGCAACAAGATGGGGCACATCTCCCACTACTGTAGGGCCCCGACCCCATGCGTCACCCCAATTCCCAACCCAGAAGTAAGTCAAGTTTGCCACCAGTGCGGTGCAACAGGACATTTTAAGAGAAATTGTCCAATAGAGATGACTATCGAGGGAGTTGACAACTAGACAAGAAGAGACGACAAGAAACCCTACCGAGATTTTCGGCACATTTCGAACCATAAACTTTATATGACCAATTTTCATGAAAAGGTCTTGAAAATTGAAAACATAATCAAAAACTACTCCCCCAATTGATCAAATCCGTAAATCACAGAGAAGCTAGCGAATCCTTACGAATGGACCACGATGGTCCCATATAAACGTTAGTATCACACGTGGTTAGGATTCCGCAAACTAAGAACATGCGATTAAGTCCTGGCTTGGGAAGTGTTTCGCTATGAAGGACCTCGGGGAAGCTGCTTACCTTCTAGGGATAAGGATATCGAGAAATAGGAGTAAAATACTAATATGACTTAGTCAAAGTACCTACTTGGACAAGGTGTTGAAACGTTTCAACATGGAGAATTCCAAGAAAGGAGAATTGCCTATCCAAAGCAATACCAAACTGAGTAAGACTCAGAGTCCGAGTACCGATACCGAAATAGCATAAATGAGCCGAGTACCATATGCTTCTGCCGTTGGCTCGATCATGTATGTTATGACATGTACTCGCCCTGATGTAGCTTTTTCTTTGAGCATGGTTAGTGAATATCATGGGAATCATGGTAGAGCACACCGCATTATAGTAAAGAACACTCTTAAGTACCTACAGAGGACTAAGGACTGGGTCCTTACCAACGATGGGAGTGATGACTTGAGATTGACAGGGTATAGTGAGGCCAGCTTTCAGACCGACAAAGATAATTTCCGCTCTCAGTCAGGCTGGGTATTTACCCTAAATGGAGGACCAATAACATGGAAAAGTTCCAAATAGGAGATTGTAGCTGATTCAACGTTCGAATCTGAGTACATAGCAGCAAGCGAAGCGTCGAAGGAGGCAATATGGCTTAAGAACTTCATCGGAGACCTTGGAGTTGTACCAGTTGTAAAGGAGCCTATAGACACTTTTTATGACAACAAGGGTACAGTCGCCTTAACCAAGGAACCAAGGGATCATGGCAGATCCAGGCACATCGACATAAAATATCAATTCGTAAGACATCGAGTAGAAGAGGGACTCCTCGTAGTGAAGAGGGTATATCATCAGAGGATAACCCAACAGACACCCTTACGAAGGGACTAGGTAGGGTTAAGCATTTGCTGCATGCTAAGAGCATTGGCTTAAGAGACGATATTAGTTTTAGTGATTAGATAGGTAGTTAGAAGCATGTAATAAATAAATATAAATGACATTTGATGATTAAATAATAAAGGTTTTATTTATAAGTAAAACTTATTGTCTTCTGTTAATTGTTTAGTTTGTGTTTCACTTTTGCATGTTTTGACTTCCAGAATGATATGATTATTCGAAATATCCACAATCAACCATACTTTGGAAGTAAGATATGAGGTTAGACTGTCATGAATTGGCTTGTAGATTGTATAAAGTGTTTAGACATAGCAAAAGTTTGCTACAACTTCATGGAATTTATCATGAGTGATTGTGAGATGATAATATCATATAGTCTTCAAACCAAGATATATGAGTTGTTGATTACGAGTTGATTGTGCATTGATAGTACGAAAATGCATCAGTAATTTGATGTTATAAAACGTGTTGTTGTGTATAATTTAACAAGTAATTAGTACAAGCATATAAGTCGAAGTTTATATGTTCCTTTTATCCTAAGAGGATTAAAAGTGATATATTGGGCCCCTCGATGATTTTGTTTTGACTTATGTGTCAGGCCCGGTCAAGACTGAATTGATGTGTTCAATTAAGTTCTATGTCAAACAAATCAGAAATCGGGAAACAAATTGTTGGACAATGAGTATGACTTTATTCCATGTCTTTGACCACACGATATCTTGAAGAACATAGGATTGTATGATCACTTATCTAAAGGACGCGTCAGAGTTCGACAGCGATTATTTGAGAGCTAAGATTGCAAATCAGATCTTGAAGTTACATTAGTAGTTATAGTTATTAGACTTATTCAAGTGGGAGACTGTTAGATTAGGTGTCTAATCCCATAACTATAATTGGTATGTACTTTACCCGATAGTAGCATGGTCCTTTTAGGTTGCCTTCACCGGAGCAATTTGATATGATGGATATTTGAGAAAGATGTTACTTGTGATTTATTAATATATTATATGAATAATATATTAATTGAGGAATCATATTATTTAATTGGCATTGATCAATAATTAATTTGGAATTAATTTAGTGATCAAAAGAAATTGATTAAATTTACGGGGACTAATTAGGTAAATCAGTAATACTTGTAGTTTGGGCCAATGATTCATGTTTGATTAAGGATGGGATAAACCTATATGAGAGTGCATGAAGGTTTACTCCAAAGGGCCTATGAAATGTGAAGAGTCATGGTGAATTAGGGTTTGCATGGAAGAAACCCTAGGCATTCGACACTATAAATGTAACCCCTAACACCCTAAAGTCGGTGCCCATGCATTCTAAGGAAAAGTACTAGCTGATTTTGTGCTTCATAACCTCTCTCTCATAAGCCTCCTCTTGCTTTTGGTGTTTGTAACACATTAGAGGTATCACACTTGAGGTACTAAGCTCTTTAAAGGCCAAGGATTACAAGCTACAACAAAGAGGTATTCTTCTAACTAGTTTTTATGTTGTATATCTCCAATTGTATGCTAGCTAGGGTATATGCTTTGGAAAAATGAATGTTGAATGTATAACTTGAGAAAACTTAGATCCAAAGCATCTAGGGTTGTATGTGCACCATATGATTGTTATAGTGCTGAAAACCTATCAGTGGTATCAGCGACTAGGATGTTTTCTTTTATATTGATGCAATTGTGTTATTTTCAAAGCTGGAAAAAATTGATTTTTTGCCTCTAACTGTTGAACTCGACGAGTCCCATGAGGGAACTCGACGAGTTGGTCCAACTCGACGAGTCCATGCCATGAACTCGACGAGTTGGATCATCTGTTTGTAGTTTTTCGAGTTTCTTGGCCAAAATTGGATTAGAATCATTACCATAAACTATTTTGTATCATAAAATTTGATTTTTTTTATATGGTAGTGATTATTCTCATCCAATTAAAAGACAATTGTCAAATTTTAAGATAATTTGATTATATGATAAGTTGATTATTTGTATTATTTAATTTGAATTGTCTTGCTATATGAGTTGAATTATGTCAAATTAGTAAGAGATAAAATTATATGATTATTTTATTAGTTTGATCTAAAAGATTTTGAAGAGTTTAAAAACTTTCCTTCGAGTTTTGGAATTTGAAAAGTCTTAATTATGACACATTAAATTCTAAACTCTAGAATTTTAAAAGTCTAAAACTCAACCCTTATACTATTATAATATTAAAAGCTTAATACTTATATATACGTATAAGACAGTCATTCTAACCATTAGTAGGCCTCATTCACAAAGCTGGTCTATCAGGTGGGTATAAGAAAATTGCTTATAAAATGGCGATTGAATGAGTGTCTACTCTCACCCACCGCTTCCTTAACTAGTGGAGGGTCGTTAGCCGAACGGCTAGGATAGGACATTAATTCTCATTAAAAAGTATAATGGTAATTACACAAGTAACTAAATGTTTTTCTAAAATTCTCAATCTTAGTTACTTTAGGGAAAATGTGAAAATGATGTTATTCTATGAAATTGCACCATTTTCACAGACCACAAAAGCCTCCAACATATCTTGAACCAGAAAGAACTAAACATGAGGCAGCGACGATGGGTTGAGCTGCTGAATGATTATGAATGTGAGATCCGTTACCATCCGGGCAAAGCCAACGTGGTGGCTAACGCCCTAAGTAGGAAAGAATACTCGGGTAGCCGAGCGAGAACACTAACTATGACTATCCATTCCCACTTGTCTTCGCAAATCAAGGAGGCTCAACTGGAAGCTTTGAAGCCGGAACACGTCGCGAGTGAAGCCTTGCGTGGGATGGACAAAAACCTCACAATCAATGATGATGAAGCCTACTACCTTATGGACCAGATCTGGACCCCAAAGTTCGGTGGGTACAGAGACGTGGTTATGAAGAAACCCACAAAACAAAGTACTCCGTCCATCTAGGTTTTGATAAAATGTATTTGGATCTCAAACAACAATATTGGTGCCCGAATATGAAAGCTAGAATTTCTACCTATGTGAGCAAGCACCTGACTTGCGCCAAAGTTAAGGTAGAGTATCAAAAGCCCCCGGGTCTTCTGCAACAACCAGAGAAACCCGATTAGACATGGAAACGAATAACAATGGATTTTATAACCAAATTGCCCAAGATGGCAGATGGACTGGATGCCATCTGGGTGATTGTTGATCGGTTGACCAAATCCGCTCATTTCCTGCCAATAAAGGAAACATATAAAACGGAAAAGTTGTCCCAGATCTACATAAAGGAGGTTGTGAGATTACATGGTGTGCCGATATCTATTATCTCTGACAGAGATAGTAAATTTACATCACGATTTTGGCAGTCACTCCAGAGATCATTGGGAACCCAACTCGATATGAGCACTGCCTACCATCCCCAAACAGATGGTCAGAGTGAGAGGACCATCCACACATTGGAAGATATGCTTAGAGCCCGTATGATAGACTTCGGCAAGTCATGGGATGCCCATTCCCCACTGATTGAATTCTCGTACAAAAATAGCTATCACACAAGCATCAAGGTCGCCCCCTTTGAGGCTCTATACGGACGAAAATTCAGATCACCTCTTTATTGGGCTGAGGTGGGGGATACACAACAAGTACCAAACAACACACTCATCGGGCTCGATATTATTAGGGAAACAACTGAGAAGATCGTTCAGATTAGGGAACAACTCCAGGCGTCCAAAGACCGACATAAGAGCTACGCTGACAGACGATGGAAGCCCATGGAATTTTAAGTCGGTGATCGCGTACTGCTAAAGGTCTCTCCCTGGAAAGGGATGATACTCTTTGGAAGGCAGGAAAAATTGAATCCCAGGTATATCGGACCATTCGAAATCCTTGCAAAGATCGGTCCAATGGCTTACAAACTACAGTTACCACCAGAGCTCAACAATGTAAACCCTGTCTTTCATGTGTCAAATCTGAAGAAATGCCTATCCGATGAAACCCTTGTTGTCCCTCTTGATGAGATTGAGGTGAATGAAAATCCCCATTTCGTCGAGGAACCCATGGAGATAATGGATAGGGAGGTGAAACAAACAAAGCAAAGTTGCATTCCCATTGTAAAGGTCTGATGGAGTGCCAAGCCAGGACCTGAGTTCACCTAGGAACGTGAAGACCAGATGATGCAAAAGTACCCACATCTTTTCCCTAGTTCTTGAGAGCTGCTTTAGAACGAAAATTTTAGGACGAAATACCCTCTAACGGGGGGATGATGTCACAACTAGCAAATTTAGAGTTGAGATTATGATTCTTGTACAAACAATTCCTCTATGTAACCTTATTTCATTGAGATATTTAAATTCAAAACAACAATGTTATATGAATACATATATGCATACACTAAGAATCAAGTAGTAATAATCTCATGTAAGCCCAAACTTGATCCAATAGCTAAACAAAAACAAATTGTTGGGCTTTTGCTTAGACTTCTCGGCCCAAATACTCTAGGCTGAAAACCCATTTCCTTTGGGCCCTATTGGACCAAAAACCCTTATTGGGCCAAATTAAGCCCAAAATCCCATAATCACACCCTAAAAACCGAAAACCCTCTTCCTCAAATTAATAAAATCGGTTATGGGCAAGTAAAACAAAAAAAAATAAAAAAAAAAGGAAAAAGAAATTACAATATGTGGTGACACCTCACCATTTTACATCTCTTGAACCATGGAACAACCAAGCAAGGCCCATAACTTCCCATCATACTCCCATGCATTGCACTAAATGATCCATCAAGTAAAGACCAAGCCACTTTTCCCCTATTATTTCTTAAGGTCGGTCGACCCCCCCCCCCCCCCACACACACACAAGAATCACTTCCACTCATTTTACTCTCCAAACACTCTCCTTTTTCCTCTCAAATTTTCGTGTGTGCCATCTTCAAGGGTGTTTCTCTTCAAGAAACTCGTAAACTTGGTAATTTTCCTTGTAAACCTCTAGTGTTTGATACATCTTTAAGTTAAAAACTCCATGTTTACATACCCATTTTCATGTATAGCTTCTTAGAACATCAACCTTTTCGAGAATCCCTTCAAACTAGTGCAAGGCTAGGCACGAACATTTCCTACCTTTCTTTCCTACAACTCATGAAATCATCAAGGTGAGCTTCATATCCCCATGTTTTTGTGTTTTTCATGCTTTTCGGGGGGGGGGGGGGATACAAGTGAGGTTTCGTTTACCCTTTAGATATTTACATGCACCAACTTGCTTATTGAATGATCTATGCATTTGATGTCGAAAACTTCATGCTTACACACATGAAAATCGTGGTTTACAAACTTGTTACAATTTGGAATACGTTTGTCCATTAGACAATTCCATGCACTATAGTTATATGCTGAACATGGAACATATTCTTGCATAAAAAGGTTAATATCTCTTGTTAACTACCTAAATTTTTTGACATATGTGTTGGTTATCATATTGTTACATAAAAAGCATGATTGACTAGTGATAACCCAAAAGAAAAAAATAAGAATATTTTGTGACCAGTAAAAAGATGTAAAGTTAAACTTCAACTTTTTTGGAAACTTTTACCGGAAATAGATTTTCTATTAAAAATAGTTGTAAAGTACGTTGTTCCTATTTTAGTGGTTTGGAAACCAAAGAAAATATTTTTATGTTATTATTAGACATATCTATTATTAGCTATTAATATAAAATTTTACACATAGTTTTCACAAAAGAGACTACAAGATAAACTGATGACAGAATAATTTGCGTGTCACATAATACATGTCATAAAATGTGTAACATGAAACTGTTAAAACGTGTGTCATAAACTGCATGTCGTGAAACCTGTAAAATGCGTGTCATAAAACTCCTGTTACGAATTTACACTAGTGATGTCATTTCATTATACAATAAAGGGAGTCAATGTTCGCATAAATCCGTTAATGCTCTAGTGAGACACTATCTTCACCGTACCTACCTAGAGTACATGTTAAGTCCTGCATTATAACTAGATTCTCCTGGAAGGAGAGCGAGATACTTGTGTTTAGATCTATACGGGGATTGACAACCCCACACCTGAGTTGTTCGCTACAGCTAGACATGCCAGTATAGGGTGACAAATAGCTTACCGATTCCGATGCCTGAAGAACGTCGTAAAGGCATAACAGTCACATTAGCATGGTTATAATAACTCACTTAGGGTTAACAATACTATATTGGTTTACGAGAAACATGCACACATATACTCATAGTCTTTGGAAATAAACATACAATTCACTTTTATAGAAAATATTGGATTTTCTAGAAACATACCGTACTTTTGAAGCAAACCAAATACAAACCATTTTTATACAAAAATGCTTATGAACTCACCAACATTCATTGTTGATGATTTTCAAAATGACTTGTATTCTCATGTAACCAGTCAGCAGGTACTTAAGTCATCGGGAACTGGATTTTTGTTGTATCTTGGAATTGCTACTTATCAGTTAATGTTTTGTAAACTTGAACAAATACACTATATAACCATGTAAGTTTATATCTCTTAATGTATGTCGTATGGGTTGGTATGCCCATTTATATTCAATTGTTATGATATTATACAATGACGTCATCCGCCCCTGGACGTTTCCACCATCCTGGTTCGGGGGTGTGACACCTTCTGTGTGTTTATTTTTGTGTTTGAGTTAGTTAGTATTAAAACCAGTACATTCCACACGTATCAGCTGTTATGGTTTAAGTGATCCAAGTGTTCGATTGTGTCTTCGAAGCTCAAGGGTATAATTGTAATTTGATAATTTGGTATTTTATGGATTTTAGGTTTTGTTCGGGAGGTTTTAAGGTGAATATGAGTTGGTATAAGTGTAGGGCTTCTCACCACCTTTATGTAGATATAAAGAATGTCAAAATCAAAGTTATAACGAGGAAGTTATGACCATTTGAAGTTAGAAGGGTTTAGGTTGAACCAGGTACGCAAGGCGTACTAGATATGTACGCATGGCGTACATGGGAAAGACGGACGTAGGAGGACTTGGGAACGTAGGGCGTTCCCCAAAGGAACGCAGGGCGTTCGTATGATCAGATGGAAACCCTAAATTAGGGCCTTAGACCCTATTTACACACCTTAACTCACCTCCAACCCTCATTTCCTTCATCCTGCATTCTCTATAACCCTAAGAACGAAACCCTAGCCTCCATTTGAGTGATTCTTGAGCTTCATAGTGGTTTAAGTGTGTTTTAGTGCTTAAGGAGCAAGAAGGAGCTTCTTGAAGAGTCATTGGTTGGCTTGGAGCTTTTGGATCCAAGCTTTATTCAGATAGATCTAGCATCTAAAGGTATAAAGATCTCAACTTGATGCTTTTACATCATAAGATCTAAGTTAGGGCATGAAGTATGCATGTTATGGTCCTTTGAGAGCTCTTTGTGAGTTTAAACTCCAAGAGCCTAAGATTTGTGGATCTTGTCTTTTCTGAGTTGGTTTTGATATAAAGTTGAAGTCTTGATGCATTAAGTTCCCCCATGTTTGAGATATTGGTCATTTTATGAAGTTTGAGTGCTTGAAATCAAGATTTGAGCTTTTTAAGTCATGCAAAGTCTTAAAGCCTCTGACTTTATGGGTTAAGTCACTGTTATGGGATTATTGTGGGGTTCTAAATGTTGGAATTAATGGATTAAGTCCTTAGAATGAGAATTTGGAACTTAGCCGCGAACATCATACGTAGCCCCTGGGAACGCAACGGGTTCTGTCTTGAGTCTCCGTCAATTTGTCTGACGGCGAACGCCATGCGTTCAGCCCTGGAACGCCGTGCATTCGTCTGATCAGTGGATTTTTTGGTTGTTGGGCTTGGACTTAACTTTGGATGTGGGTCTTGTTGATTTGGGCCTTTTGGGCCATCTAAGATCAATTGTTGGGCTAATGGAATTTTTTGGCTTAAGGATAAGGCCCATATGGGTTGGTCCCAATTTGGAAAATTGGGCCATTAGTGGGTCGTTGTGGAACTTTTGGCTTCGGGCCTTTGTGGTTTTTAGACGTCGGCCTCAGTTTTGGTTCAAGTTGGGTTGGGGGTAAAATGGTCATTTTTGAAGGGTTTAATACAAACAATCCCATGTGTGCATGCAACCCTAGATACAGATCTATGTTTTCACTATTAGTCATACAACATTATGAACATAAAAGGAAACCTAGCATGCATCTACTATTTTCGAAATTGACATAGGAGAATATAATACATACCTTTTGTTGTTATATAGTAATAACAACTAATTCCTTGAGTTTCCTTAGCTCTTGAAAGCAAGTACCACAAGTGTATTACCTCTAATGGCTCACAAACACACTTTGAGTGAGAGGATGAATATGAGAGAGAGGAGGAAAGGTACTAAGCTCCAAAATTCGGCCCTAGTAGGGTTTTCCCAAGGGGTAGTCGAATTCTAGTGCCTTAAGGTGCTATTTATACTTTAGGCTAGCTAGGGTTTCAAGGTGGAAACCCTAATCCCTTAGCTTAGGGCCTAAGCAAGTCCATGGACTCCTTTACTTAAGCCCTTGGACGAAAACTCCTAGATCCTTCTAGAATTTTCGTTCAAGCCTTAATAAAGGTGATCCAATAGCCCAAAGTTTCAACTATCAAATAATTACAAAACAGCCCCTGTACTTTTAATTAATTCCTTTAATCCCAAAATTAATTTCGGATAAAATACTAATTAATAATATGATTCCAAATTAATATATTATTCATATAATATGTTAACAAATCATATTTATACCCCAATTTATTATTCTTAACAATAAACTAGCCTCTTCTTCAACAGTCATCCTGCCTAGTCACCAGTGTGAAGGCAACCCAAAAGGACCATGCTCCCAATCGGGTCAAGTACATACCAAAATAGTTATGGACTTAGACACTAATCCAACAGTCTCCCACTTGGATAAGTCTAATAACTATTCTGCGTATGACATCAAAACCTGATTAGCAATCGTAGCTTTCAAAAGCCATTGTCAACTCTGATCTTATCGTAAGCGTGTCCTTTAGATAAGGGATCATATATTCCTCTATTCTACATATCGTATGAACTGAGACATGGATTTTAATCATACTCTCTGTTTACGTGTTGTTTCCTGATTTTTGATTTATGACGACTGACAACAGACTACAATTGAACACATCAACTTAGTCCCGGCTTGGCCAAGCGCTTAGGGTGTCATCACTAAATCATCGAGGGGCCCACAGATATCGCTTTTATCCCACTTTGGGTAAAAGAAACGGATAAACTTCGACTCATTTCTCGCTTGCACTCACTCACCGAATCACACACAACAATATGTTTTATAACACCAAGTTTACTGGTGCATTTACATATTATCAATGTGTAACTGACTCGCAAAATACAACTCACACATCTTGGTGTCAAGAATATAAGATATTATCGTATCACCAATCACTCGTGATAAATCCATGAAGCGATCCAAATGAGTGTGGGTTTATTCCAATACTCTAATCTTATAGCGACATTCATGAATCCTGCAGCAAACTTTTGCAATGTCTAAAACGCTTTAGACAATCTACAGTCAGATTCATGACAGTCTTCTTTCATTCCTACTTCCAAAGAATGAGCGACCGTGGAGGGTTTGAATAATCTTATTATTCAGGAAGTCAAAACATGCAAAGTGAAACACAAGAATAATACTAATCATATATGGCCCCAAACCTTTGAGTATAAATAAAACACCTTTTATTTAATCACCATATTGATTACTCATTATTTGTTGTTTCGGGTAATCAACTTCTTACTTGAATTATAACAACAATTGTCCCATGCTCATAGCATGCACATTATGTTTTTCTATAGTCTTTACTTTGTGAAATAGATCAAATGAACACATTTCCAATGATGCTCATTTCACAATACCTAACCCATTAGTGCAAGAATACAAAATTCTCGCCACTACTTGAATATGTTAGATTCTAACATTTTATGCAACGATCCTTTCATAATATCATAGCGCCAAAGTCACCAAGACTTTGTCAATGAAATTGCAAAGCACTCTATTGGAGATTGTTACAAGACTATTCCATAGTCATGAAGTCTCATATTCAAAGTACATTCCTTTGAACATCCTTCTTGCATAGAAGTTTCTAATCTAGACATAAATTCTTAACGTCCAACTCCCAATAAGGAAACATTTCCATATTTGCCATATGAAGACTCATTTTAAATAGAGTATTATCTATTCATAATAATGTCAATATGGTCCATCCAGGACTATACTTCCAACTGTCCACAAGCGACCAATCATTGGCGAACCTTAGATTGTCCTTGACAGTTGTTTAATTATTTTAGTCAAATCTGGTTCTATTTCATTTTTTCCTCTAAATGCCCTAGGCATTTGGAAATTTTAGAACAGACAAATATTACAAAATATGCAATTGATCGTATACCCGAAGCGTATGGGATACAATTCATAAAAAAAATGTGATACTTTACTAGTTTCTTAATATAATATTGTCATAATATTTCTATTTGCCGTGTTCTCGAAATACGAACTATGAAGAGGGATGTCGTAATCATAATCGTATTTTTAGAATGCAAATAATAAATATACCCTTGACTAAATACAAATAAAATTTCTCGATCTAAGCTTTTAGATTGGAAACGAAGTATAACATTCTCTCCCTTAATTATAGCAAAAACAACTTTTCTACCCCTGCAACTTTGCAAAGTGAAACTTTTGTTTTTCTATAATTAATATTGCCAACTTGCAATACTTAAATAATAATCATGCTCCCACTAACATGATGATTATATCCATTCCAACATAACATTTATGCTCCCACTAGCTTTGACACGTATTTAGAAACCAACCAAACTTCTAGAAAACAATACTTATTGACTTCCAAAGTTCATTTTTTCTAATACAATATGCTTCGATAAGCCTTTATCTAGGCTTCTCAAAATCACACACCTTTCCTTAGACAGCTCACATGTGTGTCTATATTAATTCAGAACTTATTTTACTAAGTCCCAAATGTTCAAACTAATTTCCAAATCTCACAATTCGAACTATGAAGAGGGATGCCGTAATCATAATCGAATTTGAGGATGCAATTTACATAATCGTTATCTCCATAAAATCTCTCTTAGTGAAAGCATTTCCTCACAATCATTTTCATGAAGGAGTGTCGACATCCCTCGGTGCTTACGTATCCGAAGTGCTCGAGTGCGAGTGTCGACATCCCTCGGTGTACGCGGGGCGTACTTCGGATCAGATCGGTGACTCCTTCGGATAATCATCCGAATTAAAGATTAAATTTAAATACAAATTATTTAATAAACTTCGGAAATTCATAACTTCTTCATACGAACTCCGTTTTCGACGTTCTTTATATCCACGCGAAGGTGAGACTACGCTCTACAACTTTCGTTTAGACTCCGTCGGCTAATTTTAACTTTATTTTTATTATTTATTTTTAATAGGCCGGGACAGAAAAACTTCGTTATAAACTCATAACTTCTTCGTTTGACGTCCGTTCTCGCCTAACTTTTCATCGCTTCGATACCAACAACGAGACCTTCGATCCTCGTTTAGATTGCTTCGGCTAAAAACCGCTCGATCTCAAATCAAGTATTTCGGGCTGCACACCGCTAAGCCGAAACTTCGATAAATCATAACTTCCTCATACGAAGTCAGATTTGGGCGTTCTATATATATTCGGAAACCTCGTTTCAACTACTACAACATTATCCAAAGATATAAAGTTTACTTTACACTTAAATTTTGACGCTTATTTTTATTCTTAATTAATCATACCACATAATTAAGCAATTAAGCACAAAACACATAATACTCAAATAATACAATCTCATTATTTCAAAACGGGTTACAAAGGTTAACCTAGACTATTACATTGCTAAAAATGGCAAGCCCGGAAACACAGGCGTTACAACTCTCTCCACCTTAGAATGATTCCGTCCTCGGAATCACACATCAACAAACAAATGCGGATAGCGACTCAACATGTCACTCTCCGTCTCCCAGGTGAGATTCGGCCCATTCGTGTGTTTCCATCGGACAAGCACTAACCCAACCATTTTGCGTCGCAACTTCTTAGTCTTTCGGTCAACAATTGCCTCTGGTTCTTCAATCAACCTTTTGTTCTCATCAATTCTCAATTCAGAAATTAGAATTATGTCGGGAACTTCTCCCGTGAACTTCCTCAAATAACACACATGAAAAGTGTTGTGAATTCCATTCAGTTCTTCGGGTAATTCGAGCTTGTAATCTTGGTTCCCAACCCTTTGAAGAACTTTAAACAGTCCAATAAACCTTGGACTCAACTTTCCCCTTTTACCAAATCTTATAAGTCCCTTCCACGGCGAGACTTTAAGCAAAACCGAATCTCCAATTTCAAAAGTCATCGGTCTTCGCTTCTTGTCAGCATAGCTCTTTTGACGATCCTGAGCTGCTAACATTCTTTCCTTAATTATTTTCAACTTTTCAGCAGTTTGATGGACCATCTCGGGACCCATAAACTGCTTTTCTCCAGCCTCAAGCCAACAAGACGGCGTACGACACTTCTGCCCGTACAAAGCTTGATAAGGTGCCATCTTTATGCTCGAGTGGAAACTATTATTGTAGGAAAATTCTACCAATGGTAAATGTTCATCCCAATTACCTAGGAATTCCAAGGTACATGCTCTCAGCATATCTTCAAGTGTTTGTATTGTTCTTTCACTCTGACCATCAGTCTGCGGATGGTAAGCTGTACTTAAACATAACTTGGTACCCATTTCCTCTTATAGACTTTTCCAAAACCTCGAGGTGAAACGGCTATCACGATCCGACACAATCGTTAACGGAACACCGTGAAGCCTCACAATTTCCTTCACGTAAGAATTCGCAAGCTTCTCCATAAACCATTTCTCCTTGGCTACTATGAAATGTGCACTCTTAGTGAATTGATCAACGACCACCCAAATCATGTCGTGACCATTCTTTGTTCTGGGCAGTTTAGTGACAAAATCCATAGCAATGTCTTCCCACTTACCCATAGGCACAAGAAATGGTTCTAAACTCCCGTACGGTTTTTGATGTTGTGTCTTGACTCTCGCACAAGCCACACACTCGGCCACATACTTTGCAACATCAAGCTTCATCGTCGGCCACCAGTAGTAGGGTTTTAGGTCCCTATACATTTTAGTGCTACCGGGATGAATCGAGTACATGGTCTTGTGAGCTTCTTCCATCAGAAGATCCCTAATTCCTCCTGACTTAGGTACCCAGATACGATCTTGGAATACCTTCAGCCCATGACCGTTTGTACCAAACACCAATGTTTTACCCAAACGTTCCTCCTTTCGGTCATTTTTCTCAGAAGCTTCCTCTTGAGCTTTCTTTATACTTTCCACAATGGTCGAGACAACTTCAATTCTCAACGCTCTTGGCCTTTTCCTTTCAAGATTGACCTTCCGATTGAGAGCATCAACAACAACATTTGCTTTACCGGGATGGTAAAGTATCTCGCAGTCGTAGTCTTTAAGTAATTCTAGCCAGCGTCGTTGCCTCATATTCAATTCTTTCTGATTAAAGAGATATTGGAAACTCTTATGATCAGTGAAAAGTTTGCACTTCGTGCCATAGAGGTAATGCCTCCATATTTTCAGAGCGAAAACTACCGCTGCCAACTCCAAATCATGAGTCGGGTAATTCTTTTCATGCTCCTTCAGCTGTCGAGACGCATATACTATCACCTTTTCTCTTTAGGTCAAAACACAACCCAATCCAACCCCAGACGCATCGCTATAAACAGCGAAGTCTTCAACTCCATCGGGTAAAGAAAGTATCGGTGCCTCGCATAGCTTCTTCTTTAGCTTCTTGAATGCTTCTTTATGCTTATCACTCCAAGCATAAGTAGCTCCTTTGTGGGTCAAAGCTGTTAATGGAGTAGCAATCGAAGAAAAGCCTTGGATAAACCTTCGGTAATATCCGGCTAATCCTAAAAAGCTTCGAATCTCCGTGGGACTTTTCGGTTGTTTCCACTTCATTATAGATTCAATCTTTGCTAGATCAACCATTATCCCTTCTTGGTTGACCACGTGACCCAAGAATTGGACTTCACGAATCCAAAAATCACATTTGGAGAACTTCGCATACAGCTTCTCCTTCTTCAAAACTTCCAACACTTCTCGCAAGTGTCTGCCATGCTCCTCCTGGCTTTTCGAGTAAATCAGAATGTCGTCTATGAACACTATCACAGATTTATCAAGGAAATGATTACAAACCATATTCATTAAATCCATAAATGTTGTCGGAGCATTGGTTAGTCCAAACGACATAACCAAGAACTCGTAGTGTCCATATCGCGTTCTAAATGCAGTCTTCTCTATATCTTGCTCTCTTACTTTTAGCTGATGATATCCTGACCTTAGATCGATCTTCGAGAAATAGCTCGAACCTTGCAATTGATCACATAGGTCATCGATCCTCGGCAACGGATATCTATTCTTTATTGTTGCCTTGTTCAGCTCTCTGTAATCGATGCACATTCTCATACTTCCATCTTTCTTCTTCACGAATAACACCGGAGCTCCCCAGGGCGATGAACTAGGTCTAATGAAACCTTTGTCCAATAACTCCTGAAGTTGCATCATTAGCTCCTTCATCTCCGTCGATGCTAATCGGTAAGGTGCTTTTGCTATTGGCGTGGTTCCTGGTAACAAGTCTATTCTGAACTCCACTTGTCTATCAGGTGGTAATCCAGGAAGATCTTCGGGAAATACTTCCGGATAATCACACACCACTGGAATACTCTGCATCACCTTCTTTTCCTTCTTAGCATCAATCACAAATGCTAAATATGATGTACATCCCTTGGTCAAACACTTTTTGGCTTTCATTAGAGAAATGATTCTAGAATTTACTCGCCGTTTGTCCCCATACACCATAAATGAATCTTTCCCAGGCGGGTTTACTTTAACTATCTTCTTCTTGCATAAAATTTCGGCATCATTGGCGCTAAGCCAATCCATTCCCAGAACGATGTCGAAACCATTAAGTTCGATAGGCAATAATTCCTCGTGAAACTTATTCCCATTAAGGTCGATTAAGATGTTTTTCATACGATGGCTAACAGGTACAAACTTTCCACTAGCAACTTCGACTAATAAAGCATTATCTAGTCTATCAACAGGCAAAGCAAGTTTTCTACCAAACTCATGCGAAATAAAGGAGTAGTTGGCTCCAGAATCAAACAAAATTTGAGCAAGTAGTTCGTTAACAAGAAAGGTACCTGAAGCGACATCAGCTTCATCTTTCGCAGCCTCAAGTGTCATCTGGAAGGCTCTCGCCTTCGGCTTTGGTGGAATGTTGGGCCTAGCTGCCTCCTTCTTCTTCGGACAGTCTTTCAAAATATGCCCCTCTTCATTACAACCAAAACACATCCTTTTGTTGTTCGGACACTCATTGGCAAAATGTCCAACCTTTCCACACTTGTAGCAGGTTACATCCTCGCTACATTTCCCAAAGTGCTTCTTCTTACACTTATCACACCACTTCGCTTCGCCTCCCTTTCCTCCCAACTTTTTCGAATCAGATTTCGAAAATTTTCCTTTCTTACCGGAACCAGATGTTCCCTCAAACTTTCTTTTCTCACCAACCTCAACCTTGTCGATGGTTCTCCCCTTAATCATGTTCTCAACAGACTTGGCAGCCCAGATAGCTGCCTCTAGAGTATGTGCCTGACGTACTGGCACCTCATACTCCCATGGGAGTCCCTTCGCATACCGGTCCACCTTTGTCAAATCGTCTGGGACGATACGCAAGGCAAACTCCATCTTATCGGTGAAGTTATTGGTGTATTCATCAACTGACATGCTACCTTTCGTCAATGTCAGAAACTTGTTCTCTAGTTCCCACAGATTTTGGGCCGAGCAGAACTTGCGCTTGAACTGCACCAAGAACTATGCCCATGTCAATTGTAGTGGCTCATTAGGGCTCAACGTCTTCCCTAGAGTGTTCCACCAACGAACGGCTCCACCTCGGAATTGACGCACTGCATAGATAGTCTGCAACTTGCCTCTGCAGCCACAAGTCATGAAGGCTAACTCCATTTCTGAGATCCAATCCATAACCCCAATCGGATCCTCCTTTCCATTGAAGGTCGATGGTTTGCAAGTTAGAAAGTCCTTGTACTTGCATCCCATTCCATCATTCCTTCCATCATGGTTGTTCTGCCTAACTATCGGTGGGTTGGCTTGACCAACAGACCCACTGAAGTTTCCACCTTCCGAGTGCCCTTCATTTAATTCAGGCTCTTCCACATGAATTGACAGTTCTTCACGATTCTGTTGAAGTAACCGTCTAGTTTCATCCATCTGACGATCCAACATCGTCTGAATCATCATTTGCACACCAGCCATGGTTATTGGCTCAGGTGCTGCAGCTACGACAGGTATTCGTTCAATCACTGATGGTTGATTCCTGTTTTCGTCAGCATTTCCAACTCCACTTCTTGTTCTCACCATTTTGATCTACACACTGAATAAGGTGAAATTAGATCCTCAATCATGATAGATATTCAAATCATCCTTATCACTCCGAAACGTTTACATGCTAGTTCTAATATCGTAGACGTACGCTTAGAATCCTACACACATAAGGTTTCTAGATCCGGTCGGCAACAGACCATAGATCCGAACAAATAATATCATATATGGCAACATATAACATTTAGCACATAAAAGCATTTTAGGCAACTTTCCTAAAATAAACCAGTGCTCGTGTCTAAAACATAACAGACACACATCTCAAAACTTCACTTAGCATTCTAAGTTTAAGTCTAGAAATCCTACAAATTCCTAGTTCGCTTAAACTAATGCTCTGATACCAACTGTGACATACCCAAAATCTCGGCCAGAAAAGACCGATTTTCATTTATGCTTTTAAAATAATTTCAGAGTAAATCCTTTTGATTTGAAAGAGTTGCGGAATTTGTTCCCAAAAACAAAACATGATAAAACAATGTTTACCAAAGCGTTTCATAAAAGAAATGTATTTTTCATTATATAATCAAAACTCGGGGTGTCATGTTCCGATACAGACCAATAAGCATAAACGATAACATTACAAGTCATTCAACAAATATATACATATACAGACTTGTAAACAAAACAACTTGATGGTTCATCCATCTTATGCCCTCGCGCCACTTCCTGTAATACAAATTAAAACTGAGTGGGTCAGACTTGGGAGCCTGGTGAGCATATAGGGTTTTCAACCCACAATAAATAATCATATTTAATTTCCACCAACCAAAAATAACCCAATTACCCATTCCCGTTATTCTCACTTTATGTCCCTAAAACAACTAACATAAGGGACCTAGTCTAACAATATTTCATCGGGGCGACAACACATGCTTTGGGGGTTCCTTAGCAATATAAGTCAAATAAGGCAACCATGAGGGGGATGGAGTACAGCGAATGAACACCCAAGTTCATTAACACCTATAGGTGGCGAACCTGCTAATGTTTCCACAAGACTGTCTAGAAAAGTCCGTGGTCGTCATCTAAACTCCGCTAGATGACTAAATCAAACAACAACGAGGCCTCTCATCTGTTTATTACACACCAACTATCTACCCATGTTCTACCCAACATATTAGTAGATAAAATATACATTTTTATACATAGTTTAAAAACCTGTATAACATGCTTTAATCAATACATATTCCACATAACAGATGAGGCACACACACATAACACGTATTTCATAGAGAAATAATCAGATCTATAAGATAGAAGAAAGTGAATACACATTCACACATATAAACAACAATATACTTAATACACTCAAACCATACTTGTATTATTATCGTGTTTATGAAAGGTAGTATACACTCACTTGATCAGAAGATGATCGGACAGCACTACGACTTTCAGAAGTAGTAATCCTCAGTAGATCTGGAAGATCTTCACAAAAATCGAACTTCTCGCAGGCAGAGCTTCGGCTCGGGAACCGCACTTCTCGGGATCTTCGGGATCTCAGGACTTGCTTCGGGACTCGGGAATAATACCGGGGCTTCGGGGTATTTCTGGCACGCAAATCGATGTAAAACAGGAGAGAGAAGAGAGAAAAGAGCAAAAGAACTCGGCTGCCCTCGCTTTCTATCTATAGGAGGCTGGAGCCTCGGAGTACGCGGGGCGCACAGGTCCGAAATCGTCACTGCTTACGTATCCGAAGTGCTCGAGTGCGAGTGTCGACATCCCTCGGTGTACGCGGGGCGTACTTCGGATCAGATCGGTGACTCCTTCGGATAATCATCCGAATTAAAGATTAAATTTAAATACAAATTATTTAATAAACTTCGGAAATTCATAACTTCTTCATACGAACTCCGTTTTCGACGTTCTTTATATCCACGCGAAGGTGAGACTACGCTCTACAACTTTCGTTTAGACTCCGTCGGCTAATTTTAAATTTATTTTTATTATTTATTTTTAATAGGCCGGGACAGAAAAACTTCGTTATAAATTCATAACTTTTTCGTTTGACGTCCGTTCTCGCCTAACTTTTCATCGCTTCGATACCAACAACGAGACCTTCGATCCTCGTTTAGATTGCTTCGGCTAAAAATCGCTCGATCTCAAATCGAGTATTTCGGGCTGCACACCGCTAAGCCGAAACTTCGATAAATCATAACTTCCTCATACGAAGTCAGATTTGGGCGTTCTATATATATTCGGAAACCTCGTTTCAACTACTACAACATTATCCAAAGATATCAAGTTTACTTTACACTTAAATTTTGACGCTTATTTTTATTCTTAATTAATCATACCACATAATTAAGCAATTAAGCACAAAACACATAATACTCAAATAATACAATCTCATTATTTTAAAACGGGTTACAAAAGTTAACCTAGACTATTACATTGCTAAAAATGGCAAGCCCGGAAACACAGGCGTTACATAGGACCCAACACAATACTCTACAACTTGGGAGAGGGATGCCATAACCCAAATTGCAGAACATTTGAAGGTAAGTGAATGACGATTCACTAATTTTCCACCATGAAGACGAAAAGGATATTAGGTTTTAAATGTATTGAAAACTCCTAGATCTTTTGAGATTCATTGAACTTTTCAATGACATGTTTAAATCTCTATATGCCCCTCGATTTGTGACTGGGATGTCGAGGATCACAAAACAGGGTGTGAATAACCATGCAAATATACTTGGTGCCCCCAATGTTATAGTCATCTATTCGATGTGTCGATTAACCACACACGCTCCACCGAACTATGACAAACATTGATTCACCCTTTGCTACCTTTGCTTAGAACCATTTAGTGTGTCGGTTAACCACACACGCTCCACTAACGTCTTCGCAAGGGTACTTTTAATTAACTTAATAAAACCATACGGGGTGTAATTTGAACTTTTCAAAAAACTAGGGTTTTAATCAAATTTAAAATTTCTAAAATTTAAAATCTTTTAATTTAAAATTCTAAATATTAAAACATTGATTTAATAATTATCTCAAAATTAAACAATTAATTTGAATTATCAAATCTTGAAGGGTTATCTATTAAATTAAACAATTAATTTAACCTAATCCTTCAAATCCCCTAAAATGCGAAAATTAGGATAGGATAATTCAAAAGATCTTTAATTATATATTTAAACAATTAAGGGATAATTACAAGATATGACATTATGCAAATCCCTAAAATTTGGGAATCTTATCATGGGGACAAGGAAAATTTCGAAATCCAAGGGTCAGACAACCCTAATTTCGAAATCTTGGTGGCTAAGGAAAAGGGTTTGGGAAACCCTAAGACAATTCGAAAACTAGGGTTTTGAAACCTTAATTTCGAAAATCCAAGCCCTAGGGTTTATTAGCCATAAACCCTAATTTGTCAAATTCATACATTTGTATTGAACCTAATTGAAAACAAAAACCAATGACTCTGATACCACTGAAGGGTTTAATACAAACAATCCCATGTGTGCATGCAACCCTAGATACGGATCTATGTTTTCACTATTAGTCATACAACATTATGAACACAAAAGGAAACCTAGCATGCATCTACTATTTTCGAAATTGACATAGGAGAATAGAATACATACCTTTTGTTGTTATATGGTAATAACAACTAATTCCTTGAGTTTCCTTAGCTCTTGAAAGCAAGTACCACAAATGTATTACCTCTAATGGCTCACAAACACACTTTGAGTGAAAGGATGAATATGAGAGAGAGGACGAAAGGTACTAAGCTCAAAAATTCGGCCCTAGTAGGGTTTTACCAAGGGGTGGTCGAATTCTAGTGCCTTAGGGTGCTATTTATACTTTAGGCTAGCTAGGGTTTCAAGGTGGAAACCCTAATCCCTTAGCTTAGGGCCTAAGCAAGTCCATTGACTCCTTTACTTAAGCCCTTGGACGAAAACTCCTAGATCCTTCTAGGATTTTCGTTCAAGCCTTAATAAAGGTGATCCAATAGCCCAAAGTCTCAACTATCAAATAATTACAAAACAACCCCTGTACTTTTAATTAATTCCTTTAATCCCGAAATTAATTTCCGATTAAATACTAATTAATAATATGATTCCAAATTAATATATTATTCATATAATATATTAACAAATCATATTTATACCCTAATTTATTATTCTTAACAATAAAATAGCCTCTCTCCTCAACAGTCATCCTGTCTAGTCACCAATGTGAAGGCAACCCAAAAGGACCATGCTCACAATCAGGTCAAGTACATACCAAAATAGTTATGGACTTGGACACTAATCCAACAATTTTACCCCAAGTATAGATTATGGATTATAGTTTGGAAACTATTTGCTAATTGGGTGTTATCTTGGTATTGATAGCCCGGAGGAATCGTTAGGGCAGCAACTATGGATTTCTTTCAGTGAACTTCTGCATTCGACGTGAGTCTCCTCAATGTTCTATGGGTAGAAGGCACCAATGTCGCCCCATTTGGTTTATTTATTGCAGGAAGACCCATGGTAACCCTTAACTAGGGGTGAGCGAACCCGAACCAAGAAACCGGGAAACTGATCAAAACCGACGAAACCGAAACCGAAGCAAAACCGACGGTTAGGGTTTCAAATTTTTAAAAACCGAAAAATCGGGTTCGGTTTCGGTTTTTGCTTAGAAAGTGACCCACCCAACCCGAGAAACCGACTCAATGGTTGAGTGCCATGTTTTTTTATATGTAATCATAAGAATATATATATCTGAGGCGCGAATTAGATATACAAACACGCTCTTGGCCCAGCGGTTGAGCGCCTTCCCCTTGAACATGATGTCAAGGGTTCGAATCTTGCTTAATTTGCAATTTGATCTATCCCACATCGATGGGTGTATGAAAGTTGCGCATGTTTCACCCTTAATATAAGGAATCGTTAACCTCTATCAAGCCTCAAATCAGTTTAATTGGGATTATCATTGGGTTCGGTTTAAACCCGGAACCGACCCATGAAGAAACTGAAAACCGACAAACCGAACCGACGGTTTGGGTTCATGGTTCGGTTTTTATTTTTTTGAAAACCGATTTTATTGGGTTCGGTTCGGTTGTAGGTCAAAACCGACTCAAACCGACCCATGCTCACCCCTACCCTTGACAGTTTGAATGAAAGACCAGAAGGCGACTCTTGCCAAACCGTATGCAAGACCAGAGTCTGAACTCTAGCAGTTAATTATTTAAGTAATGTAGATTGTATGCTAGTTGTCTTTGTAATGCTTGCATGGAAGTCCCCGAGGTGGCTCCCGGCACTAGTCTGTAAGACCCAGGGTTGTGACCCCGGCCTGGAAAGGAAGACCACGAGGCGGCTCATGGCAAAATGGCATGACTATGGTTGACACGTAACACTTTTATTGATTGATTTGATATGACTGATACATTTGGCTCATGGTTATGTATGGTATGCGATATTTTGGGAACTCACTAAGCTTTGTGCTTACAGTTTGTGGTTTATGGTTTTAGATACTTTTTATTTGCAAGGGAAGGGCCCGACTTGATCATAGAGCACACACCTATGTTTTTCCACAACTTATGATTTTGGGAATTACTCTGATAATTGTTTTAATTTGTAATACCTTAATGTTTGGATAAATGTAAATGAATTTTTGAATCTATATATTAAAATGAAAGTTTTGCCCTCGATCTTTGGGATGTTATATATATATATATACACACACACACACACACACACACACATATATATATATATATATATATATATATATATATATATGTGTGTGTGTGTGTATATATATACACACACACACACACATATATATATATATATATATAATATTTATTGCAGTGAACATAATTCCAAAAATTTATAAAGTAAATAGTAGATCTTTTAAAAACATCATATAATAGATTGAATGATCTATTTTTATCCTCTTCAAAACTTGTACTATCGACATTCAACTTGTGACCAGGTGACCTTATCCCATTAGATAATACGAAGGCTACCTCGAGCATTACAAGATAGATCCAAGTGACCATGTGATTTTGTGCCATAAGAACCATACTAATGACGAGTGAGTGTTTTGACGAAGTGAGTAGTGAATCAATTCCACAACTCCTAAGATGTTTCAAGAAGACTTGATTTACAAAACTCATTTTATTTATCACAAGGAAAGGTTAATTATGATCTCATTAAGTCGAATCTCAATATTCACTATGAAACAATTTGAGCAAATCAAATGTTTCAACAATAACGAATAAAAGTCGTCAGTGAAATTTATTAAACATCTATCACCAAATCTATTAATGGATTGAAAATATTGCATACATCACTTATGTATAATTCTTTGTCAAGCCCTTTGTTCTTTAATTATTAATAGATAAAGACACTTTCGAATCATCTTCCCATATAAATAGGGTTCACATTTATCAAATGAATCAAACTCATTTGCCTTAAAAAATTCCATCATTTTGAAGTTGGTATATGTATTTCTTATTTATATAGTAATGATGATTATGACATAAATAAGATTGAATCGAATACCATTTGATTAATTAGGTGTTATGATTAGAACCATCAATTTAATGAAAGCTTATAGATTTACTTCATAATTAACATTTTGAGAAAATCTTATTTAACACATAATACAACGTTTAAGAACATGAACGTGAACATCCATTAAATGATAAATAAATCTAGATTTATTCATAAATTACAACTCTTATGTGTCCCTATAAGAATAGGTACAAAACATATGTTGTTTAAATAAAGATTATACCACTTGTTATATCTTCAACACGAAATATCATTTGTTTGTAATCACTTGATTATTTATTCAAATCATCTGCACATAATATCAATCATTAGTGTCACCTGAAGTATAACATATTCAAGTGAATGATGGAAAATAAATAGTTCTATCACATATATATCAGAAGTCTTGTCCAAGTCAGACTTCTTCAGCTTAATGAGATTAGAGAATCAATTTTTCTTTCAATGTCCAATTTCTTCCAAAATAGAAGCAACATCAATCATTTAGATCCTTTCTTGATTTCTGGGTTCATGCTGTATTTCCCTTAACTGAACTATAAGTCTATTTGAGTACACAATCTCTTAGACTTCCTTTTATTCAATGCTTGAACAAACTTGAAGCACTTTCTACTGTCCTGATTGAATATCTGCTTTACTTGATGATACATCTGATATGTTTCATAATTATCTAAGACTTTATGCAAGTCAAGGTTAATTACTCCAGTATGATGTGAGATACATCAACATCATCACAATAATACTTCCATCAAAGTATCATGATTAGACAGACTGGTTTGCAGAGGTTATTCAGGTATGAGATCTTTCAGTATATATAATTTCTTCCTTAAGGCGGGACCTGAAGATATTATATCGGTTATAGAAATTATAACCATCATATGTTACTACATCTTGATACTCAACAAGAGTGGGATTTTGTAGGGCGTAAAATTATTAATAGTTATCAACAAAATTTAACAAGTTTTCATTTAGTATTTTCAATATTTAGTCTTTAAAAATTAATACCTTTTATTGTTTCTTAAAACATTAATTTATTAAAGTCTAGGATCCAAGTAACAAAACAAGTAAATGGTTAGGTGACCTTTATCCCATTAACTTAATCAAACTCGGTAGGTAGCGATTACCAATTGCATAAAATATGTAACTCCTAGGTTATGAGATCCTAAACAACTATTGCTTAACTTGACATGTTTATCCCATCTATGCCTCATACCTCTCATTCTTAGGTGTCCTTTATCACACAATATTCCGATCAAGTCATCCTACTTAAAACAACTTGTAGTATTGTAACTTTCCAGTGACAAGGTTACCCTTTAGAAACCAGAAACTACAAAACTAACCTAAACATCATAAGAGAATCCTAATGACTAGGTGACCCTGTGACACTAAGACATACAAATGATAACAAGTGTTCTTCAAAATGACAGCAATGACTTGCATTTTTAGAAAATGTTTTGTATATGTTTTACAGTTATAGTTTATAAAAACATGGTCTCATGAATATTGCGTACATCCAACAATTCATGTACCATTTTGTAAAATTCATATCACTTGTTATGAGGTTCTTTAGGTGCCAAATAAAACTTCATTTTATTTGCCATTAGCCATGATCAATTATAAACTAAAATACGGTATTTTAAAGTTTAGTCGTAGATCGGTTTTAAGAACCGATAATAGTTTTAATAATATTTCATTTCATATTTAAGACTTGGAGTTTTGGATGAGTTATAAAATCACAATTTTAAATCTCCTTGTAACAATAAAAAACTTATGACTTCATGAATTTATAGAATAAACTTATTTTATTTTATAAACTCAATTTTATGCATCTTATGATAAAAGTCATATTTTGATAAACCAAAACTTGGGTACTGATACTTATTTTTTAAATCTCATTTGGCATGCATAAAACATAATATCAACATGTTGCGTTATGTTTAAAACACAAATATCATATATTAAGTTTCAACGCAAAAAATAATAAATAGCTTTATTATTGTCGTTACAACGCTATAAACCGATTTTAGTCTTTTTAATAAAAACTCCTTATTTATTATAAAGACATGAAGTTTATATAATGTTTAAACATATTTTAAATCATTTCAAATATTTCAAAGTTGGGTATTTATAAGTTTTACTATAAAACTATTTTTAACAAAAAATCAATTTTTAACGAGTAAACCGGTAACCGGTAAAAACATCTTAATAAATATTCATTTATAAATATCTTATGTTATCTTTTAAATATTTTTTACTCAAACTCCAAGTGATATTATCTTATTTTAAAATGATGTTTGACATGTAAAACTCATTTTCATACACAAAACATAACATACAACAACATAAAAATAAACATCACATGCATGCATTATAATGTGTATAAACCAAACCATGTCTAGTAATAATTTTTGTGAGTCATTACAAGAATTATTAAGTCTTTCCTAAAAGACTCAAAGGACACTTCAAAAGGTCTTCAAGCTCCCACTTGCCAAGTTAACTATTGCTTGCAAAAGAACTTTAAATCTTCATGTAGTGAAAGTTGCAACACTTAAACCATTAAGACTATAATTAAGCCCAATACAAAAAGTAGAAGCTTATGGTCTTAAATGGTTACGTCATCTTCGAGGAGGTCATTTCTTCATCTTGTTACATTTAAAAAGAAATACAACTATTCTAACTAATTTATTACAACAAATCAACAAATGAAAAAGTACCTATTTATCTATTACATCTTATGAATAAATAAATATCAACCAAACACAACACAAAGGTCAAAATGACTTGTTTATACACAACAACATATCAAATATTATAACAAACAACTCTTTGTTTTTTCTAAGACAACTTTTTATATAACCAAAATGCATGAAAAATGGTTATATATAAAAATAAACAATTTTAACCAAGAAGATGCCAAAGAACACAAATATGGATTTTTCTTAACCAAAAGAAATTCATGTTTGTTTTCCAAAAACCAAATATTATCAAATATAAAAAATCATTCTAACATAAAAAAGATGGCTCTGATACTACTGATGGGTTTTGATACAAAATATAAGTTAGTTTTTCATAAAAACCGGTCAACGAAAGCTTTAAAAAAATAACAAGTTTATTTTTAATTTATAACAAAACCAAACCATCAAGGATCAAATTATAGAGGTTAAAATGAAATAAAAACAACAAAGTTTTTTTTTTAGAATGACAACCTTTGAAGCCTTTGAACCCACTTGGTTTTGGGGGTGTTGATGAAGATAGCAAGAAATCAAAGAACATGATTTTCTCTATGTGTACCCACCATCAAGAGTAAGACACTTGGAATGCTAGTTCTTTATTGTATTATTGAGCATCTTAAGCCTTTAAGTGCTTAACTCAAATAAGCACTAAAGAAGACAACTCAAGGAAGCTTTAAGCCACCAAACTAACTTCAAAAGAGAGAGAGAGATAGAGAGAGACAGAGAGAAAGAGAGGAGGAGAATCTAGAGAAATTTTGCCCATAAGCTTTAAGAGAAGGATTAAGACCAAAAAATAGCCAAAAAACATGCAAGACACATCCTTCATATACCCCATGAAAAGTAAGGGCCTTATAATAAATACTCTAGAATATTTGTAGCCTCTAGAAGCATGGGAATACAAAGCATGAATGTTGACAATCGACCTCCATATCACTTTATTAATTTTGGCCATACCTCTCAAAAGAGGACAAATTCTTTAATTTTTATAAACTCCAAGTTTATAAAATTTAAACTTTGTCTTTAGGTAAAAGACAAAAGAATCCAACTAGTTCAAAATGTTGTGCATGACTTATTAATTCATACCATATGAAATAATAACTAGTTATAATCTCTTATAATTATTATTTTCATAAAACAATAATTATTTCCTAATTAAATAACAAGAATTGATATTATATATTAACATTCATATTAATAATAAATATACAAAATGTGACCCTATAGGATCATATATTATTAGCAATATCATACCATAATGATTATTAGACATATATATTCAATATATACTTAGTGGAATTGGTGTATGGTTCTTCTCATCTTATATATCCTATTGTTCCTTAAAATTTATAGTGGTTAGTAATAGGGTTATTGTCACTGTAACCCAATAATGTTTCGTATATTGGTTTAAATGGTCCCTCGTGATTTTTTTGCCTTTGAAGGGTACAAATTCATGTTTTTAAGGTTTAAAAAGTCATTTTGAAAAAATTGAAGGGGTCATCCGGTGAGCCCTTCCTAGTCAGCAGGTTTAATATGCAAAGTCAATTATTAAACTCCCACCTCAATTGCCACCATGTTACCGAACTTGACAAAAACCCTAAATTTAATAGCGATGGTCATGAAATCAACGGAGTCTGCTTATCGTTTAGAGAAAAACCAATAATCACGTATGAATTGCATCACAAGAAATCGGACGTTCAAATCAAAAAAATAGCAGCAGTGTCTCTTCTGATTCCAATCAATTTTCTTCTGGTTCTTCACTCTGTTCTTCATCTTCTTTGTTATCGAGAGTGTCGCCTGATCATGTACATCAAATCTTGATCATCGATGGTTCTTCACTCTGTTCCCCGTCTTCCGATTTCAACCAACCCTAATCATGAACATCAAATTTGATCGACGATGGTGATTTTGATTATGACTCAGTTGTCGGACCAAATCCTAGATCAACACCTCACAAAATGGGTTAGGGAATGCTCGTCAAAATTACCAACATTATCTCCACTATCAGTACTGCCAACGATTCATGTGGTATCATCCTCGGTCAGGCCTCTCACCGACTGCTCCAATACCCGCAATTTCGTCACCATTACGAAGTATGCATATCAGTACTTCGAATTTTGTTTAGTGGGATGAACCAGACAAAGCAACATACACATATGATTCAACTCATTTTCATATACTCCTGTATTATAAAAGGCATGAAACAAAATAGCAAGTAACATCAAAGCTTATAATTTCATGAGTTTTAGAACCTTATTAATCTCTAATTATATAAGGTTAAGAAGATTCAAGTTACAAGTAACATCATTTCGAAGAATTTTTGTATCCTAATTTCAAAAGATATTAAACTGAGATTCAAGCTACAATTAGCATCGATGCTTGAGAATTTCAATATTGTGACAGTTCCCAACGGCAACCAAACCAAGGGTTGTGATGATTTGTTACACTGTACTTTGTATGTGGTTGTTTATTGTGTTGGCATTCGAGATGTTGAGTTTTGTTATGGGTATGGCATTAGCCAACACTTATAGTCTGACAGTCAATAAGTAGTCTCCTCCAGATTCAGTTGAGTTCCCGGTGGTGGTAGTGGTGGTCGAGGTGATGCTGTCATTAGGGTTTTGTTATTGATGGTTGAACTTTATTGTAACATCCGGATTTCAGGGATATTATTGTAAAGGTTAATCTTGGGTTTCAAGGGGGGACTCGACGAGTTAAGGGTCTAACTCGCCGAGTCGAGTCGGGATCCTTCGGGGGATTTAATAAGTGGACTCGACGAGTCAGAAGGGGGACTCGCCGAGTAGATACTGGTCCGAGAAAAATCCTAAGTTCCAGGTTTGGAGCGTATTTAAAGGAACTTATGACCTTGGGTGCGCCTCATATCCTCTGTGAGAAACCCTAAATCACCATGGGAGCTTGGGCTTGAGTTCTTATGATGAAATCAAGTGATTTAGTGAGTTATGTGGAAGGAAAGGTGCATGAATCAAGCAAGGAACGAGATGGAGGCTGTGGATCTAGCTTATCTTCTCATGGAGTTGCTGTGGAAGGTATGACCTTGCATCCTTTTCATCTAATTGTGATTAGACCTCTAGATCTTGGGAGTTTTAGGGCTTAACTCCCCTCCTTTTATCTTTGAGCTAAGTGAGACATGATCTGAGGTGGGAAACCTCAGATCTGACTTGAGAGGTCCTTAGAGGCTAGATGCCTCGGCTTTAGTGGCCCAAATGAAGGTTGTTGAGCAAAAACCTTCATGAAGAATGTGTTTTGGTGTTTTGGAGCTATAACACCGTACATTAGTGTAAAGATCGAAACTTTACGAAAGTGTTAAGCTTTGGAATGATAGATCTATAGATTAGAGTGCTAGATCTGGTTGAAATCGTCTGGATAAGGAAAAGTCTGAATGGACTCGCCGAGTCAATGAGCCGACTCGACGAGTCGGCTAGGGTTTCATGTCTGGACTGAATCGCGATGTAGCCCGACGAGTCGTGGGGTCGACTCGACGAGTTAAGTTGGATCTTCAAGAGACTTCGGGAAGGTGAGTGAACTCGACGAGTCACAAAGGTGTACTCGCCGAGTCGGGCCAAGTGGGATTGTTGACTTGAGTTGACTTCTGTTGATTGTGGGGTATTGGTCAACATAAGTAATAAAGACCACAGAGGGATAAAATGGTCTTTTATCCACTTCCCAATTAGAGAGGGAAAGATTAATCGTCGGTTTAATTAGAGATATTTGCCTTATGTGTTAGGGGGTGGCGAGTTCGAGATTCGAGTGTGAGGATAGCTGTTTTATACTTTCCAGGTGAGTCTTCTCACTATATCTTACCTAAAGTGGTAATTAGAGTTATGTGACAAAGTATTTTGTATGCTATTTATGTGATGTGATGTACTGCATTATTTCTATGTGACTTATGCTGTGTGTGTGTGTTCCAGAGTATACAAAGTTATGACCGAAAGGTCCACAGAGTTAGGACCAGAGGGTCCACAGAGTCAGGACCAGAGGGTCCATAGAGTTATAGCCTCGAGTGGCTAATATGTGTTTTATGTGGTATTTTGGGGAACTCACTAAGCTTCATGCTTACCGTGTTATGTGTTATGTATTTCAGGTTTTCCTCTCGGAATCGCGGGACGACACCGACTTGATTGTACACACCAAAGAAAGAGTTATGAGGATCCTGGATTATTAATGGAGTTGTGGTTGTAATTGAATAAAAGAGATTTTTATACGAGATCTTATGAAGAGTTTGCATTTTAAAAATGAAAAATTGTTTTAAATTTTCACGTCGTTACATTTATCAGATCACATAGTTATTCCGGAGGAACAAAATAGTGACGAAGCAGAGGTGCAGGCTGATGAATACACTAGATGAATCATCTCAGTTCTTTGATTTAGTTTATGGTTTCTAAGAATATTGATGTAGAAAGGGAAGCTATGAACAAAAGCAATGTGTGTTTAAGCATGAATTTAAATGAAGGTGAAGGAGATGGAGACAGATGGTGGTGATGATGAACAAGACAGATTAAAAGAGGGGTCCACAAATTTATTAACAATTTCTTTTATTAACAAGACAGTGTAACCTTCAAAAACAGGTAAATGTACGAAATTAACAGGTAAAATACAAGTTCGTACCCTTCAGAAGCAAAAAAAAAAAAAAATCTCATTTAAACCAATATACGAAACATTATTGGGTTATAGTGACAATAACCCTTAATAATGTCTTTAAATTTGTCTTTCTGTATTGATTCCTTATAATTGGTTGTTGTTGAGTTCATGGATATAAATAGTTGATTGGTCGATTTGAGTTTTAACTCTTTAACTTATAATATTTTTTTTTAAAACAAAGTAAATTAAAGTCATAAATAATTTTTTTTTTAATTCTTATAAAACGCCAAATTGGATTTTATTTGATATAAATTTCTCGGTTTTCATACATCTTTGTGTCATTTTATCGTTTACAATGGCTATGGGATTTACATGGGAAATATGATTCTCGTGTGTTCCTTTTTGGGTTTTCGTTATTTATAAATTTTATGTATACCTAATACCTTTTGTCTGTTTTGACAAACTTTTACTATATTTTGCTTAAAAGCCGTGTGAGTAGTAGTTTCTTCACCAAGTATTTGTTGGGAGATCTTTCACTTAGATGATTGTGGGTATGGTGCTTGAAATTTTAGGTGCTCTTTGGTAAACATGAATCATAGAAGAAAGGAATGAAGTATTAGGATAGAATGAAAAAATTGTGAAATGTGAGTTTGTATTACATTATTTTTGTCCTAGTTATTTATCATAAACCTTGTAATTGTAACACAAAAATGATGAAAAAGTGTTTACAAAAAAAGAAGGTTAAAGGTATGTAAATACTGACCACAATATTTGTAGGTTTTGAAGGGCATCACCCAACCCCCAATTTTCTATTGGTTTTCACTTTCCACTTTCCCATCCCTTATTTGTGTCCTTTGAAACAGCCGAGACCCTAAAAGAAAAGAAAAACCCCAAAACCAAATTTTCTTTAAAAGAATTTGTAGAGAGATAGAGAGAGAGAGAGAAAACCACGGACAAAGAAAGATATTTTTATTTTTCGTATCGCCTTCTTCTTTTGTTCTTCCTCACAAAATTAGGGTTTCTGCTTTGGTTACCCTGCACATTCCCATCGACGTTATTCGCGTAAGTTATCTTCTCTTCTCTTCTCATACATGTTCGCGTGTCTTTTACTTTTACATGTTTATCATATGTTTATAATGGATGCGTGTTTTTCTTATCGTAAAAGCATATTTCCAACTCGTGATGCATTTTTCTTGCTTCTATCTTCATATATTTGTTGAAATTTGTAGATCATTTGCGTATGTTGCATGTTGTATTGCTTTGAGTTTTATGCTTCGAGGAAACGCTAAACTTTTTACTGCTTTTGGTTTGATCAGGAATTTTGCTGTGGATAGAGTGGAAAGCAGATTGTATTATTCGTTTTGATGTTGACGAAAGCTTTACGGTTAGATTGAATCGATAAAAGTTTGTTTATTTTTGGGAATTTTGAAGGTGTTCGACAAAAAACCTGGTTCCGAAGGAGAATTGAGGGGGGAAAAAGCTAAAACCAAGGGTTTCGTTTGAGTATGCCAACTTCTTGGGCTGATTCAGTTGCTGCAGCTGAAAACGCGGCTGCTGGTTCATATGTAGGGAATTCAAATTCTTTAGCCCCAAACCGATCAACCTATGTTCCTCCACATCTCCGTAACAGACCTGGTAGCGCAGAGGCGGCACCACCACCAGCCACCGCCAACACTGGCTCTACTTCTGCTGTACCCGTTGTCGGTGGGGGAGCCCCCAACCGTTGGGCTGCTCCTGTTCCTGGTCCTAGAAACGACTTCAGGTCAGGGTACAGTGGCGGTGGTGGTGGTGGCGGTGGACGTGGCGGCGGCGGCGGTTGGAACAACAGGAGTGGTGGCTGGGACCGTGGAAGAGACCGTGAAGTTAACCCTTTTGGAGATGAAGAAAACACTACTAGTGAACAAGACTTCTTAGAACAGGAGAACACTGGAATCAACTTTGATGCTTATGAAGATATTCCAGTGGAGACAAGTGGTGATAATGTCCCACCTCCTGTGAACACTTTTGCTGAGATTGATTTAGGGGAAGCTTTAAATTTAAACATTAGGAGGTGCAAGTATGTGAAGCCAACTCCTGTTCAAAGACATGCCATTCCAATCTCTCTTGGTGGAAGGGATTTAATGGCTTGTGCTCAAACAGGGTCAGGAAAGACAGCTGCTTTTTGTTTTCCAATCATCAGTGGGATAATGAGAGGGCAATTTGGTCAAAGAGCTCCACGAATGCCACGTACAGCATGTCCACTTGCTCTTATTCTCTCCCCTACACGGGAACTATCATGTCAAGTATGTATATGATATTAAGTTTTCTATACTTATTTTCTTATATGTGTTTTGAAGGACTTACTCACCCTTTGCGATTTTGTATGCAGATTCATGAAGAAGCTAGGAAGTTTGCTTATCAAACTGGAGTAAAAGTTGTGGTTGCTTATGGTGGTGCCCCAATAAATCAACAGGTGTGTATTTCTTGTGATTGTATGTTTTTTTGTATAAAGTTTGTGGTTAATGTCAGTATGTTACTTGAGACAAAAGGAAAGATTTGGATAAAAGGAGAAATTAATGGGGCAATTGGTTTGTAGAATGTTTTTAGAAGGAATGTAATCTGTTAAAGAAATTGGAATATGAAGGAGTTATAATGTTTCACTAGGAATGGAATTTAATAAAAAAAATTAATTACTTTTTTTGGTTGTGTATAGTAAATGTTTTTTTGGTTAATTATTAAAACATATAGTGCTATTTTTGATATCTATTTGTTTCAGTATATATATAACAAGGATACTTTGGTCTTTTAATAAAATGGGAACATGTGAAGATTTTCAGTAGTGTTTGGTATATAATAATCGAAGTGGGAATGGAATTGAGCATTACGGGGAATAAAGAAAATCATATTTATTTGCCACATAGGAATGGATTGGAGCATTCCATGGAGGAGTTTTTTTCTTCATCGTATTTTTTGATGGAATGGAGTGATATATTATAATTATAAATTACTTTCTTCATACGTAGTTTTCAATAACAATAGTATTTAATAAAAAAAATAAAACTTCAAATAAATGGTTTTCGTTCTTTCTTCTGAAAATAACTAAACAATTTCTCTAATTTCTATATTTGCAAACAATTTTTTTAAAGTGATAAATAAGCTTTTATCGATTCTTTGAAAACATATATTGTATATTTCAAACCACATAAAATATAACCACATGCAGTTTATTTTAGCTATATATGTATCTTATTTCATTAAATTGCATTTCTATAACATAACATTTTCTGTTTATTTATCAATTTAATTTCATCTACTTTTGTAACTATACATAACAAACAACATGTTTGAATTACTCATTCACATTACACTTTTCCTATCTTTCCAATTCAAGAACATACAAACAAACATAATTGTATAAGAGTCTAATTTGTTTACATGTTTTTTTGATGGGTCCCACACTCCCACTATGTATGATGTGTAATGTAATTTTTGTATTTGATGAGCACAGCTTCGAGAGCTAGAGAGGGGCGTTGACATTCTTGTTGCTACCCCTGGGAGATTGGTTGACCTTCTAGAAAGGGCAAGAGTGTCATTACAGTTTATCAGATATTTAGCTTTGGATGAAGCTGATAGAATGCTTGATATGGGATTCGAACCACAAATCAGGAAAATTGTCCAACAAATGGACATGCCCCCACCAGGTGTCAGACAAACAATGCTTTTCAGTGCCACTTTCCCCAAAGAGATTCAGGTTTTTTTTTGGCGAAATTAATTTAATTCTTAAAAAGAAAAAGAAGTTTTTAATGATGACATGTAATATTATTATTATTATGTAGAGATTGGCTTCTGATTTTCTTGCAAACTACATATTTTTGGCTGTGGGAAGAGTTGGATCAAGTACTGATTTGATTGTGCAAAGAGTTGAATATGTACAAGAAAGTGACAAAAGAAGCCATCTTATGGACCTTCTTCATGCCCAAAGGGCCAATGGTACTCATGGAAAGGTATTTTTTAGTATAATTTTTTCATAAAAGACCCTGTATTTTGTGTTTTTTCCAAATTAAATCTCAACTTGATTCTTTTTTCTAAAAAATTCTTTGCATTTAGACCTTTTTGCAGGTTTACTGATAATTTTCCGGTTTTAGACAATTTTTTTTGTGGAAAATCCTTCAACTTAAAAAAAAAATGAAAAAACCGTCGCATTTGTGGATTTTTTAGGAAAAAGAAAAGTTGGGGTTTTTTTTGGGAAAAAATTGTCTAAAACCCGAAAGTTTTCGGTAAACTTGCTAAAAGGGCCAAATTGGAAAAAATGGAAAAATGCAAGGTCTTTTTAGAAAAACATAAAAGATGTGTTTTTTTCCTAAATAAACCTTTTCTTTATTTTTTCATGAAAAACATTTTATATATTTTCATTTTTTCTGAAAAAACCCTCAACTTTGTCTTTTTGGAAAAAAACCTCTCAACCTTCTAAATGTTTCCAAATAAATCCTCAACTTTTTTAGTTTTTCCTGAAAAAACCCTCACATTTTACAACTTTTTTTTATAGAAAAATGACTAAAAGGTCCACAAGATTGGAAAAAATGAAAAAAAATGCAAGGTCTTTTTCATAAAAAAAATAAAGTTGAGGTTTAATCCAGAACAAATACAAAATATAAGCCCTCGAAGAAAATTTAAATTTGTGGTTTAATCCGGAGAAAACCACAATGTATAAGGTTTTTTATGATATTAACCCGTTTTTCAATCTTTCTTTCTTAAAAAAAAAAATTCTAATTTTTCTCCCATTGATTAATGTAATAAATAATAATGTTTAATGTTTTTTCAGCAAGCTCTTACATTGGTATTTGTGGAGACAAAAAAAGGTGCTGATTCATTGGAATATTGGTTATGCATGAATGGCTTCCCTGCAACCACTATTCATGGTGATAGAACACAACAGGTATTTATTTATTTATTCATATTTTAAAAAAAATTCATTTTAGTAAATAAAAAATGACCAATTTACCCTTGTAGGAACGCGAACAAGCATTAAGATCATTCAAAAGCGGAAACACACCAATCCTAGTGGCAACAGACGTAGCAGCACGTGGACTCGACATCCCACACGTGGCCCACGTGGTCAACTTTGACCTCCCAAACGACATCGACGATTACGTCCACCGAATCGGAAGAACCGGCCGCGCCGGAAAATCCGGTCTCGCCACCGCCTTCTTCAACGACAACAACTCCTCCATGGCCCGCCCCCTCTCCGACCTCATGCAAGAAGCCAACCAAGAAGTCCCCGCCTGGCTCGCTCGCTACGCCGCCCGCGCTTCCTACGGCGGCGGCAAGAACCGCCGCGGTGGCGGTGGCCGCTTCGGCGGTCGCGATTTCCGGCGAGACTCCAATTTCAACCGCGGCGGTGGTGGAGATTATTATGGCGGCGGAGGCGGCGGGAACATGAACAGCTACGGTGGAGCTTATGGTGGCGGATATGGTGGCGGCGGCGGCGGGTATGGTGGTGGTGGTGGTGGTTATAATCCCGGTGTTGCGAGTGCTTGGGATTAATATTAATATTATTATTATGATTATTATTATTATAATAGTTGTTTTTGGTGTAATTTACTTTTTTTAACCCTTGATGGGTGAAGTTGGGTTTAGAGGATAGTTGGTCTTCTTCTGCTAACAGAGTAGGGTTAAAATTTGGTGGTTGATGGGTTGTGGTGGGTGGGTGATGACGTGGCATGTATACGATGATGATAAAAACGTATTTTTATTTTTTTTATTTTCTGCAACCCGAGTTGAGGGTCTGTAGATTATTTGCGGCTTTTGTGTTGCTATTTTTCTGCAGAGCCTTGTTTATCGTTTAAAAAATGAAAGTGTGCTTGTTTTTAAATGTTTTTTATTTTTATTGTTATTATTATTTTTATTATTATTCTGGTTGTGTTGTTAGAAAGGTCTTTATTTTGGTATGTAGTTAAGAGGTAGACGTATTGTGTAGTAAAGAAGTGTCGGTTTGGTGTTGTTGAGAGAAAGAAGTTAATGTAGGTTGGTGATGTCTATTTATTGTAAAATATCTACTCAAAAGCTATATTTAATGTTCTCTTTTTAATTAAATTGTTGATACATCGATACAATGCTTGGTTATCTAATGAGTGGCATTTGATATTTTTAAAATCTTATCGATTAAATATAATTAAAACTGATATTGTTTTCATGTTAATAGATTAAAGTTTCTTCTTCTATATTGAGTTATAGTGTTATTATGCACTTGTTTAGTTGCTCTTTCGTACGCAAACTACAAAAAAGTATATTTTGATCATTTTTGTAGTTTAATCAAATAAAAACAGCCTAAGATTGACAACGTCAATCACTTGACATGTTATATGAACAATCTGACAACTTTTTAGATTACACTATTACTACCTAACATATTTAGTGATCGACAAAGAAACAGTTGTCAAACTTGAATGACAATGTTCAATTGCAAAATTTATAATATAGTGATTTTTTTAATCCACAGATTAATCCACAAAACCGCAGCAGAGTGTTATTTTGAATTGGACAATTTTTTCAATTTGTGCATGAACAAAAAAGTTAATGATGGATTAGGTAGTTTGTAAAATTCTGGTTATGCGTGGAAAGTTGAGATTAATTATATAACGACGATAAACAATGAGTGGATGTTGTTTTGCATCAAAAAACAAGAAGAATCGAAGGGTGCCGTTATATTTGACTTTAAAACATAAATACGAAAAATCCATCTGTTACAGAATCAGTTTAAGATTCTCATGAAAATTTGTGGGACGAATCGACATGAAACGATAGTGTCATAACTTGTTTATGTGGTAAAAAACAAAATAACTTTGAAATTGGTTTTTCTGACTCGGAACAAATAAAACGTTTTTTTAGACGTTTTCAAGTAAATAAAGTAAATCATGTTTTGAGAGAACTAGATATCTGTTATATGCCTTTACCTTTTGATCAATCATATTATAAAATATTGTTGTAGCTCATTAAGTTTTTATATTTTATAGTTTTATCAAATAACATTTAAGATATTTAACTTTAGATGAATCAAGTTGTAGGAAAAAAAAATAATATAACCAACGGCCGGCAATTCAATATTTGACCTTAACAAAGCTATATTAATTAGCCTAATCAAAGATTAGTATTTTTTAGGCAAAATACATAAATTTCTATATATTTTGGTTCTTTTATAGTATAACTATTATATTTTTCTATAATAAATAAAAGTCATTCAAGTCTAATAATTTTCTATGTCGATCATTTTGACCTTCATTGACCTGTTATAACATGTCAACACGGTCGTAATTTAATAGAAGTTTTATCAACATTTATATATATATTACACAGTGTCAAAATTTAATAATATAATGTTCACTAAAGTCACTGACTTTGACAAAATTTTATATAGTGATCACTTTAATCGTATTATAACAGGTCCACATGGTTGATAATATTTTTTGCCACAAAAGTAAAATATAGTAGTGGTAAAACATTAAAAATATCAAAATATAATGACTTTTACATAATTTATCATAATTTTTTACTATTGTTCATAACAATTTTGTTAATCTTAATCACACGTGATTCTAAAACTCAACTTTATAAAATATACTGTGTTACACAAATTGACCGAAAAATTTACTGTTTGATACTTATTGATTTCATAATTATTGACATCTAAATCACATCAAAATCTTAACAAAGGGTAAATTTGAAATATAATGTTTATAAGGTATTAGTAAAATTTATTTCTATAATATGACCATTGCAAAAGATTTATTGTCTGAAAAAAAAAGAATTTACACTTTACATCATTTCATTTAAAAGGATATCTCATCATATATCCCAAATTTAGAAAGAGTAAATATTTTACATTCAATTCTCTATTGTTTTTTTTAACCTTTTAGCCTAAAAAGTGCACTTTTTTTGTCAACATATATGCACAAACTATTGTAACATCAAAATAGATGTATATCAAATCAATGGTTTCCACTATGTTTCGATTTGTAAAAAAAAAAAAAAATGATAAGATTATATAAAAAAGTATCATTTAAGTTGATAAAATTATTGTCTTAAAACATGTCATTTAAATTGTATTTTACTATGTTAAGATCAAATGTCTTAATCTACAACCAAGAAAACTAAAAAAATTCTACATAACAAAAAATAATTAGTTATGCCACATACCCTTTATTTTGTCATAAATTAATCACCATTTTTAGAAAATACAAAATAAATAGTATGTTTTAGAAGAATAATTAATTTCACAAAAAAGAAATATATATATACATTTTTTATATTTATAGACAAAAATCTATTATTCCCCATATATGATATTTTTGGAAACATAATCATTATTTGACAACAACAAAAAAATCTAAATCTAATAGTTATAGAAATAAATCACTCTAAAACAATAATATCCCAATTGAGAGTCAAAATTCACATATGAATATATGATGATGATATTCATATGAATGAATGTTCCACTTTCTTGACAACAAAATCAACACGTCTCCAGATGTAATTCCCCACTTAATCAAATTAGACTCTCTTCTCTTCACACCAAACAACACTCTCAAGTTTTTGAAGTTTCTGCAAAGCTCTTACTTTCAAGCACCAACAAACACACACACACACATCTTTCGTTACATTTTCATCTAAAATTAGAAGAAAAAAAGTCATTTTTTGGGTACTGGGGTTCCTTTTTTCTTTCTGAAATACCTTAATCTTTGGATCAGATTTCAAGATTGTCGATTATCGATCTGAAACACCATGTATTTCTTGATTATTTGATTTGTGGGTTTATTATACGAAAAGAAATTGAATTTCTTTATATGAAATTACTGGAATTGTGAGCGAGATGGCTCAATTATCTGAACGTGAAAGGTCGCCTAATGTGCAGCGAAGGGGGTTTCGAGTTCAAGCTCCATTGGTGAGCCCCATGTCTTCTTTGACTTTTTCTTGCTTATTGTTTCTGTACTTCGTTACTATATAGATGGTACCCACATCAAATTGTGCTCAAATTAACAGTTGTTTTTAACAATTATTGACATTATATGCATTGAATTTCTTGGGTTTTGATTCTTTACATCATCTTCCAGTAGGTTACGAGTATATAGGGATACCCAGATGGAATTACGATGAAATGAACAATTTTTTTTTAATGAAATTGTTGATTTTAGGTTGTGGGTTTTGTTTCTTTACATAATCTTTGGGTAGATTACTAGTATCGAGAGGTACCCAAATGGAATTACGATGAAACGAGCATTTCTTTTTCAAGAATCATTGACCTTAGTTTATGGGTTTTGGTTCTTTACATCATCTGTAGAGTAGTGTATACTGTATAGCAATTTCCAGATGAAATTAGTCATACAATGTGCAAAATTTTAAGAGTTTTAGACATTATTTATGGAAGGAATTCTGTTAAATGTGCTTTCTTTTAACAAGGTTTTGTTGATCTTAAAAATGGAGTACTAATTGTTGTCTGTTTGTTAATTCTGCTTTACGAAAACAGAGTTCATTTGCTAAATTATGAGTAAAAACTATTTGTTTCTCCCAATTGTCATCTATGACATCTATGACTTCAAGTTTCATTAATTAGTTTATACTTATAGTATTTGTATAACCAAATTCTGATTATGATTATCTAATTATTTTGGGGTCAAATTACTATCAAAGAGTATAGTGCATTATACAACTTCAAAACTACAAAAGCACATCCAAACACCCCCCATCTTCTTTTATAGCCTATTATCTAATTCTCATTGTCCTTCAAAAAAAGGTTATTCTTCCAATAACCTCTAAGCTGGCCCACACCATCCCAGCTAGACTGACAGAGTATCATGTGAGATGTAAATCAGGTACACAGACAGCCCACATGACATTGGATAAACAATATCCGTCTCAAATAAATGTTGTATGACTTTTTTTGGACCGAGTAAACTGTCTGAATTAAAGTAATTGACCATTTTACCCTTCCGATTCAGGTGGATTCCGTATCATGCTATTGCAAAGTTGATGCGGGATTAAAAACAGTCGCCGGGGCCCGCAAATTCGTTCCCGGGTCAAAAATTTGCATCCAACCCGACATCAACCCACACGCACACAAAACCAAAAACAGCCGAAAAGAGCGGACCCGCATCCAACCGCCCCTCCTCCCGGGTCTCCCCGATGACCTGGCAATTGCGTGTCTAACGCGGGTCCCACGAGCCGAACACAACAAACTCCGGTTAGTTTCCAAAAGATTTTTCAGACTCTTATCAAGCAACTACTTTTACTCCCTTAGAAAAACCCTAGGAATGGCTGAAGAATGGGTTTATGTCTTCAAACGAGATCGTGATGGAAGAATCTCATGGCATGCATTCGACCCCACTTACCAAATTTGGCAACCACTTCCACCTGTCCCGGTTGATTACGAAAATGCCCTTGGGTTTGGATGTGCGGTTTTGAGCGGTTGTCATCTTTATTTATTTGGCGGGAAAGATCCTTTAAAGGGTTCGATGAGACGTGTGGTGTTTTATAATGCGAGAACAAATCGATGGCATAAAGCTCCCGATATGCAAAGAAAGCGACATTTTTTTGGATCTTGTGTTATAAACAATTGTCTTTATGTTGCGGGAGGTGAATGTGATGGAGTTCATAGGACTCTTCGATCTGTTGAAGTTTATGATCCAAATAAACGTCGATGGAGTTTTATTACAGATATGAGTACACCAATGGTGCCTTTTATTGGAGTCGTTTATAATGGAAAGTGGTTCTTGAAAGGACTTGGAGCTCATAGAGAGGTTTTGAGTGAAGCGTATACACCAGAATCAAACACGTGGGTGTCAATTACTGATGGAATGATTGCAGGGTGGAGGAATCCGAGTATTTCCATGAACGGAAAGCTTTTTGCTTTGGATTGTCGTGATGGGTGTAAAATTAGGGTTTATGAAGAGGACACGAATTCTTGGAAGAAGTTTATTGATAGTAAAGTTCATCTTGGAAGCTCGCCTGCAATGGAGGCAGCTGCTCTTGTGAATCTTAATGGGAAGTTGTGTATTATTCGGAATAATATGAGTATTAGTCTTGTTGATGTTTCGAGTAAAGATAAAAAAGTGGAAAGTAATCCGAATCTTTGGGAGAATATTGCAGGGAAAGGGCATATAAAGACTTTGTTTACAAATTTATGGTCGAGTATATCAGGGAGGAATGGGCAAAAGAGTCATATTGTGCATTGTCAGGTGCTTCAGGTATGATAAGTTCAAGAACAGGTTACAAATGTGTAAAGAATATGATCTTTAAATCCAAGAAAGCATAGGGTTTTTTTTCGCAATGGTTTGAAAAATTATTATATATGAAGATTGATTCATTGGGCATTTGAAAACCTGTTGATTGGTTAAAGGACATGGATTTGGTTGCAGATTGGAGAGACCTGTATCTTTGAACGTATATGTCGTTTTCTTCTTTCTTTATAAATGTGGTATGATTTTTTTTTTCAAGATCCAATTAGTATAGTTATGAAATGATTTGTGTATACATGTTGGTTAGAACTTAGGATTCCATGTTATGAATATTTAGATTGCTTCTTGATTCTTTTACATTTTAAAAAACGTTTGAATCCAACTTGATGTTTGTATTATACAAAATGGTTATCTTCTAGCAATCCGTTGTGCCAGCATCACTTTAAATTATTTTTCTAAAATTATTTGCAATAAAAATATGCTAGGTTATAAGAGCCCAATAGCCACAATTAGTCATTAGACCAGTCCACATTTCCAAAGAATTGGAACTCCCATATAGAGATGCATATTGACCGTTCTGGTTTTGGTCTTTTTCGGTCCGGTCTTGTGGTTATTTTGTGAGCCTTATTCGAGGTTTTTTGGTCCGGTTTTGATATTTTTCGGTTTTTTGGTTTATGTTTTGAATTTTTCCGATAATAAACGTGTGATTAACACAAAAATGATACATTAAGATTTACTGAAAATGATACACTAAAATTTAATATAAGAAAAGAAAAGAAGTTGAGTAATGCGTGATTAAAAAATTGTGTAATTAACACAAAAATGATATGTTTATAAATTTTGGCTTCCGGTCTTTTTGAGATTGGTTTCGGATCGGTTTCGGAACGGTCCGTTTTTGTCAAACCGGTCCAATGATCTCAGTTCTTCTTCTCTTTTTTTTTCTCGACTTGTTTTTGACCGGGTCGGTCTTAGTCATCTTTTAGGACTAGTCTTTGTCGCATTTTTTAGGGACCAGTCTTTGTCGCAGCTATCGACTGCCGACTACTTCTACAAGACATATAACTTGAAGACAAATTATGCAAGAAGTCTAATCTACATTGGAATTAGAAATCCCACACGGTACTGGTGAGATTTGAAACATTGAACCCATAAAAAAAGAACATTCGTTATATTTGGTACAAGAATGATGGGATGTTGAATCTTTCTTTATTATCATAATTATAAAACAATCAATCGAATCAAACAACTATTCTAGAAACCAAGTTGATTCAAGTATCTCTCTGTATCATCTCTCATGAAACCATTTGAGCGATTCAACATGTTGAATCATAGATGCGTTGCTAAAGTTCTTGATGAAATCATCCAGTTTTATTTTATTTTATTATTTTATTACTTTTTATCAATATTGGTTCTCTCTACAATAACTTCAAATCTCCTTAGTACCGTTAGTGTAATCTATTTACTATTCTTTATGTCTATATTTCTTGAGCTTTCAGACATAGACCCTTTACTCATCTCCAATATTGTTGAGAGAGAGAGAGAGAGAGAGAGAGAGAGAGAGAGAGAGAGAGAGAGAGAGAGAGAGAGAGAGAGAGAGAGAGAGAGAGAGAGAGAGAGAGAGAGAGAGAGAGAGAGAGAGATATATATATATATATATATATATATATATATATATATATATATATATATGGTAAATTACACTAATCGTCCCTCATACACATGCCAAAAACGTGTTTAGTCCCTATTTTCAAAAATTAACTCGGACCATCCGTTGTTTTTTTTTCTTGCACGGTTAGTCCCTATAGACGTTAACCGTTAAATGCTTCCATTTAAGCTCCCCACATGCTTTGCACGCATGTGCACTTTTTTTTTTCTTTTCAAGGTTGGTGTATTTTTTTTTAATGCGGTTGCATCTTAAAAGCATACACATCCCTACCTCCCTCCCTTTCTATGCTATCTTCTCCTTCATAGACTTCTCCCTCACCAACGATTTCTTTCAACTCGATAATAATGATTGATATAGAATGCAATTGTGGAGCTACTGCAGTGATTCACACATCTTATAGCAAGAAAAACCCTGGGAAACTCTATTATGCTTGTACAGTAAATGTAAGGGTAACGATTTTAATATTTTCTAATTTCATTCTTCATATTTTCTGATTTTTCCCTAATTCTTGATCTTCTATAATTGGTTCAGGGACCATTATCATAGGTTGGGTGAATGATTTTGATCATAACTGTGATTGTATGGAGTATAGGATGAAACTTGAAGAAAAAAATTGCAAATTGAAGTTTTTTTTTTTTTTTTTTTTTTTAATTTTTTAATTTTTTTTTTAAATAAGTCCTTATATATAAAGTGTAGGTTCAATAATGAAATTCTTTGTTTTTTGTTATGTGTATTTTGTATTGGTATTTGTATTATGAAAAAACCTTCAAATATAATGACAATGTGTTGTGTAATCAGAATATGGTGTTTTTAGTCGGTGTTCAAATTTAATGAAAATGTAGTATTTATGATCCAAATAGCAACATATGCAATATACCACTCAATACCTTTAGCATCCAATATAGCAACAAAGTTTTAAGGTAAGCGACAAAGCTTAAAATATCCAAGATGACCATTTACCATTAACAAAAACATTTATGTAACATCCCAAAACTCATAAGGTAAAAATTTCATTATAAGTTCAACCATAAACACCATTTAACCATTTCAATCATTCAAAAGTATATCAGAGTAATAGTTATCATAGTACAATTCCCAAAATCATAAAGTGTGGAAACATGGGTGGATGCGCTGCGATCAAACTGGGCCATTCCCTCGCGAACTGGGAGCACCTGAAAAACATTTTAAACATAAACCGTAAGCACAGAGCTTAGTGAGTTCCCCCAAAATATCACATACCATACACACATTGGGCCTTACCCCACAAAAATCGGGCCCAACCCGACATCAGGCCCCGCCCGACATTGAGCCCCACCCGGAACATATTTGTTAACATGAGAAGGGCCCCACCCATTCAAACTCATTAGGCCCGCTTGGTATAAATACTACACATAAAATACATGCAAGAATCACTAAGATAAACATCATACACTACACTTATCAGGACCTGCCTGGAATCAGACCCCATCCATTATACATATCACTTATCACACATGCAAGAGTCACACAGACAACTTGTAACGCCCGCAGATTCGGGCTAGTTAATTTAGAGAAAATAAGCGTCATAAATGACTTTTTGATAGAAGATTATTTAGATTATATAATCTTAAGCAAGTTATAGTATATGTCACAAGGGTTCCGTACATATAAAGAACGCTGACATCTGAGTTGTAACGAAGAAGTTATGACCCGTCGAAGTTTTACGGCTAAACCGACACGACGCTGTGTGACGTAAAAAGTGAGTTTGCGATAAAATACTTTTTAGCCTTAGCAATCTAAACAAAAGTCGTACTATACGTTAAATCGAGAGCGTGGATAAAAAGAACATCCAAATCTGACTTAGTATGAGGAAGTTATGATTTTTCTAAGATTTAGCATAGCAATGCACAACCCGTAATTCGAATTTTAGATCGAACGATTTCTAGCCGACACAATCTTAACGAGAATCGAAGATCGCGTTAATAGGAGCTCAAAGATATAAAGACAGACGAAAATAGACGTCGGATGACAAAGTTATGAATTTTTAATTGACTTTACCTGTTTAAGCGTGTTAAAATATATCGTTAAAAATAAAATCAAAATTAGCCGACGGAGTCTAAACTAAAGTTGTAGATTACGTCACCACCTATGCATGAATATAAAGAACGTAAAAAACGGAGCTAGTATGCGAAAGTTAGGAATTTAGAAGTCGAGTATATGCTGATGCGAAGAGGGCGACGTGGCCGAATCCTGACCCTCCCTTGCTCCCCACTTCTTCGCTTCGGATGTTGATAGCTTCCCCCTCGTACGCGTAGCATAGGCATCGTACGCACAACATACTGAGTACATGCAACGTACTTCGAGGATTACGCCCAACATAGTCCGAGGAGCTCAGCTATAAATAGATGTGAAGGAAGCTTCATTTCTTCACACCTTAACCTTTCTTTCTCTCTCAATACTACAAAACTCTCCCTCCCCTTCCTTAGTACTTCCTAAGTGCTAGAGGCGAGTCCCGAAGTGCCAGAAGGCTCCAAGAAGAAGAGCTTTTGGTTTGGAAGTTCTGCCCCCGCAGAGCCCGGTTCCTAGCCAAACCCCCTTATAAGTAAGTTATGCTTACCTTACTTTAAGTATAGCTTATGTTTAAGTTTAATATCGTTATTATGAACCTATAAAAAATATATGTGCTAAGTATTATAAAATATAAAGTGTTATTATAATATCTTTTAAGTACTTTCGCTACGGGGAATCTGGTTTGAAGGGCCGCATAGGGTTGTTGGATTTCAGAACAGCTTAAATGCCAAAATGGTCCTGCCCTCTGGTGTTTCATGTCTGGCCCATGTCTGTACATAGTGGTTGAAAAGTATTGTTTAACACTTATAAAACAATATCGCTCGTAAATAGTCGCGATAAATATTAGACTAAAATCTAGCGGTAATGATACTAGGTTTCGTCGAAGGAAAATAAAATTGTTAGAAGCGAAGCGCTGCCCGAGTTTTGAATCATCACTTTAACAAGTGAGTCCATAGTTAATTTCATCTTACACATAGATATGAAGTATTTAATATAAATTACATGCTATGCGTGCATATCATCTGTGTTCTTGATATCTATGCTTGATGAACAAGATATACATGTTTTATTCGATTTAAACTGTATACATATTTTATACCTATAATTATGATGGGTAAAGATGTGTAGATGAAAGATGAGATGAGAGATGAAAGACGATATAGATGATGAGAGGTGAAAGATGATGAGAAGCCTTGACCCAAGCGATAGCCCAGTCATCTAGCAGAATATAGATGATAACCACGAACTATTATAGAAAGTCTAGTGGAACAATAGCAGGCTCGCAACATGTAGATGTTGTGAACGATATGTTCACCAGATGTAGTCTAAAAACCCATTGACATGTATTGTAGGTGGACTCCCTAAAATAATATTGTCAATAAAGGAGATAAACCCATGCAACTATGGACTTAGTGCCTTATAGATGAACATTGGTAGCTATGGACTTAGTGCCTAATAAATAACATCGACAACTATGCACTTAGTGCCTGTTATATAAACCCTGACAACGATGGACTTCGTGCCTATTCCTTAGGACAATCCTTAGGAATAAATATTGAGGAATAAATGATTCTCAAGGAAGATACTTAAGAATAAAGAAGATAATGAGGATGGGTAATTGGGTTAATTATTTTATGATGAAACATAATAACCTTATTATTGTGGGTTGAAAACCCTATGTCTCACCAGGTTTCCCAACCCGACCCACTCAGTTTATTTGTATCATAGGTTTCGATACGAATCTACATTACACTGAGCGATTAAAGGAGATGTAAATCACTAGTGTAAATGAATATCAGGTCAGTTTATGCTTATGTTTCTGTATTGGCGATGACATCCCAAGTTTTAATATAAACAAAATACATTTCTTCGGAAATGCTTTGATAATATATTTATCATGTTTTCTGGGAACAAATTCCACAATATTATTCTTTAAAATGAATACTCTAATTTTCAAATAAGCATAAATAAAATTTTTAAAATGACCGTGAATTTGTGGATTACACAATTGGTAGTTGGTATCAGAGCATTAGTTTAAGCAAACTAGGAATAAGGATTTATTTCTAGACTTAAACTTAGAATGCTAAGCGATGATTGTGAGATGAGTGTCTGCTATAAATAAAGACAAAAGCACTAGCTTATTTAAGGGAGATGCCTAAATTGCTGTTATGTGCTAAATGATTTGTGATGCTTTATGATGCTATCTTTTGATCGGATCTATGGTCTGTTGCTGATCGGATCTGGAAACTTTATGTGTTCAGATTTCTAAGTGTTTAATTACGGTATTAGAACTAGCATATAACTTTTTAGAGTGATAAGGAGATTTATACGTCTATCGTAAATAAAGCTTTCCTATCTAAATTCTCATCACTGCACACCGTACGTCTGATTTGGTGTATAGATCGACATGGTGTGAACTCGAAGCGGATTTTGAAAGGCTGATGGAAATGCTAATGCTAATCAGCGGTCTGTGATTGAGCGTGCACTAGAGGTAGCAGCTGCACCCGAGCCAATCACGATGGCAGTAGTCCAAGCAATGATTCTCACTATGATGGCCGAACAAAGGGAGGAGATGAGGCAAATGTTGCTTAATAGGGATGAACCTACTGTACCCATTGTACAACGTGAACTGAGGGTCAGTCAGAAGAAGGAAACTATAGTAGAACTGGTTGCCAAGATGAACCGCCAGTGGTTAGAAGAGATAACCAAGACGAAGGGATCGAAAGAAATGGATGCAAGTACAAAGACTTCATGAATTGAAAACCATCAAATTTTACTAGGAAAGAAGATCCAATTGGAGTTATGGACTAGATCTATGAAATGGAACTATCTTTCATAACGTGTGGTTGCAAGGGCAAGCTACAAACCACTTATGCAGTGCGTTAGTTTAGAGGTGGTGCTGTTCGCTGGTGGAACACATTGGGGAATACTATAAGCCCTAATGAGCCACTGCAACTGACATTGGCAGAGTTCCTGGTCCACTTTAAATGCAAGTTCTGCTCAGCCCAAAACATGCTGGAACTAGAAAACAAGTTTTTGACATTGAAAAAGGGCAACATGTCCATTGACAATTATACCTATGCCTTCACAAAAAAGATGGAGTTTGCTTTGCACATCGTCCTTGACAGACTAACAAAATTCGATAAGTATACTAAGGTACTACCATGGGAGTATGCTGCGCCGATACGCCAGACACCTAATCTTGAGGCGGTTATTTGGGCTGCTATGTCTGTTGAGGAGATGATCAAGAGTAGAGCTGCCAACATGGTTGAAGTTGCCGAGAAGAAAAAGTTTGAATAATCTTCAAGGTCCAACAAAAAGAGCAAATTCTCGAAGTCTGGTTTGAAGAAGTTCGAAGGACGAGGAGGAGGTAAAGCAAGATGGTGCGATAAGTGAAAGAAGAAACACTTTGGAAAATGTGGCGAGGAGGTGCCATGTTTCAAGTGTGGAAAGTCTGGGCATTACGCCAATGAGTGCACATTCAAAAATAAGGTGTGTTTTGGATGTAACAAAGAAGGGCATGTTTCTAGGGACTGCCCGAAGAAAAATGAAGCATCAAGGCCTAATACACCGCCGAAGCCAAAGGCAAGTGCATTCCAGATGATCCTTAATGAAGTAGGCGAGGATGCAAGGGATCAGGAGTAAGGATCTATATATCCAAATATCAAGATATAAAGTACTCATGTTGATAGTATCACGTGGTCTAGCCTATTATAAGAGGCCTAGTGTAGGGTGAACTTGAACATCTATGTAACCATTTCAAGAAATAATATAAACCTTGGTTATGTTATCTGATGTGTTCAGTTGCTATATGATTTTTCTTGTATGGTGACTTGGAGAACTGCGAGACAATACTTGGGACAAGTATGAGTAGGTGTGAAAGGTAGTAGAGGCCTATACTACCGGAAGCACAAGACTCACACTTGGATCAAGGAAAGTCACAAGGTTACCAAGAAGCTAATAATTGATTCCGTTTTGTTCAAGTATGTCATTACCATAATTTAGGTAATGACTAAGAAGATGATTGTTATTATGACCCTAGTGGTCATATCAAATCGAGTCCGACTAAGACGAGTATGTTATGTGGTTTAGAGAACCAAGATCGATGTAACATCTGACTTAAGCCAGAAGATTGAAGTGAAAGATAATCGAAGCGATCGATAGAAGCATCACAACCATTGTTAAGGTAAGAAGCTTGTAGCTAGAAATGCTACATGCTAGAATGTGATTATATCACATTAGAACATGAAGGAAGGTATATTCCGTTCTGGAATTTGACTCTAAAAGACCTGAGTCTAGGCGTTGCATCATACAATGAGAGGTCAGAACTTGTCTTAAGTTTGTTAAGAAGAAGAAGGAGTCTCCAAAAAAGATTTAGTTGTAACTCGGAGGTTACGATTGAAAGCCCAACATAGTACGAAGAACGATTGCAAGATCGAGCACCGCCAACAGTTAAGAAGTCTAAGAGTTAGAAACTCGTTAGTAAAAGATATAAGAGTTACGATTATTACCTAGGATGAAAAGATAACGTATGAAGTCATTATACGAGCGCTGTTTCGTTGATGATTCCGGGACGTAATCATCCTATGGGGGAGATAATTGTAACGCCGACAGATTCGAGCTAGTCAATTTAGAGACAATAAGCGTCAGAAATGACTTTTTGATAGAAGATTATTTAGAATAAATAATCTTTAACCAATTTATAGTATATTTCACAAGGGTTACGTACATATAAAGAATGCTAAAATCCGATTTGTAACGAAGAAGTTATGACCCGTCGAAGTTTTACGGCTAAACCGACACGACGCTTTGTGACGTAAAAAGTGAGTTTGCAATAAAATACTTTTTATCCTTAGCAATCTAAACAAAAGTCATAGTATACGCTAAACCGAGAGCATGCATAAAAAGAATGTCCAAATTTGACTTCGTGTGAGGAAGTTATGATTTTTCTAAGATTTAGCATAACAGTGCACAACCCAAATTTGAATTTTTGATCGACCAATTTTAGCCGACACAATCTAAACGAGAATCGAAGATCTCGTTAATAGGAGCTTAACGATATAAAGACATACGAAAATGGATGTTGGATGATGCGAAGAGGGCGACGTGGCCGAATCCTGACCCTCCCTTGCTCCCCACGTCTTCGCTTCGGATGTTGATAGCTTCCCCCTCGTACGCGTAGCATAGGCATCGTACGCACAACATACTGAGTACATGAAATGTACTCCGAGGATTACGCCCAACGTAGTCCGAGGAGATCAGCTATAAATATATGTGAGGGAAGCCTCATTTCTTCACACCTTAACCTTTCTTTCTCTCTCAATACTCCAAAACTCTCCCTCCCCTTCCCTAGTACTTCCTAAGTGCTAGAGGCGAGTCCCGAAGTGCCAGAAGGCTCCAAGAAGAAGAGCTTTTGGTTTGGAAGTTCTGCCCCCGCAGAGCCCGGTTCCTAGCCAAACCCCCTTATAAGTAAGTTTTGCTTACCTTACTTTAAGTATAGCTTATGTTTAAGTTTAATATCGTTATTATGAACCTATAAAAATATATGTGCTAAGTATTATAAAATATAAAGTGTTATTATAATATCTTTTAAGTACTTTTGCTATGGGGAATCTGGTTTGAAGGGCCGCATAGGGTTGTTGGATTTTAGAACAGCTTAAATGCCAAAATGGTCCTGCCCTCTGGTGTTTCATGTCTGGCCCATGTCTGTACATAGTGGTTGAAAAGTATTGTTTAACACTTATAAAACAATATCGCTCGTAAATAGTCACGATAAATTAGACTAAAATCTAGCGGTAATGATACTAGGTTTCGTCGAAGGAAAATAGAATTGTTAGAAGCGAAGCGCTGCTCGAGTTTTGAATCATCACTTTAACAAGTGAGTGCATAGTTAATTTCATCTTACACATAGATATGAAGTATTTAATATAAATTACATGCTATGCGTGCATATTATCTATGTTCTTGATATCTATGCTTGATGAACAAGATATACATGTTTTATTCGATTTAAACTGTATACATATTTTATACCTATAATTATGATGGGTAAAGATGGGTAGTTGAAAGATGAGATGAGAGATGAAAGATGATATAGATGATGAGAGGTGAAAGATGATCAGAAGCCTTGACCCAAGCAATAGCCCAGTCGTATAGCAGAGTATAGATGACAACCACGAACTATTCTAGATAGTCCAATGGAACAATAGCGGGCTCGCAACCTATAGGTGTTGTGAACTATATGTTCACCAGATGTACTCTAAAAACCTATTGACATGTATTGTGGGTGGACTCCCTAAAATAATACTGTCAATAAAGGAGATAAACCCATGCAACTATGGACTTAGTGAATTATAGATGAACATTGGTATTTATGGACTTAGTGCCTAATAAATAGCATCGGGAGCTATGGACTTAGTGCCTGTTATATAAACCCTGACAGCGATTGACTTCGTGCCTATTCCTTAGGAATAAATATTGAGGAATAGATGATTCTTAAGGAAGACAATTAAGAATAAAGAAGATAATGGGGATGGGAAATTGGGTTAATTGTTTGATGATGTAACATAATAACTTTATTATTGTGGGTTGAAAACCCTATGTACTCACTAGGTTTCCCAACCCGACCCACTCAGTTTATTTGTATCATAGGTTTCGATACGAATCTACATTACACTGAGCGATTAAAGGAGATGTAAATCACTAGTGTAAATGAATATCAGGTCAGTTTATGCTTATGTTTCTGTATTGGCGATGACATCCCAAGTTTTAATATAAACAAAATACATTTCTTCGGAAATGCTTTGATAATATATTTATCATGTTTTATGGGAACAAATTTCGCAATATTTTTCTTTAAAATGAATACTCTTAATTTCAAATAAGCATAACTAAATTTTTTAAAATGACAGTGAATTTGGGGATGTCACACAACTAGCATCCTAATCATAATAAATCATGAGTCGACATTGGTGCCTTCGACTCACCAATCACATTGAGGAGACTCACCTCAATCAGAAGATTGCAAATCTCACACCCAAGTTTTTTGCACAGTGGCTCCTCACACTGAACATAATCAATACCAACCCTAGTTATTATCTAAGGTTGAGCCCATAAATCATAAGGCCTAATAATGGCCGAAATCCAAACTAGGCCAACTAATGGACCATTCCCAACTAGAGAACTGTAAGGATCAACATAGGCCCAAAAGTTCGAAAATGGCCTAAAGTAAACGGTCCAAGCTCCAACTGCTGACCCTCACATCGTGACTAACTCATGGTCACGTCGTGAGTTTTAACTCGACTCGGTCCTAGCTCAGCGAGTCAACTCAACCAATCAACTTATCCAGTCTCGATTCCAATCATCATCACATCGTGGCCACCCCTAGTTTTGTCATGACCTAATCAGGACAAAATACTCGAGATGGAATGCATTCTGTAACACCGAAATTTTCAAAACTAAAATTTTCATTTAAATTCGCTTAATTCTTAAAACCCTTTTCGTAAAAAATCCCACTTAGTTTAAATTACTAAACATAACTCCATAATAAATTAAATAATAATCCATGATCCTCTAAAACATAACTCCTCCTCTGGTGTGTACAATCGAGCCGGTGCCGTTCCGTGATCCTGAGAAAACTTGAAACACATAACACATAACACGGTAAGCACGAAGCTTAGTGAGTTCCCCAAAATACCACACATAACACATACTAGCCACTCGAGGCTATAACTCTGTGGGCCTTGGAGCCCTAACTCTGTGGACCCTCTGGTCTTAACTCTGTGAACCTTCCGGTTCTAACTCTGTGGACCTTCCGGTCCCGACTCTGTCAAGCTCTGGAATACACACAACATAAATCACATAGAAATAATGCAGTGCAACACATCACATAAATAACATACAATAAATCTGTCACATAACTCTAATTACCACTCAAGGTAAAGTATAGTGAGAAGACTCACCTGAAAGCAGAAAGCAGTTATCCTTACACTTGAATCTCGAACTCGCCACCGCCTAACACATAAGGCAAATATCTCTAATTAAACCGAGAATATCTCTTTACCTCTCTAATCGGGTAGTGGGTAAAAGACCATTTTACCCCTCTACGATCTCTACTACTCATGTTGACCAAAACCCCAAAGTCAACAGAAGTCAACTCAAGTCAACGGTCAACTCTGACCAGACTCGTCGAGTGCACAAGAGTGACTCGACGAGTCCATGCGTGTCACCCGACTCCTCTAGGGCCTCACTCGACTCGTCGAGTGAACCTTTCACTCGACGAGTTTCCACTGCATTCGAATCGCGGGGAAACCCTACTCGACTCGTCGAGTCTTCCCATGGACTCGGCGAGTTGCTCCCATGACAACACTCATCTGACCTTCTGAGGTCAGATCTGTTCCTCTAATCCATAGATCTGGATTCCTTACGACAATAACCACATAAAGGTCGAATCTTGGTACACATGCAAGGCTCTCTATGCTTATTTTGGTGAAATCCTTCATATCATGACAACCCTAGCTCATAACTCCAAGGAAAAGGCATAAAGCAGAATGGAAGGGACTCTCTGGACCTCTTAAGGTCCAGATCTAGGAATCATTTCACCATGGGACCTCTCATACTGTAGATTCAAGCTAAATAAAGCATGAAGAAACCCTAGATTCATGAAATCTACTAAACAAACGTAGATGGACATGAATCCTTACCTCTCACAGCAGCTCTGAACGAAATGATGGAAGATTTGAGTCCCACAAGATAGCCCAACTCGAAATCCTTCCTTCCCTTTGCTAAGACACTCCAAAGGATGATGAATTAGCCCTCCTCTTGCACTACAAGCTTCCTCTCTGCTCTCTATGGTTTCTCAGGGTGTGGTTGCCGCAAATGAAGGCCATAAGGACCTTTAAATAGGTCCCAAACCCGAGAAATTAGGGTTTCTCTACCCAGCACCTACTCGGCGAGTCCCTCCTCTGACTCGTCGAGTCCACTCATTAAATCCGCGTGAGAAACCCGAATCGACTCGGCGACTTGGATCCTCAACTCGTCGAGTCTCTCATTTAATCAAAAGATTAACCTACACAATAATAACCCTGAAAAATCCAGATGCTACACATTCTCACGACATGACAGGCTCATTCCTCACGTCGTGAGCTCTGTCTTGGCCAGCTTTGAGCATTAAGCTCTTATTCATTTTAGCCACCACTTGGGAATTTCTAGTGGGTCTTCCTTCACCAAAGGGACAATAAAAATCATATATTTTTAGTCATACATGTCCAATGCATGACTCAAACACTCGCTAGGTCAAAAGAGGGAAAATGATATCAAGACTCATGCTTGGAGTCTAAAACCAACTCCAAAACTCAGATCCAAAACTTATAATACATAATCTGTCTCAATGATCCATAAACTTTCCAACTTTATGGATTCAATGCATGGTATCCTACTCAACCACGCAAAAAGGAGCTTCAAACCTAGATCTAGCATTCAAGAGGTAAAACTGCTAGAGCTTTATGACATACAATGGTCCAAAAGCTATGCGAGAAGGTGAGGTAGAAGCTAGATTGCTAGGAGAATGCTCCACAAAAGTCTTCTTCTTCTTCTATGAGCGAAAAACCATCAAATAAGTGCTTCAATGTCACCAAAAATGGCTAAGGATCTCAAGCAGGCCGAGATTAGGGTTTTCAGGGGGCAAGAGAGCGAGGGAGGCTAAGGATGGGCAAACCTA